>NC_134400.1:188261517-188610257 GCF_050003625.1 Haematobia irritans | reverse complement strand
AAATTTTGTTAAAATTTTATTTCTATAAAAAATTTTGTCAAAATTTTATTTCTATGGAAAATTTTGTCAAAATTTTATTTCTATATATATTGTCAAAATTTCATGTCCATAGAAAATATTGTCAAAATTTTATTTCTATGGAAAATTTTGTCAAAATTTTATTTTGTCGATATTTTATTTCTATATATATTGTCAAAATTTCATTTCCATAGAAAATATTATCAAAATTTTATTTCTATAGCAAGTTTTGTCAAAATTTTATTTCTATGGAAAATTTTGTTAAAATTTTATTTCTATAGAAATTTTGTCAAAATTTTATTTCAATAGAAAATTTTGTCAAAAATTTATTTCTATAGAAAATTTTGTCAAAAATTTATTTCTAAAGAAAATGTTGTCAAAATTTTATTTCTATAGACAATTTTGTCAAAATTTTATTTTTATACAAATAAAATTTTGTAAAAATTTTATTTCTAAAGAAAAGTTTGTCAAAGTTTTACATCTATAGAAAATTTAGTCATAATTTTATTTCTATAGAAAATTTTGTCAAAATTTTATTCCTACAGAAAATATTGTCAAAATTTTATTTCTATGGATAATTTTGTTAAAATTCTATTTCTATGGAAAATTTTGTCAAAATTTTATTTCTATAGACAATTTTGTCAAAATTCCATATCCATAGAAAATATTGTCAAAATTTTATTTCTATGGAAAATTTTGTCAAAATTTTATTTTGTCGATATTTTATTTCTATATAATTTCATTTCCATAGAAATTTTTATCAAAATTTTATTTCTATAGAAAGTTTTGTCAAAATTTTATTTCTATGGGAAATTTTGTTAAAATTTTATTTCTATAGAAAATTTTGTCAACATTTTATTTCTATAGAAATTTTGTCAAAATTTTATTTCTATAGAAATTTTGTCAAAATTTTATTTCAATAGAAAATTTTGTCAAAATTTTAGTTTTATACAAATAAAATTTTGTAAAAATTTTATTTTTAATGAAAAGTTTGTCAAAATTGTATATCTATACAAAATTTTGTCAAAATTTTATTTCTATAGAAAATTTAGTCAAAATTTTATTTTTATAGAAAATATTGGCAATGGATTTCTATGGATAATTTTGTCAAAATTCTATTTCTATGGAATATATATATATATATATATATATATATATATATATATATATATATATATATATATATATATATATATATATATATATATATATATATATATATATATATATATATATATATATATATATATATATATATATATATATATATATATATATTGTCAAAATTTTATTTTTATAGAATTTTATTTTTTAGAAAGTTTTGTCAAAATTTTATTTCTATGGGAAATTTTGTTAAAATTTTATTTCTATAGAAAATTTTGTCAACATTTTATTTCTATAGAAGTTTTGTCAAAATTTTATTTCTATAGAAATTTTGTCAAAATTTTATTTCAATAGAAAATTTTGTCAAAATTTTATTTTTGTACAAATAAAATTTTGTTAAAATTTTATTTCTATAGAAAAATTTGTCAAAATTTTATTCCTGTAGAAAATTTTGTCAAAGTTTTATTTCTATAGAAAATGTTGTCAAAATTTTATTTCTATAGACAATTTTGTCAAAATTTTATTTCTATAGAAAATTTTGTCAAAATTTTATTTCTATAGAAAATTTTGTCAAAATTTTGTTTCTATAGAAATTTTGTCAACATTTTGTTTCTATATAAATTTTGTCAAAATTTTATGTATATGGAAAATTTTGTCAAAATTTTATTTCTATAGACAATTTTCTCAAAATTGTATTTCTATATATATTGTTGTTTAAATTTTATTTCTGTAGAAAATTTTGTCAAAGTTTTATTTCCATAGAAAATATTATCAAAATTTTATTTCTATAGCAAGTTTTGTCAAAATTTTATTTCTATGGAAAATTTTGTTAAAATTTTATTTCTATAGAAAATTTTGTCAAAATTTTATTTCTATAGAAATTTTGTCAAAATTTTATTTCAATAGAAAATTTTGTCAAATATTTATTTCTATAGAAAATCTTGTCAAAATTTTATTTCTATAGACAATTTGGTCAAAATTTTGTTTTTATACAAATAAAATTTTGTAAAAATTTTATTTCTAAAGAAAAGTTTGTCAAAATTTTATATCTATAGAAAATTTTGTCAAAATTTTATTTCTATAGAAAATTTTGTCAAAATTTTATTTTTATAGAAAATATTGTCAAAATTTTATTTCTAAAGAAAAGTTTGTCAAAATTTTATATCTATAGAAAATTTTTTCAAAATATTATTTCTATTGAAAATTTTGTCAAAATTTTATTTTTATAGAAAATATTGTCAACATTTTATTTCTATGGATAATGTTGTCAAAATTCTATTTCTTTGGAAATTTTTGTCAAAATTTTATTTCTATGGAAAATTTTGTTGATATTTTATGTCTATATATATTGTCAAAATTTCATTTCCATAGAAAATATTGTCAAAATTTTATTTTTATAGAATTTTTTTTTTGAATTTTATTTTTTAGAAAATTTTGTCCAAATTTTATTTCTATAGAAAATTTTGTCAAAATTTAATTTCTATAGAAAGTTTTGTCGAAATTTTATTTCTATGGAAAATTTTGTTAAAATTTTATTTCCATAGAAAATTTTGTCAACATTTTATTTCTATAGAAATTTTGTCAAAATTTTATTTCAATAGAACATTTTGTCAAAAATTTATTTCTATAGAAAATTTTGTCAAAATTTTATTTCTATGGACACTTGGGTCAAAATGTTATTTCTATAGACAATTTTTATAGAAAATTTTTTAAAAATTTTGTTTCCACAGAAAATTTGTTAAAATTTTATTTCTATTGAAAATGTTGAGAAATTTTCTTTTTAGAAAATTTTGTCCAAATTTTATTTCTATTGAAATGTTGTCAAAATTTTATTTTTATAGAAAGTTTTATCAACATTTTATTTTTTCCAGACAGGTCGGTAACTATGTCTTTATTTGAAAGCAGCAATATCTTAGGCTTGGAATCCAAAATTCTTAAGGGAAGATCAAAATTTTTGAATTCAAGTAAACATATTTTTTTTGAGTGTGAAATGTTAAATAAAGATGATGAATTTTGAATACATGCCTATGCTAATGCCCCAATTGTCAACATTTCTTTTCATCACATTCTTTGAATTCAATTTAATCTCAAAATAATTGATCACCCGATCACCCATGAAGATAGCCGTTTGTCGTCACACCTCTAAAATCTCCATAATTGCTTTGCAAAAATTCTCTTTAGCCATTCAAATATTGGAAATCCTTTTTGAACTGATGCTAGTCTAAAGATTTATGTCTTTTGTAGCAGCAAAAAAAAAAGAGTCTGTTCAATAAAGTCAAAATCTTTATGATGGCATAAAAATCAATGGCTTGGTAATGTTCCATTTCAGTGTCATTTGCCACTACCGTCATGATCCATCCTCGATTGCCATCAACATTAACAACATCAAGCGAATTTTATATCAAGACACAAGAAAACGATTGAGTCATTTGCAGCATCACATTTCAAATTACCATGCGACAATAATGACGATATTGACATTCGAATGACGGGGAAAATGATAAACGTCATAAAACCATGAAATGCTGATGATTTGGAATGGACCAAGGGGAGCAGAGTGCTAGCAGATCCTCTTTGGCTATAACCCAACTGCCTTCTTATTGTCTGAGCATCATTGTAAAGCATCACATTAACTAAAATATATTTTTTTTATCGCTGACTGGCAATCGTCAGTTTGTCATCGCCTTGGTATGAAATTAACAGCAGACTGTTCGCATTACGTAGTAAATGTCCATATGTGCATCCGTGGAGTGCATTTCAAGATGGGATTGTGTATGGACCATTCGTACACTCAAAAAAAAAAAATGATTATTTGGATTCAAAGATTTTGACTGCAAGCCAAAGACGTGGTTTCTTTAAAATAATTTTTTTTTCAAAAGATATCTTTATATTAACACCAAAAAATATGAACTTTTGTGGTGGGAAAATTTAGTTTTAATTTAGAAAATTGTAACTAAAATTTTCTAATTGCAACATGACACAAATAAGTTAATATTTTTTGTCAAACCGCAAAAAAAAACAAGTATATACGGCCGTAAGTTCGGCCAGGCCGAATCTTATGAACCCTCCACCATAGATTGCGTAGAAACTTCTACGAAAGACTGTCATCCACAATCGAATTAATTGGGTTGTGGTATCTTAAAACTTCTTAACATCGTTTTCTAAATTGTGAGTTAGTCCATACGTGGTATAAATTAGACACAAAAGGTATGTATAGGTAAGTCTACAAATAATCACGAATCGAAATGGACTTTTGCACGGTACGTAGAGAGCCAGAATTGTAATATGGGGGTTATGTTATATACAATTATGAACTTGCTATGGACCAATTTTTGTGTGATTGGTGATCGGTTCATCTGAGGGTTATATATAACTATAGACCGATATGGACCTAGTTAGGCATGGTTGCCATATACTAGCACAATGTACCAAATTTCAACTGACGCGGATGAAATTTGCTCCTCCAAGTGGCTCCAAAACCAAATCTCGGGATCGGTTTATATGGGGGCTATATATGATTATGGACTGATATGGACCACTTTTGGCATGGTTGTTAAATATCATATACTACCACCACGTACCAAATTTCAACCAGATCGGATGAAATTTGCTCTTCCAAGGGGCTCCGGAGGTCAAATCTGTGGATCGGTTTATATGGGGGCTATATATAATTATGGACCGATTTCGACCAATTTTTGCATGGGTGTTTAAGGCCATATATTAACACCACAAACCAAATTTCAACTGAATCAGATGAATTTTGGTCTTCCAAGAGGCTCCGGAGGTCAAATCTGGTGAACGGTTTATATGGGGGCTATATATAATTATGGACCGATATGAACCAATTTTTGCATGGTCATTAGAGACCATATACTAACATCATGTACCAAATTTCAGCTGGATCGGATGAAATTTGCTTCTCTTAGAGGCTCCGCATGCCAAATCGGGGGATCGGTTTATATGGGGGCTATATATAATTATGGACCGATGTGGACCTATTTTTGCATGGTTGTTATATACCAACACCATGTACCAAATTTCAGCCGGATCGGATGAAATTTGCTTCTCTTAGAGCAATCGCAAGCCAAATTTGGGGGTCCGTTTATATGGGGGCTATACGTACAAGTGGACTGTATGGCCCATTTGCAATACCATCCGACCACATCAATATTTAAAAACTACTTGTGCCAAGTTTCAAGTCGATAGCTTGTTTCGTTCAGAAGTTAGCGTGATTTTAACAGACGGACGGTCGGACGGACATGCTCAGATCGACTCAGAATTTCACCACGACCCAGAATATATATACTTTATGGGGTCTTAGATCAATATTTCAATGGGTTACAAACGGAATGACAAAGTTAATATACCCCCCATCCTATGGTGGAGGGTATAAAATTTATTAAAATGTCTTTAGCGTTATACGAAGTTCAAGACAGACATAATTTGAGTATAATGTATATTTGTTTTATTACTATAGAACTTTTTGTCAAAATTTTATTTCTATAAAAAAATTTTGTCAACATTTTATTTCTATAGAAAATTTTGTCAAAATTTTATTGCTATTGAAAATTTTGTCAAAATTTTATTTCTATAGAAAATTTTGTCAAAGTCTTATTTCTATAGAAAATTTTGTCAAAGTTTTATTTCTATAGATTTTTTTTTCAAAATTTTGTTTCTATAGAAAATTTTTTCCAAAATTTTGTTTCTATAGATTTTTTTTTTTAAATTTTATTGCTATTGAAAATTTTATTTCTATAGAAAATTTTGTCAAAGTTTTATTTCTATAGAATTTTTTTTTAAAAATTTTGTTTCTATAGATTTTTTTTTTTAAATTTTATTGCTATAGAAAATTTTGTCAAAATTTTATTTCTACAGAAAATTTTTTCCAAATTTTTGTAACACATCGAAATATTGCTCTAAGACCCCATAGAGTATATATATTCTGGGTCGTGGTGAAATTCTGATTCGATCTAAGCATGTCCGTCCGTCTGTTGAAATCACGCTAAGTTCCGAACGAAACAAGCTACCGACTTGAAACTTGGCACAAGTAGTTGTTATTGATGTAGGTCGGATGGTATTGCAAATGGGCCATATCGGTTCACTTTTACGTGTAGCCCCCATATAAACCGATCCCAAGATTTGGCTTGCAGAGCCTTTTGGAGGAGCAAAATTCATCCGATCTGGTTGAAATTTGGTACATTTTGTAAGTATAATGTCTGTAACAACCATTCAAAAATTGGTCCACATCGGTCCATAAATATATATAGCCTCCATATAAACCGATGCTCAGATTTGACCGGAGTCGGAGCCTCGTGGATGAGCAAAATTCTTCCGATTCGGTTGAAATTTGGTACGTGGTGTTAGTATATGGTCTCTAACAACCATGCAAAAATTGGTCCACATCGGTCCATAATTATATATAGCCCCCATATAAACCGATCCCCAGATTTGAACTCCGGAGCCCCTTGGAAGAGCAAAATTCATCCGATTCGGTTGAAATTTGGTACGTGATGTTAGTATATGGTATCCAACAACCATGCAGGAATTGGTTCATATCAGTCCATAATTACATATAGCCCCCATATAAACCGGTCCCCAGATTTGAGCTCCGGTGCCTTTTGGAGAAGCAAAATTCATCCGATCTGCTTGAAATTTGGTACGTGGTGGTAGTATGTGATATATAACAACCATGCCAAAAGTGGTCCATATTAGTCCATAATCATATATAGCTTCCATATAAACCGATCCAGAGATTTGGTTTTTGGAGCCTCTTGGAGGAGCAAATTTCATCCGAGTCAGTTGAAATTTGGTTCATTTTACTTACCTATACATAACTTTTTTTTGTCTAATGTATACCACGTATGGACTAACTCACAATTTAGAAAACGACGTTAAGAAGTTTTAAGATACCAAAACCCAAGTAATTCGATTGTGGATGACAGTCTTTCGTAGAAGTTTCTACGCTATCCATGGTGGAGGGTACATAATATTCTGCCTGGCCGAACTTACGGCCATATATACTTGTTTTTTATCATTTGTATGATTAAGTCGAGTATGGCGTTATCCGGGTCAGTATATTTGGAATGTTACGAAAAAACTTATTTGGAAACACTCAAGGGGACAATCCTACTCCCACCGCCTTATTGCGCAGACATTGCTTCTTCTGTTTACCATTTATTCTGATGGATGACCATGACCTAGCTGATCAGCATTTTTATTCTTATGAGGAAACCAAAATTTGGGTCAATCGTGGATTTAATCAAAAGATGGGAAAAAATTGTAAGCTAGCGTTGGACAATGCTTCGATTGGTCAAACTGTTACCATTTTTTCCGAAATAATTTCTTAAATATTTAGAAAATCCCGCATTTTTTCGCTCTCAATATTTATAATTTTTTTTTATAAAGTCGACTTTCGACTTTTGTATCCCTTGGCCAAATCTAATTTACATAATTTGTTGTCTTCATCCTGGCCTGACAAGACTATAAAGATTTAATTACGAAGAGCAGGGAATTCATATGTATATTAGGCGTATTTTTTTAGTACTGCATACGCAATACAATGGACTAAAAGAAAACAGAGTACTCGTTTATCCAGGGCATGGCAAAAAATGGGCAACATTGCCATCAGCTCTTTAAAAACAATTACAAAAAATTACAGAGAAATCTTATATTGTTTTAATGTATAAAGTGCTCAAATTTAAAAATTTTTAGTGCTATGATTATTTATGACATTTTAACACTTTTAATTTCATGTTGTTCGAAAATTTAATCGCATTAAATTGCCATTGTGAATCGAGGAAATGTCGTTCTATCAAAATGCAATCTGGCAACACCGACTCGATTCGAACTGATGAGATGTTCTGGATAGCCCATACACCCTCAAAAAAAATCGCTTCTTTAACATATGTTCCAAACATATTTTGCAGGAAGCACATATATTATTGGATACTGCCGAAACATTAATATGTTTGTTTTATGTGAACATATTATATGTTTGGAAGCATTTTGAGCCAAAAATATTATATGGTTGGAAGAATTTTTCCCAAACACGATTGTGCTCATTCCCTAACATACTCGTAATTTTCACTTCCACGAAATTTTTTAGTTATTGGAACCTTTCTCTGTAATACAAATAATGTTGAAGAAATTTTTCACTTTTATAAATTTTTTAAATTTTACCTTTCGCCTGCACGGAGAATCGAACCGAGGACCATACAGTTTGTAAGCCAACACACTATCCACTGGGCTACGTAGCTGTTATAGTCACCAGTAGATAATTATCGTTTTAAGTTACATTTATATAGCATAGTTTGCAGCGCCCACGAGCCCATGCAAACATAACATTATTTAACAGAAACATACATTTGTTTGCCACGTGGAGCAGTGGTTAGCATGTCTGCCTTGCATGCAAAGGGTCGTGGGTTCAATCCCTGCTCCGACCGAACATTTTTTTTTGTTTTTTTTTTTTTTAATTTACACATTTATATTTATACTATATTAATTTTTTTTTAAATGAAACTTCGAAATGTGTGTTATTAAAGATTTATAGTCAGTAACAGTGCTTGATATAAACGAAATTGACTGATTTTTGGATAAAATATTATTTTTTATTGCAAAATAACAATCTTGTAATAAAAAACTGTTTTTGTACAAAACTTTAAAATTTGGAAGGAATTCAAAAACTAACAAAAGAAGAACGTGGAGTCGAGTATAAACATACATACATAATTTTATAATATAAACATAAATTTATTTAGGAGTGAACAGTTTTTTACTAGCATTTAACACCATCGCTCTAAAATTCCTTTTATTTTTCTTTAATAATTCATTTTAAAGAAAATAAACTTTTTAAATTGTTTTAGCTGTAAAACTCGAACTTAATGCCCGCTTTTATATTTGATGGTGTCCGTCAACTCCTCGTGGACTACTTTTTAATAAAGAGGAACTAAAGTTTGTTTTTTTACATTTTACTGTGTAATTTTTCACTATTTCCTCCTTATTTCATTTTACTGTCCCAACTCTAAAAAGAGTATAGTGCCCTTTCGTTATTTTTATGATGCCCATATGCCACATATTATGCCCATAATGCCACAATGATAAACAAAACACATGTCCACACATACATAAAATACTGCTCTCAAGGCGAAAACATAAGCTGTTTGTTTTTCAAATGTCTATTCTCTTGGTTCAGAATGTATATTCTCTTTATTCAAATTAAATAATATTTAGACTTAAACATATCAAATTTTTGGCCTTATCATAAAACAGTTTTCCGAAACAACATACAAGCGGTTTCACAGAAATTGTTCTCTTTTGACTCTTTTGCTGTGTTATATTGATATCTTTCGTCAACTCTCCCGGTTTCCATCTCTATTTCTCTCTATACTCTCTCTGTCGCTTTGACTAAAATATCACAACATATGTATGTTTAGTCGAAATTTGTAAATTTATATATGTTTGTATTCACACATATGATTTTTATGAAACATTGATGCCCCAAACATAATATATTCTAACATATTAACATAGATGTCCCAAACAGTTAGTGTTAGTTTAGGAACATTACATGTTCGCACTTAAATATATTGTGGTTTAAAATCGTGCCCGAAACACATTTTGTTTATATCGGAACATATGAAAAACATATTTTTCTAACAGTGTACAAACGTAGCATTGAGTATTAAAAGAAAACAGGCCTATTATCATCGAGTTTGCCTACTTCTTCTTTTGCTTTTGACCAACATCTTTAACAATTAACAAGTCTTTTGTATGAGGACACTTCAAGGGATGAATAGAAGATGGTGACTGTCCTCACCACTCGGTAGTCCCTTGGCTTAGTCAAAAGAGATATGCAAATTCAAGTGGTTTTTATTCAGATAATGGATGATGGAGCTAGGAGGACATAACTTGAATTTTCTCAGTAGCACAATGGATGTTACCCAAGAATTCATTGACATTTCATGAAATGTAGAAGACATGAGCAAGTTTAGATTTAGTTCGTCATCAGATTTGATGTTGTGTTGGTGATGGCATTCACTTGGAACATCTGCTATAGTTTTAATTAGCAAAACACTCCTTTGGTGAAATGTTTGAAGAAGCTGTTTTGCGGTTAGTTTTGAATTATGGAAATTTGAGTTTGGAATGGTCTCGATCTGTCTGTCTGCGTAGACTTTTAATGGCCAGTGAAGAACTAATGAGGACAGTGGCCATTTGTCGCTGCGATTAAAGGGGAATCTTCTCTTGGAGTTTTCCATATTTCTAAGCATTCTTACAAGGCCACTTGTGGTCTATTACAATCAGAGAGGAATTTTATAAAATTATTTCCATAGGGGGAAATTAAAAATAATGAAGGCAATTTCCTTTACTCACTACACACTCACAAAAAATCGCTTCTGTAACATATACTCCCAAACATATTTTGCTTCAAGCATATATATTTTTGGCTATTGCCCAAACATTTATATGTTTGATCTCTTCCATTATATAATATGTTTGAAAGCATATTGGTTTAAACAATATATGTTTGGGTAGTCTAAGTTCCAAACATTTTGTATTTTTGCATCCAAATTCAATAATGTTGTCTTCCAAAAAACAATATGTTATTATGTGAACATATAATATGTTTGGAAGCATTTTGCACCCAAAAATATTATATGCTTAAAAAAATTCTCCCAAACAATATTGTGCTCAAAATTTTATTTATTTATTTATATATTTACAATCATAATGAATTATGAAAATGAACAGGTAATATAGGTGCTAACAACATAGGTTTTCGACCTGAATGCTCAAAATTTTGTTTCTGCCCAATTGTATATTCCCCCACATCTTTCTCACTTCCACGAGATTTTTTAGTTCTTAGCACCTTTTTCTGTAATACAAACATTGTAGAAGAAATTATTCAATTTTATGATTTTTATTTTATTTTAATTTTACCTTTTGCCGGACGGGGATTCGAACAGCGGACCACACAGTTTGTAAGGATCAAAGAAGTAGCTGATCAATTGCCCAAGGAAAAATAAAATGTTAATTTTTTAATAACAAACAACAACCACCAACTTAATTCAATATCGCTCCCTGTTAAATAGCGCTCCAAGCTACTAAACACATATATGTTTATAGGCTATTTCTAAATTAATATATGTTTGCATCCAAGCATATTATATTTACAAACATTTTTTGTCCGAAACATAATATGTTCTAACATATTAACATATATGTCCCAAACATGTTATGCTAGTTTATGAACATTATATGCTTGCACTCAAAAATATTGTGTTTAAAAATTTGTGTTCCAAACATATAATGTTTATAGCCAAACATATGAAAAACAGTCTTTTTCATCCGTGTAGTCCTAATCAAAAGAGATAGAATATGTTAGAAAAAGTACACTGTGTTGAAGTTAAATATCCCTAGACAGATACCGGAGGTAATATATATAAAACTGATTACTCGATATCGGGGAAAAGGATAGAACAAAGAATATTTACATATTTTTTGCTTTATAGTCCAGATACAAAAATTCAATAATTTCAAAGAAAATTTCAAAAATTTTTAAATCAAAATTATTGAAATCAAGTTGACCTTAGTCAAACAACATTTTCTTGTATATAAAGATACACAATTTTAAGTCGAATGAATCACCCAACTATAAGTACAAAATGACTTTATTGAAAAGTTTGTCGACTTTTGGACACGGAAAAGAACTTTATATCAAAGATATGTGTCTTCCAGGCTAAGCAAAATTCGGAGACGTATTTGAAGGACACGAAATCTTTGGCCTCAATTCAAAGAAAATTTCAAAAATTTTTAAATCAAAATTATTGAAATCAAGTTGACCTTAGTCAAACAACATTTTCTTGTATATAAAGATACACAATTTTAAGTCGAATGAATCACCCAACTATAAGTACAAAATGACTTTATTGAAAAGTTTGTCGACTTTTGGACACGGAAAAGAACTTTATATCAAAGAAATGTGTCTTCCAGGCTAAGCAAAATTCGGAGACGTATTTGAAGGACACGAAATCTTTGGCCTCAATTCAAAGAAAATTTCAAAAATTTTTAAATCAAAATTATTGAAATCAAGTTGACCTTAGTCAAACAACATTTTCTTGTATATAAAGATACACAATTTTAAGTCGAATGAATCACCCAACTATAAGTACAAAATGACTTTATTGAAAAGTTTGTCGACTTTTGGACACGGAAAATAACTTTATATCAAAGAAATGTGTCTTCCAGGCTAAGCAAAATTCGGAGACGTATTTCAAGGACACGAAATCTTTGGCCTCACGATAATATTTTTCAGTGTATTCAAGAACAGCTTAATGGCGATGAGAACAATATCAGGCAATACTACAATTATGACAAAATTTTCTATAGAAATAAAATTTTGATAAAATTATCTAAAGAAATAAAATTTTGAAAAATTTTTCTATGGAAATAAAAATTGACAAAATTTTCTATAGAAATAAAATTTGGATAAAACCTTCTATAGAAATAAAATTTTGACAAAATTTTCTATAGTAATAAAATTTTGAATGGTGACGGGGGTATAATAAGTTTGTCATTCCGTTTGTAACACATCGAAATATCGATTTCCGACTATATAAAGTATATATATTCTTGATCATGAAGAAATTCTAAGACGATATAACGATGTCCGTCTGTCCGTCTGTCTGTCTGTCTGTCTGTCTGTCTGTTGTAATCACGCTACAGTCTTCAATAATGAAGCAATCGTGCTGAAATTTTGCACAAACTCGTCTTTTGTCTGCAGGCAGGCCAAGTTCAAAGATGGGCTATATCGGTCCAGGTTTTGATATAGTCCCCATATAAACCGACCTCCCGATTTTGGGTCTTGGGCTTATAAAATCGAAGTTTTTATCCAATTTGCCTGAAATTTGAAATGTAGAGGTATTTTATGACCATAAAGAGGTGTGCCAAAAATGGTGAGTATCGGTCCATGTTTTGGTATAGCCCCCATATAGACCGATCTCCCGATTTTACTTCTTGGGCTTATAGAAACCGCAGTTTTTATTCAATTTACCTGAAATTGGAAATCTAAAGGTATCGTAGGACCACAAATACGTGTGCCAAAAATTGTGAGTATCGGTCCATATTTTGGTATAGCCGCCATATAGACCGATCTCCCGATTTTACTTCTTGGGCTTATAGAAACCGCAGTTTTTATTCAATTTACCTGAAATTGGAAATCTAGAGGTATTGTAGGACCACAAATACGTGTGCCAAAAATTGTGAGTATCGGTCCATGTTTTGGTATGGTCCACATATAAAACGACCTCCCGATTTGGGGTCTTGGGCTTATAGAAACCGTAGTTTTTATCCAATTTGTCTGAAATTGGAAATCTAGAGGTATTTTGGAACCATAAAGAGGTGTGCCGAAAATGGTGAGTATCGGTCCATATTTTGGTATAGCCCCCATATAGACCGATTTCCCGATTTTACTTCTTGGGCTTCTAGAATCCGAAGTTTTTATCCTATTTGCTTGAAATTGGAAATCTAGAGGTATTTTCGGGTCATAAAGAGGTGTGCCGAAAACGGTGAGTATCGGTCCATATTTTAGTATAGCCCCCATATAGACCGATTTCCCGATTTCCCGATTTTACTTCTTGGGCTTCTAGAATCCGAAGTTTTTATCCTATTTGCTTGAAATTGGAAATCTAGAGGTATTTTCGGGTCATAAAGAGGTGTGCCGAAAACGGTGAGTATCGGTCCATATTTTGGTATAGTCCCCGTATAGACCGATCTCCCGATTTTACTTCTTGGGCTTATAGAAACCGTAGTTTTTATCCAATTTGTCTGAAATTGGAAATCTAGAGGTATTTTAGAACCATAAAGAGGTGTGCCGAAAAAGGTGAGTATCGGTCCATATTTTGGTATAGCCCCCATATAGACCGATTTCCCGATTTTACTTCTTGGGCTTCTAGAATCCGAAGTTTTTATCCTATTTGCCTGAAATTCGAAATCTAGAGGTATTTTCGGGTCATAAAGAGGTGTGTCGAAAACGGTGAGTATCGGTCCATATTTTGGTATAGCCCCCATATAGACCGATTTCCCGATTTTACTTCTTGGGCTTCTAGAATCCGAAGTTTTTATCTGATTTGCCTGAAATTGTAAATATTCTGGTATTTTAGGCTCACAAAAACGTGTATCGGATTAAGTTTTTATCGGTCGATTTGGTAATGCCTCCATATAGACCGACTTCACTTCTTGAGGGTGTAGAAGGCGCACTGATCATGAAAATTGCTTGAAACTCAATGTAAAATTTCCTGATTTTACTTCTACAGATTTAAGATTTCAAATCAAGACGCACTCAAAAAAAAGTGAACTCTCTATTTCACTAAAGCCAATTTAACTTTATTTTAGTTCATAGAATTATTATGTTTGGAGAAAGTTTTCTTTACTCTAATAATTTTTTGTGGACGTTAGTTAAATTAACTAAACCCAAGGAAAAAAATATACTCAAATAAAGCATAAAGATTAACTAAATTCGTATCTTCCACAAAATAGTTCAGAATTTCTTTAAATTTGTAAATTTTACCAAAAATGCGCCCATCATGAACATCGTATGTCACTAAAGATATTTTTACAATTTTGAACTCCAAGTTTTTCCTTCAAACTACAAAATTTTCTTTAACAATTGAAAAAACTTAGTTATGTCTAATAAATTTTCTTGAATTTGTCGAAAAATATTTACTTATTTTTACGACATCGGCGTAATGCCAACGTTTGTAATACTCTTTAGTTAAAATTTTCTACAAATATTCAAAATTTTCTAAAATTAACCGAAGGTTATCTTCCTGGTGGGTTCACTGTTTTTTCAGTGCGTTATTTTATAATTTTCTTGCACACTTACAAGAGATGTTAATGATTCCTCTAAAACTCAAACAAAAATGGTTCTTATAAATCCAGAATCTGATATAGTCCTCATAGGTGAAATCTTTAAATTTATCTTCGGGAAGTGTCCTCAAGTCCTCAAGCCCTCCTGAAATTTCAAAGGAAACCCTAAAATTTGGTTCATGGTGATGGGTATTTAAGATTCGGCCCGGCCGAACTTAGTGCTGTATATAAAGGGTGATTCTTTTGAGGTTAGGATTTTCATGCATTAGTATTTGACAGATCACGTGGGATTTCAGACATGGTGTCAAAGAGAAAGATGCTCAGTATGCTTTGACATTTCATCATGAATAGACTTACGATCTGCCACAACGTCGAATTTTCAGTGAATGGGCCCTAGAAAAGTTGGCAGAAAATCCGCTTTTTTATCGACAAATTTTGTTCAGCGATGAGGCTCATTTCTGGTTGAATGGCTACGTAAATAAGCAAAATTGCCGCATTTGGAGTGAAGAGCAACCAGAAGCCGTTCAAGAACTGCCCATGCATCCCGAAAAATGCACTGTTTGGTGTGGTTTGTACGCTGGTGGAATCATTGGACCGTATTTTTTCAAAGATGCTGTTGGACGCAACGTTACGGTGAATGGCGATCGCTATCGTTCGATGCTAACAAACTTTTTGTTGCCAAAAATGGAAGAACTGAACTTGGTTGACATGTGGTTTCAACAAGATGGCGCTACATGCCACACAGCTCGCGATTCTATGGCCATTTTGAGGGAAAACTTCGGAGAACAATTCATCTCAAGAAATGGACCGGTAAGTTGGCCACCAAGATCATGCGATTTGACGCCTTTAGACTATTTTTTGTGGGGCTACGTCAAGTCTAAAGTCTACAGAAATAAGCCAGCAACTATTCCAGCTTTGGAAGACAACATTTCCGAAGAAATTCGGGCTATTCCGGCCGAAATGCTCGAAAAAGTTGCCCAAAATTGGACTTTCCGAATGGACCACCTAAGACGCAGCCGCGGTCAACATTTAAATGAAATTTTGCAAATTTTATGCGTTTTTTTTAAAAAAAAAGTTATCAAGCTCTTAACAAATCACCCTTTACTTGTTTTAAATAAAATTTTGGTAAAATTTTCTATAAAAATAAAATTTTGACAAAATTTTCTATAGAAATAAAATGTTGACAAATTTTTCTATAGAAATAATTTTTTTCACAAAATTTTCTATAGAAATAAAATTTTGACTAATTTTTCTATATTAACAAAATTTTGACAAATTGTTCTATAGAAATAAAATTTTGACAAATTTTTCTATATTAACAAAATTTTGACAAATTTTTCTATAGAAATAAAATTTTGAAAAATTTTTCTATAGAAAAAAAATTTTGAAAAATTTTTCTATAGAAATAAAATTTTGACAAAACTTTCTATAGAAATAAAATTTTGGCAAATTTTTCTATAGAAATAATTTTTTTCACAAAATTTTTCTATAGAAATAAAATTTTGACAAATTTTTCTATAGAAATAAATTTTTTCACAAAATTTTCTATAGAAATAAAATTTTGCCAAAATTTTTTTTGTAATAAAAATTTTAATAAAACTTTCTATAGAGATACAATTTTGACAACATTTTCTATAGAAATAAAATTTTGATAAAATTTTCTATAGAAATAAAATTTTGACTACATTTCCTATAGAGATAAATTTTTTTTCACAAAATTTTCAATAGAAATAAAATTTTGATAAAACTTTCTATAGAAATAAAATTTTGACAAAATTTTCCATAGACATGAAATTTTGACAAAATTTCCTATAGAAATGAAATTTTGACAAAATTTTCGGTAGACATAAAATTTTTAAAAAAATTTCTATAGAAATACAATTTTGACAAAATTTTCAATAGAAATACAATTTTGGCAAAATTTTCAATAGAAATAAAATTTTGACAAAATTTCTTATAGCAATGAAATTTTGAAAAAATTTCTTATAGCAATGAAATTTTGAAAAAATTTTCTACAGAAATAAAATGTTTACAAAATTTTCTATAGAAATAAAATTTTGATAAAAATTCCTATAGAAATAAAATTTTTACAAAATTTTCTAAAGAAATAAAATTTTGACAAATTTTTTATAGAAATAAATTTTTTCACAAAATTTTCTCTATAGAAATAAAATTTTGACAAAATAATAAAATTTTGATAAAATGTTGTATAGAAATAAAATGTTGACAAAATTTGCTATAGTAATAAAATATTGATAAAATTTTCTATAGAAATAAAATTTTGATACAATTTTCTATAGAAATGAAATTGTTTCAAAATTTTCTATAGAAATAAAATTTTGACAAAATTTTCGATAGAAATAAAATGTTGACAAAATTTTCGATAGAAATAAAATTTTGACAAAATGTTCTATAGAAATTAAATTTTGACAAAATTTAAATAAAATTTTGTAGATTTGTTTGTAAGAACGCTCCTACAAATACTATAAGATTCATATCTCAATCGAAAATAATGGTGATTTAAGAAAGGGAACGATAAGGGTCATCTGCTCTGAGATAGAGATTATTATAGTAAAACTCGAGAAAATCATTAAAAAATCAGAGTCAGTGCCGCTCTTGTTTGGGGTAGCATTCCATTCCATTGTACCCGGGCGCTGTGGATCAACAGTTCTATTGTCACAAAAATATAGCTGATATTTTTGTTACTCACCACTCAAAAGTAATAGAGTGTTGGGAGGGAGGGGAGCTACTAAGAGTTCCAATAAGGAGTATCATTCCTAGAAAAGATTATTCATTCCATCACATTTGAATGTTATCTCTACCAGTCTTATTAACGTCATCATGTCGCCCAACTACAATTATGCTCTCTTCGCAAATGCGTACAGTTTTTCGTTCACAAATTCTCCATGAAAAGCCATAGAAGTAGTGGCAAACACTAATCACCATATACTATAACAGTAAATTGGTCCTTCTCAAGATTTTCATTTGCATCCTCATCACTTGTCTAAGTCTAGAGTCTACAAAAACAAAAAAGACTATGAGAAAGTTGATATATTGTAGGTCCCAAAATAAATGGATAGATAGATAGATGTCCGCTCATCATATCATTCATTCAAGCAAGAGTAGTCATCGTACCTCCTGTCTATAGTGGTGTAACTATGACTGCATGTCTGTCTGTCTGTCTTGTCTATCTATCAGTCACGTTCATCTTTTTCACACTAAACTACAAGTGTTCGCTGCATTCAAGCAGAGTAGCAACAGTGTTCATTGCTCCGTCACTCTATTTTGTATAATGGCTGGTGCAGTGTTCGCCTTTTGCAGTGGCATTCCTTGGAACATATAACCATAGAATTGAAGTATCTTTTGTTTGACTGTTGTTTTGGAATACAAAATGAAATTATCATCTCTTCATCTCAAGAAGATAAAGAAGAAGAAGAAGAGATGATTCTCTTATTGAATGGAAGACACAAAGTAACTGAAGTACCTTAGGTACACAGTAATAAACTTTAAGAA
Organism: Haematobia irritans; assembly: GCF_050003625.1. NCBI lineage: Eukaryota > Metazoa > Arthropoda > Insecta > Diptera > Muscidae > Haematobia > Haematobia irritans. The sequence goes on along the minus strand of NC_134400.1, from coordinate 188,591,759 downwards.
TTTCTAAACAATAATATTCTTATTTATATATGTAACATGTTTACTTCAAATGAAAATTTCGACGAAATTTTCTATAAAAAATATTTTGACCAAATTTTCCACAAAAACAAAATTTCCACGAAATTTCCATAAAACAAAAATTTATCGAAATTTTGTATAACAATAATATTTCGATACAATCTTCTTCTATATAAAAATAAGTCGGGTTTTTTCTTCCTGACGCAATAATTCCAGAACGCACGAACCTATTTCCAGGGTTTTGTATTCGGCCTCTGTGTGGTTTATAGCAAAGAAAAGTTTCAACGCAAAAGCGGGAAAATCTTTTATTACATAAAGCGCATATTACAAAAATTTATACTTTAAATTCATCCCATTTGCTTTTGTTATAAAATACTTACGATTTTGGGTGAAATTTTCAAGGAAGGTTAGGGATGATGTCTAGACAACAACCTGTTACTTTATTTTTCGATATTTGGTCGCGGAGGTGGATCATCCCTTTATACGATTTTTGTCTAAAGTACAGTAAAAAACAAGTATCTACGGTTGTAAGTTCGGCCAGGCCGAATTTTATGTACCCTACACCATGGATTGCATATAAACTTCTATTACGGCCGATGGCAAGGCATTTTAAAACTTCCTAACATCATCTTCTAAATTGTAAGTTAGTCCATGCGGGATATATAGTAGAAAAAAGCAAGGTCGATTAAATGCGTATATATTGATTTCTTGACCGGTATATATAGGGAAGAAATAATTACGAACCGATATGCTTCATAAATTTTCAATAGAAATAACATTTTGACAAAATTTTCTACAGAAATAAAATTCTGACAAAATTTTCTACAGAAATAAAATTCTGACAAAATTTTCTATACAAATAAAATTTTGACAAAATTTTCTATGGCAATTAAATTTTGGTAGATTATTTTTGGCTCGAATGTTAATCGTGATTTTTCTGTGATTGGGGTTCGGTTTATTTGGGGCTATATATAATATGGATCGATACGGACCAATTTTGGCATGGTTGTTAACGGCCATACACTAGCGAAATGTATCAAATTTCAACCTGATCGGATGAATTTTGCTTCTCTTAGAGGCTCCACAAACCAAATCTGGGGATCGGTTTATATGGGGGCTATATATAATTATGGACCGATATGGACCAATTCTGGAATGGTTGTTAGAGACCATGTACTAAGTTTCAACCGGAACGGATGAAATTTGCTTCTCTTAGAGGACCCGCAAGCCAAATCTGGGGATAGGTTTATATGGAGGCTATAAATAATTATGGACCGATGTGGATCAATTTTTGCATGGTTGTTAGATACCATATACCAACACAATGTAACATATCAAATTGCAGCCAGATCGGATGAATTTTGCTCCTCCAAGAGGCTCCGGAGGTCAAATCTGGGGATCGGTTTATATAAGAGCTACATAAAATTATGGACCGATATGGACCAATTTTTGCATGGTTGTTAGAGACCATATACCAACATCATGTATCAAATTTCAGCCGGATCGGATGAAATTTTGCTTCTCTTTGAGGCTCCGCTAGCGAACTCTGGGAATGGGTTTATATGGAGGCTATAAATAAAGGGTGATTTGTTAAGAGCTTGATAACTTTTTTTTTTAAAAAAACGCATAAAATTTGCAAAATCTCATCGGTTCTTTATTTGAAACGTTAGATTGGTCCATGACATTTACTTTTTGAAGATAATTTCATTTAAATGTTGACCGCGGCTGCGTCTTAGGTGGTCCATTCGGAAAGTCCAATTTTGGGCAACTTTTTCGAGCATTTCGGCCGGAATAGCCCGAATTTCTTCGGAAATGTTGTCTTCCAAAGCTGGAATAGTTGCTGGCTTATTTCTGTAGACTTTAGACTTGACGTAGCCCCACAAAAAATAGTCTAAAGGCGTCAAATCGCATGATCTTGGTGGCCAACTTACCGGTCCATTTCTTGAGATGAATTGTTCTCCGAAGTTTTCCCTCAAAATGGCCATAGAATCGCGAGCTGTGTGGCATGTAGCGCCATCTTGTTGAAACCACATGTCAACCAAGTTCAGTTCTTCCATTTTTGGCAACAAAAAGTTTGTTAGCATCGAACGATAGCGATCGCCATTCACCGTAACGTTGCGTCCAACAGCATCTTTGAAAAAATACGGTCCAATGATTCCACCAGCGTACAAACCACACCAAACAGTGCATTTTTCGGGATGCATGGGCAGTTCTTGAACGGCTTCTGGTTGCTCTTCACTCCAAATGCGGCAATTTTGCTTATTTACGTAGCCATTCAACCAGAAATGAGCCTCATCGCTGAACAAAATTTGTCGATAAACACATTTCGAACCGAACACTGATTGTGGTAATAAAATTCAATGATTTGCAAGCGTTGCTCGTTAGTAAGTCTATTCATGATGAAATGTCAAAGCATACTGAGCATCTTTCTCTTTGACACCATGTCTGAAATCCCACGTGATCTGTCAAATACTAATGCATGAAAATCCTAACCTCAAAAGAATCACCCTTTATAAGAGCTACATATAATTATGGACCGATATGGAACAGTTCTGGAATGGTTGTCACAGACCATATACTAACACCACGTACCAAATTTCAACCGTATCGGGTGAAATTTGCTTCTCTTAGAGGCTCCGCAAGCCAAATCTGGGGATCGGTTTATATGGGGGCTATATATAATTATGGACCGATATGGACCAATTTTTGCATGGTTGTTAGAGACCATATAGCAACACAATGTACCAAATTTCAGCCAGATCGGATAAAATTTGCTTCTCTTAGAGGATCCGCAAGCCAAAGCTGGGGATCGGTTTACATGGGGGCTATATATAATTATGGACCGATCTAATTATACAATTATTTTTCGAGCTTTATGGACAGATATAGATTAAGGAACATGGTTAATAGAGCCATTGAAAAGAAAACGCCAGATACCAATCTATACACGCCTGGACTGTACATGTTTCGGTTCGGGCGAATGAACCTTTCCACAGCCTTTAGTATAGATCTGGCTGGGAGAGATAACTCAATTTTGGGCCCTTTATGCTAACTCCTTATGGAGAAAACATTTGGGAAATTTCCTCTTACAAATTGAATCATCTTTTCTCCCACTGTACATCATCTTTTCATATAACTTACAAGTCCCTTAATCTTATTTTTATTTCGTTTTTGTTACATAGTAATGCAACAACACGAAATTTATTTTTAGAAAGCTAATTTGTTAGAATTCACCTAAGTGGTGAACAGTCGAACAATGCTTATTGTTTCTACAGTCAACTACAACATATGATAATTAACAGAAACTGGTTTCCAGGATACAACAATGTGGACCAATTTTTGCATGGTCGTTAGTGACCATATGCCAACACCATGTACCAAATTTCAGCCAAATCGGATAAAATTGGCTTCTCTTAGAGGTTCCGCAAACCGAATCTGGGGTTCCGTTTATATGGGGCCTATATATAATTATGGACCGATGTGGACCAATTTTTGCATGGTTGTTAGAGACCATATACTAACACCACGTACCAAATTTCAACCGTATCGGATGAAATTTGCTTCTCTTAGAGGCTATATATAATTATGGGCCGATGTGGACCAATTTTTGCATGGTTCTTAGAGACCATTACCAACACCATGTACCAAATTTCAACCCGATCGGATGAAATTTGCTTCTCTTAGAGTATCCGCAAGCCAAATATATAAGAGCTACATATAATTATGGACCGATATTGAACAGTTCTGGAATGGTTGTCGCAGACCATATACTAACACCACGTACCAAATTTCAACCGGATCGGATGAATTTTGCTCCTCTAAGAAGCTCCGGAGGTCAAATCTGGGGATCGGCTTATATAGGGGCTACATATAATTATGGACCGATATGGAGCAATTTTGGCATGGTTGTTAGAGACAATATACTAACACCACGTACCAAATTTCAATTGGATCGGATGACTTTTGCTCCTCTAAGAGGCTCCGGAGGTCAAATCTGGGGAACGGATTATATGGGGGGCTATACGTAAAAGTGGACCGATATGGCCCATTTGCAATACCATCCGACCTACATCAATAACAGCTACTTGTGCCAAGTTTCAAGTCGATAGCTTGTTTCGTTCGGAAGTTATCGTGATTTCAACAGACGGACGGACGGACATGCTCAGATCGACTCGGAATTTCACCACGACCCAGAATATATATACTTTATGGGGTCTTAGAGCAATATTTCGATGTGTTACAAACGTAATGACAAAGTTAATATATCCCCATCCTATGGTGGAGGGTACCAAAATAGAATTCTCAAGTTTACTTGAAATTTACAAAGGACATAGGGCCTTTGATTTTTGGGTATTTGGACGGGAACCTATTTCTGTGTATAAACGAAAAAGCAAGTAGTCCGATTTTTTTTTGAAATGTGCGGGACACGTGTGTGGAAACCATGGAGTGATTAATCAGTACTTCAATTGTGTACCAGACTTCATCTGACCCTACTCTTGAAAAGAGTTCAAATCTTTTGTTTTCAAATCGAAGGCTATGGTTGACTAAGTTAACGAAAATATGCTTCGAGAGGCTCAGCGAAGCGGGCCGGGTTACGCCAGTTTTCTATAAAAATAAGATTTCTATGAAATTTTCCACAAAAATAAAATTTCAAAAAAAAACAAAAAAAAATTATAAAAACTAAAATTTTAATAAAATTTTCTAAAAAATAATATGTGCAAGAAATAAGGTTTCGTTAAATTATGTCTATAAAAATTGTCGATAAAGTCTTCTATAAAAATATATTTTTTTCCGAAATTTTCTATAAAAATAAAAATAATTGCAATAAAATTTTTTATAAAAATTTTGTAGAAAATTTTCGATAAAAAATGTCCATTGAAATTGAATTTCAATTAGACAATTAAAAGTACCGAAACTGGAATTGAATCGATGACTGTGCTCTACGTTGGCGACTCTTTGTGGTGGAAATTTTTTAAGGTGTATATAAATAATTTGTACATGGACGTGAGGACCAGAAGCTGTTGTATGGACGGACACATAATGCTAACATTAAAATTCAACAAATGCCATATATTCGTGGATACTTATGACACTATCTCATCTTTGAATGTAGAAACTATTATGGCTACTTGTAATGTTGCTGTCGTCGTCTCTGACGTTGGCAGTTCTACTCTATGTCATTGATTGAGGATGTTGTGAATGCAACAAAGTAGTAGATATCAACCAAAAGAAAACCGTTAAGAAAGGCACGATAAGTATTCCAATATGAAATCATCATAAACATGAAGAAGATTTTTGTGAAAAATCTGTAAGTGTTTTTGACACTTCCAGATGATTTTCCAAAGTTATAATGATACCATACCATTTGAAGCATTCTTCTTGGAAACCCGTAGTATCTGGAGATTGTTTTGAACTCAGAACGGCGGATGAGCTTATGAATTTTTATGGACAATTAACAAAAGGCGAAGAAATTTTCTATAAAAATAATTTTTTTTATAAAATTTTCTGTAAAAATAACACAAAATTCCATCGCTTATGAACAATAAAAAAGTTGAAACTTGGCACAAGTAGTTGTTATTGATGTAGGTCGGATGGTATTGCAAATGGGCCATATTGGTCCACTTTTACGTATAGCCCCCATATAAACGGACCCCCAAATTTGGCTTGCGAGGCCTCTAAGAGAAGCAAATTTCATCCGATCCGGCTGCAATTTGGTACATGGTGTTAGTATATGGTCTCTAACAACCATGCAAAAATTGGTCCACTTCGATCCATAATTATATATAGCCCCCATATAAACCGATCCCCCGATTTCGCTTGCGGAGCCTCAAAGAGAAGAAAATTTCATCCGATCCGGTTGAAATTCGGTACATGATGTTAGTATATGGTCTCTAATGACCATGCAAAAATTGGTCCACATCGGTCCATAATTATATATAACCCCATATAAACCGATCCCAGATTTGGCTTGCGGAGCCTCAAAGAGAAGAAAATTTCATCCGATCCGGCTGAAATTTGGTACATGGTGTTGGTATATGGTATCTAACAACCATGCAAAAATTGGTCCACATCGGTACATAATTATATATAGCCCCCATATAAACCAATCCCCCGATTTGGCTTGCAAGGCCTCTAAGAGAAGCAAATTTCATCCCATCCGGCTGAAATTTGGTACATGGTGTTAGTATATGGTATCTAACATCCATGCAAAAATTGGTCCACATCGGTCCATAATTATATATAGCCCCCATATAAACCGATCACCAGATTTGGCTTGCGGAGCCTCTTGGAAGGCCAAAATTCATCTGATTCAGTTGAAATGTGTTACGTGGTGTTTATATATGGCCTCAAACTCCCATGCAAAAATTGTTCGGTATCGGCCCATAATTATAAATAGGCCCCATATAAACCGATCCCCAGATTTGACCTCCAGAGCCCGTTGGAAGAGCAAAATTCTTCCCATTGGGTCAGTCCATAATTATATATAGTTCCCATATAAACCGATCCCCAGATTTGACCTCCGGTGCCTTTTGGAGAAGCAAAATTCATCCGATCTGCTTGAAATTTAATACGTTGAGATAGTATATGATATTTAACAACCACGCCATAATCAAATCCATATCAGTACATAATCATTTATAGCCCCCATATAAACCGATCTCGAGATTTGGTTTTGGAGCCTCTTGGAGGAGCAAATTTCATCCGAGTGAGCTGAAATTTGTGGATGACAGTCTTTCGTAGAAGTTTCTACGCTATTCATGGTGGAGGGTACATAAGATTCGGCCTGGCCGAACTTACGGCCGTATATACTTGTTCAGGTTTAATTAGTATAAAATTCAAGAAAAATATTCAGTTAGGCTTTCGCTTTTCCTAATCCGAATTGCCGGGCCTCACGCTTGGCACCTGCCATCAGATTTTGTACAGCCACCTTGTCCACCTTCTTCGCCGCAGAAAGCCAGTTTGCCTTGAACTGCTGCTCGTCCTTAGCAGTTTTTTGGTCTTCTTTAGGTTCCGCTTGACAATAGCCCAGTATTTCTCAAGTGGGCGGAGCTCTGGCGTGTTGGGAGGGTTCTTGTCCTTGGGAACGACCTGCACGTTGTTGGCGGCGTACCACTCCATGGCCTTTTTACCGTAGTGGCAAGATGCCAAATCCGGCCAAAACAGTACGGAACAACCGTGTTTCTTCAGGAAAGGCAGCAGACATTTATTCAAACACTCTTTCACGTAAATTTCTTGGTTGACAGTCCCGGAAGCTATGAAAACGCTGCTTTTCAAGCCACAGGTACAGATGGCTTGCCAAGCCAGATATTTCTTTTTCGAACTTTGACAGTTTTATGTGCTTGAAAATATCTGCTACCTTTCCCCTTCCTTTTGCCGTATAAAACTCCTGTCCCGGAAGCTGCTTGTAGTCGGCTTTGACGTAGGTTTCGTCGTCCATTACCACGCAGTCAAACTTCGTCAGCATCGTCGTGTACAGCCTCCGGGATCGCGCTTTGGCCGTCGTATTTTGTTTATCATCGCGATTTGGAGTCACTACCTTCTTGTAAGTCGATAGTCCGGCTCATTTTTTGGCACGATGCACGGTTGTAGACGATACACCCAGCTTATTTGCGGCATCTCGGAGAGAGAGGTTAGGGTTTCGCTTGAAACTACAGACAACTCTCTTTGTCGTCTCAGCGGCTTCCGGTTTTCGATTTCCCCCCGATCCTGACTGTCGACAAACGTTCCCCAAACACTTTAATTACATTTGTAACGGTTGATTTGGCAACTTTTAACTTCTCTAAGTGGTTTCACTGCAATGCGGTTGATTTGGCAACTTTTAACTTCTCTAAGTGGTTTCACTGCAATGTAGAACGCCGTTCGGACTCGGCTATAAAAAGGAGGTTCCTTGTCATTGAGCTTAACATGGAATCGGGCAGCACTCAGTGATAAGAGAGAAATTCACCAATGTGGTATCACAATGGATTGAATAGTCTAAGTAAGCCTGATACATCGGGCTGCCACGTAACCTAACCTAACCTATGGTGGAGGGTACATAAGATTCGGACTGACCGAACTTACGGCCGTATATACTTGTTAATAATTGGTTTCGTCTACAGATAACCTCAGATTTACCATAGAAATATTTCCATCATATTCCCCTTTTAAGACCGTTTCATATTTTCGACTTTTTGGCTAAAAGTTGATTACTTGACTTTCCTCAATGCAGGCATTTCTTATGTTGAAGTTATAATTACACGGATGTTTAAATGTTATCATAAAAATTAACAGACATAAATGCCTACATCATTTAAAATTCTCTCTTAGACCTTTAATCACCCTCATAAGAATTGGAATGCCTACATTTTATTCTTTAGAAAAATGTCTAAAATGCAAGGACAATGTGATTGTTGTCTAAAGATCCTAATCATGTTTTCCCATTGTACAATGAAATCCCATGGAGATGTTACTAACTTATTACTACACATACACTTACACATTCAAATGTTTGTAGTCCTCATAAGGATACAACCGATTGACGATTTGTAGAGTATCTCTTATCTATGATTGGTTGTCACAAAAACACAAAACAAGTCAAAGATTTCAATGGTCATAATGATCTCCATACCATGACACACACACACACACACACACACAATAGTAAGGCAACCACAATTATAATGACATTGACTGATAAGGTGATGAAAATAGACTCTTATGGTTTTAATACTTTTATGGTATAATGGTGCTGTGATGCTGATATATTCAGATGATGCATCGAAGATGTAGACAATCCAAGCTATATGAGTATCAGAAATAAAGAATCTAGGAGAAATTCAGACAACCGATAAATTGAGTAAAAGAAATACCCGCATACAAGACAATTAATTAAAATGGAAAATATTTTCGTCAAATGCAGATGATTGTTTGGACTCGGGTGTTTAATATAAAATTGTAGACGACAGTGGTGAAAAGACGATGGAATTTTCTATGAATATAAAATTTTGATAAATTTTTATATAAAAATCAAATTCCATAGAAATTTTCCACAGAAATAAAATTTCGATGAAATTTTGTATAAAAGTAAAAATTCGCTGAAATTTTCCATAAAAAAATATCGACGAAAGTTTCTAATAAAAAATCGATTGAATTTTCTATGAAAATTATATCTCTACATAATTTTCAAAATAAATTGATGTAAAATTTTCTATAAAAATAAAATGTCAACGAAATTTTCTATAAAATACTAAATTTTTAAGAAAAATAATTTTTTTTCAGTAAAAATAGCGTCGATGAAAATTTCCATAAAAATGAAATTTTCTATAAAAATGAAATTGCGATGAAAGTTTGTATAAAAATAAAATTTCAACGGAATTTTCTATAAAAAGAAATCAAATTTCTTCGATATTTTATATAAAAACGAGTAAGGAAAGTCTAAATTCGGGCGGGGCCGACTATATTATACCCTGCACCACTTTGTAGATCTAAATTTTCGATACCATATCACATCCGTCAAATGTGTTGGGTGCTATATATAAAAGTTTGTCCCAAATACATACCTTTAAATATCACTCGATTTGGACAGAATTTTATAGACTTTCACAAAATCTATAGACTCAAAATTTAAGTTGGCTAATGCACTAGGGTGGAACACAATTTTAGTAAAAAAAATATGGGAAACATTTAAATCTGAAGCAATTTTAAGGAAACTTCGCAAAAGTTTATTTATGATTTATCGCTCGATATATATGTATTAGAAGCTTAGGAAAATTAGATTCATTTTTACAACTTTTCGACTAAGCAGTGGCGATTTTACAAGGAAAATGTTGGTATTTTGGCCATTTTTGTCGAAATCAGAAAAACATATATATGGCAGCTATATATAAATCTGAACCGATTTCAACCAAATTTGGCACACATAGCTAAAATGCTAATTCTACTCCCTGTGCAAAATTTCAACTAAATCGGAGTTAAAAATTGGCCTCTGTGGTCATATGAGTGTAAATCGGGCGAAAGCTATATATGGGAGATATATATAAATCTGAACCGATTTCAATCAAATTTGGCACACATAGCTACAATGCTAAATCTACTCCTTGTGCAAAATTTCAACTAAATCCAAAAAATTGGCCTCTGTGGTCATATGAGTGTAAATCGGCCGAAAGCTATATATTGGAGCTATATCCAAATCTGAACCGATTTCAACCAAATTTTGCACGCATAGCTACAATGCTAATTCTATTCCCTGTGCAAAATTTCAACTAAATCGGAGCAAAAAATTGGCCTCTGTTGTCATATGAGTGTAAATCGGGCGAAAGCTATATATGGGAACTATATCTAAATCTGAACCGATTTAAATAAAATTTGGCACACTGGACTATAGTACTAATTGTTCTTCTTGTGCAAAATTTTAAGCAAATTGGGGTAAAACTCTGGATTCTGGGGCCATTTAAGTCCATATCGGGTGAAATATATATGGGAGCTATATCTAAATCTGAACCGATTTCTTCCAAAATCAATAGGGATCTATTCTGAGCCAAAACACATACTTGTGCTTAATTTGAAGTCGATTGGACTAAAACTGCGACCTAGACTTTGATTACAAAAATGTGTTCACGGACAGACGGACATCGCTATATCGACTCAAGAGCCCACCTTGAGCATTTTTGCCAAAGACACCATGTGTCTATCTCGTCTCCTTCTGGGTGTTGCAAACATATGCACTAACTTATAATACCCTGTTCCACAGTGTGGCGCAGGGTATAATAAAATTTCAACGGAATTTTCTATATAAAAATCAAAATTCTACGAAATTTGATATAAAAACAAGTATATACAGCACTAAGTTCGGCCGGGCCGAGTCTTAAATACCCACCACCATGAACCAAATATTAGGGTTTCCTTTGAAATTTCAGGAGGGCTTGAGGGGTTGAGGACACTTCCCGAAGATAAATTTAAAGATTTCACCTATGAGGACTATATCAGATTCTGGATTTATAAGAACCATTTTTGTTTGAGTTTTAAAGGAATCATTAACATCTCTTGTAAGTGTGCAAGAAAATTATAAAATAACGTCTTGATTTGAAATCTTAAATCTGTAGAAGTAAAATCTGGAAATTTTACATTGAGTTTCAAGCAATTTTCATGATCAGTGCGCCTTCTACACCCTCAAGAAGTGAAGTCGGTCTATATGGAGGCATTGCCAAATGGACCGATAAAAACTTAATCCGATACACGTTTATGTGAGCCTAAAATACCAGAATATTTACAATTTCAGGCAAATCAATTAAAAACTACGATTTCTATAAACCCAAGGAGTTAAATCGGTAGATCGTTCTTATGGGGGCTATACTAAAATATGGACCGATACTCACCGTTTTCGGCACACCTCTTTATGACCGAAAATACCTCTAGATTTCCAATTTCAAGCAAATAGGATAAAAACTTCGGATTCTAGAAGCCCAAGAAGTAAAATCGGGAGATCGGTCTATATGGGGGCTATACCAAAACATGGACCGATACTCACCATTTTTGGCACACCTCTTTATGGTCATAAAATACCTCTAGATTTCAAATTTCAGGCAAATTGGATAAAAACTTCGATTTCTATAAGCCCAAGACCCCAAATCGGGAGGTCGGTTTATATGGGGACTATATAGGCAATCTTCGAACTTGACCTGCCTGCAGACAAAAGACGTGTTTGTGCAAAATTTCAGCGCGATTGCTTCATTATTGAAGACTGTAGCGTGATTACAACAGACAGACAGACAGCCAGACAGACTGACAGACAGCCAGACAGACAGACAGACAGACAGACGGACATCGTTGTATCGTCTTAGAATTTCTCCCTGATCAAGAATATATATACTTTATATAGTCAGAAATCGATATTTCGATGTGTTACAAACGGAATGACAAACTTATTATACCCCCGTCACCATTCTATGGTGGTGGGTATAAAAATGTCAACAAAATTTTCTACAAAATAAAATTCCAACAGTTTTTTAAGAAAAATGCAATTTGTCAAAATTTTCTATGAAAATAAAATATAAGTGAAATTTTCTGTGAAAATAGTGTCGATGAAATTTTCTATATTTCCACGAAATATTCTATGAAAAAAAAAAATTTAAATTAAAGTTTCTGCGAAAAATAAAACATTGAAAAAAATGTCTATAAAAATAAAATTTCTGTGAAATTTTCTAAGAAAAATAAAATTTCGACGAATTTTCTAATAAAAATGAAACTTCAACAAATGTTTTTATAGAAATAAATCTCGATTTAATTATCTATAAAAATACTATTTTTGTGAAATTTTCGATAAAAATAAAATTTTGATGAAATTATGTCAACGACACATTCATATATTTCAATTCAAATTTTTTTGTATAAAAATAAAATTTAAACGGAATTTGCTATTAACATTACATTTTTAACAAATTTTCTTTAAAAATAAATTTCCAATGAAATCTATAAAAATATAATTTCAACCAAATTTTCTAAAAAAATTTTCAAATTTTTACAAAAAAAAATGTTCAAATTTTTACAAAAAAAAAATTATATACGTAAAATAAAAAAATTATATTATACGTAGTTTTATATAAAAATAAAAGTTCAACGAAATTTTCTGAAAAAGGAAACTTTTTATAAAATATATAAAAATATAAAATAAAATTCCAACGAAATTTTCCATACAAATTAAATATTCTATAAAAAAACAAGTATATACGGCCGTAAGTTCGGCCAGGCTGAAACTTATGTACCCTCCACCATGGATTGCGTAGAAACTTCTACTGAAGACTGTCATCCACAATCGAAATTCTTGGGTTGCGGTAACTTTTGCCGATGACAAGGTATCTTAAAACTTCCTAATACCGTAATATATACCACGTAGTCCATACGTGGTATATATTAAACTTAAAATGGCCCATTAAATTCGTATATAATTAATTTTCTATAGTAATAAAATTTTGACTAAATAAAATTTTGACAACATTTTATATATAAGTAAAATTTGGACAAAATTTTCTATAGAAATACGATTTTAACAAAATTTTCTATAGAAATAACATTTTGACAAAATTTTCTATAGAAATAAAATTTTTAAAAAATTTTCAAAAGATTTAACATTTTGACAACATTTTCTATAGAAATAAAATTTTGCCAAAATTTTCTATAGAAATAAAATTTGACAAAATTTTCTATAGGAATAAAATTTCGAAAAAATTTTCTATAGAAATAAAAATTTGCAAGATTATTTTTGCACGAGTGGCAAGCATGATTATGAACCGATATGGACCAATTTTTGTGTGATTGGGGATCGGCTAAATATATCTATAGACCGATATGGACCAATTTTGGCATGTTTATTAGCGGTCATATATTAACACCACGTTGCAAATTTCAACCGGATCGGATGAATTTTGCTCGTCCAAGTGGCTCCGTAGTTCAAATCTGGGGATCTGTTTATATAGGGGCTATATATAATTATGGACTGATATGGACCAAGTTTTGAATGGTTCTTAGAGACTACACGCAAAGAAAAAAAACGTTTGTTAAACGTGTGCCGAAAACGTTTTTCTTTTGTTAGAGTTTATTGAATTGCTTCGAAAATTTTAAACTTTTATCACCAAAAAAATTCGTTTGTTACAAAATTTTTATTTTTTCAATAAAAAAAGTTATTTTTGAAACAACAACAGAGTCCATTTCGTTTATATCAAACACTGTTCTTTTCTGACTTTAGGTCTTTAATAGGACACATTTTACTGTTCAAAATTTAATATAGTACAATGTAATGTTGAACATTTTTTCGGAATCTTCCGAACATATGTGGAATGTATTTAAAAAAAAAACTTTGGTCGAAGCAGGGATCGAACCCACGACCCTTGGCATGAGAGTCGGACGTAGCAACCACTGCTCCACGGTGCCAAACTAAATGTTTGTTTCTGTTAAATAAACTTTGTTTATTCGGTTCGTGGGCGCCGCAAGCTATGCTATATAAATATAACTTATATGGGTAATTATCTATTGATGACCATAACAGGTACATAGCTCAGTGGTTAGTGTGTTGGCTTACAAAGTGCATGGTCCGCGGTACGATTCTCCGTCCAGGCGAAAGGTAAAAAAATTTTAAAAATTTATAAATTCGTATAATTTCTTCTACATTGTTGGTATTATAGGAAAAAGTGTTAAGAACTAAAAAAACTCGTGGATGTGACAAAGATGTGAGGGAAAATGCAATTAGCAAGAAAATTTTTTTTAATTAGTCTTTATGAAATTGTTGTTACATCCTGGAAAAGAATAAATGTTTATCGCAAAAAGTATATACTTTTCTTCCAAACACACTTTCTTACAGCGAAAAGCAAATGAGAAACGAACTTTGTTTGTCTAAAATTTCGTTTGGGAGGAAAGAATTATTTTTTTACGTGTATATACTAATACCATGTACCAAATTTCAGACCGATCGGATGACATTTGCTTCTCTTAGAGGATCCGCAAACCAAATCTGGGAATCGATTTATATGGGGGCTATATATAATTATGGACCGATATGGACCAATTTTTGCACGGTTGTTAGAGACCATATACTAACACCACGTACCAAATTTCAACCGGATCGGATGAATTTTGCTCCTCTAAGAGGCTCCGGAGTTCAAATCTGGAGATCGGTTTATATGGGGGCTATATATAATTATGGACCGATATGGACCAATTTTTGCATGGTTGTTAGAGACCATATACTAACACCATGTACCGAATTTCAGCCGGATCGGATGAAATTTGCTTCTCTTAGAGCAATCGCAAGCCAAATTTGGGGGTTCGTTTATATGGGGGCTATACGTAAAAATGGACCGATATGGACCAGTTTGTGCATGGTTGTTAGAGACCGCATGCTAACGCCATGTACCAAATTTCAGCCGGATCGGATGAAATTTGCTTCTCTTAGAGAGATCGCAAGCCAAATTTGGGGGTCCGTTTAGGTATATGGGGGCTATACGTAAAAGTGGACCGATATGGCCCATTTGCAATACCATCCGACCTACATCAATAACAACTACTTGTGCCAAGTTTCAAGTCGATAGCTTGTTTCGTTCGGAAGTTAGCGTGATTTCAACAGACGGACGGACGGACATGCTCAGATCGACTCAGAATTTCACCACGACCCAGAATATATATACTTTATATTTCGATGTGTTACAAACGGTATGACAAAGTTAATATACCCCCATCCTATGGTGGAGGGTATACAAATTGTGACAAAATTTTCGTGAAACTAAACAATTGACAAAATGAAATTAAAATTTTCTAAAAAAATATATAACAATAAAATGGCAACTTCATTTTCTAAATAAAATTTCGACAAAATTTCACCAAGTATTCGACCAATAATGAAATTTAGATGAAATTTCAAAAATTTTGCATATAAAATTTCAAAGTTTGGCATTTAAAAATTAAAATAAAATTTCGAAGATATTATCAATAAAATTAACATTTTTGTAGACAAAAAAAAAAAAATCTGTAATATTTTTGTTATGAAATTTTGATGAAATTCTCTACAAAAATAAAATTGCGACAAAATTTTCTATAGAAATGAATATTTCTGGGAAATCTTCTATAAAAATAAAATTAAAAAAAAATATATATATAAATAAAATTTCAAATAATAAAATTTCAAATCTTCTAAACTCCCATTGAAATTCCACTGTTTTCAATCCATATTTTATCTTTTAGTAACCACTGTGTATGCTCTACCATGTCTAGCCTTCATAGGCGACTATCATGCTGGGATTCGGAGTTTGTTGTTGACTTACACGTTTCATTGCATTAAATGACAGATGCATTTTTCAAGATTTTGTGAAATGAAAATGAGCATTGTCCCCAATATTAAAATGGAAAATAGTGGCCTTTTGATGGTTTCTAGTTCGAGTGGATTTTTTTCTCATTTATAAAATGCTGCAAAGTTTAATGAATTGGAAAATTATCTTTCGAGGCAAAAGTACTAGAAAAAAGGCATTTAATTTTCTGCTACGATATGATTAAGTGGCTGAATGGAAAAGGATGGATGTACAAAAAATCTAAAGGGAATTGACAAATGAAACTAGGATTAGATGATGCATTCGTAAAAAAGAAAAATAACCACAACTGCAAGAATTTCATATCCCACTGAGAGGATAAAAGGCAGTAAGGGCATGTTTTTTTTGTTTAATTCCTCATCAATAAACCCTTCGAGATGAGTAGGCTCCATGTAGAGAAACAAATGAGAATGGCGCTGAATTTAATCAGGCTGAATCTCATATATCCTTTGAATCATTAGGTCATATACTGGTAAATATGATTAGAATAGTCTACAATCAGATTAAAAAGTACCATGGAATAGTCTTTCATTAACTGTGCTAAGTATGAGTTAAAGTAATAAAAAATAATTTTATAATCATTTGAAAGTGGTTCATAATTGGTACAGAGGCAATGATCTTAGCACGGACTTGGCATCAAGGAAATAAAATTTTGACAAAATTTTCAATAGAAATAAAATTTGGAAAAAAAATTCTATAGAAATAACATTTTGAAAAAATTTTTTATAGAAATTAAATTTTGAGAAAATTTTTTATAAAAATCAAATTTGACAAAATTTTCTAAAGAAATAAAATGTTGACAAAATTTTCTATAGAAATAAATTTTTTGGCAAAATGTTTTATAGAAATAAAATTTTGACAAAATTTTCTATAGACGTAAAATTTTGAGAAGATTTTCTATAGACCAATATTTTGAGAAATCAAATTTTGAAAAAAATTTCTATAGAAATAAAATTTTGAAAAACTTTCTATAGAATAGAATTTTGACAAAATTTTCTATAGAAATAAAATTTTGAAAAACTTTCTATAGAAATAAAATGTTGACAAAATTTTCTATAGAAATAAAATTTTGACAAAATTTTCTATAGAAATAAAATGTTGACAAAATTTTCTATAGAAATAAAATGTTGACAAAATTTTCTAAAGAAACAAAATCTTGACAACATTTTCTATAGAAATAAAATTTTGACAAAATTTTCTATAGAAATAAAATTTTGCCAAAATTTTCTATAGACGTAAAATTTTGAGAATATTTTCTATAGAAATAAAATTTTGAGAAAATTTTCTATAGACGTAAAATTTTGAGAAAATTTTCTATAGACGTAAAATTTTGAGAAAATTTTCTATAGAAATAAAATTTTGACAAAATTTTCTAAAGAAATAAAATTTTGAGAAAATTTTCTAAAGAAATAAAAATTTTCACAAACTTTTCTATAGAAATATAATTTTGACAAAATTTCCTATAGAATTAAAATTTTGACAAAATTTTCTATAGAAATAAAATTTGACAAAATTTTCTAAACATAAAATTTTCACAAATTTTTCTATAGAAATAAAAATTTTCTATAGAAATAAAATTTTGACAAAATTTTCTATGTAAATAAAATTTTGAAAAAACTTTCTATAGAAATAAAATTTTGAAAAAACTTTCTATAGAAATAACATTTTGACAAAATTTTCTAAAGAAATAAAATTTTGAGAAAATTCTATAGAAATCAAATTTTGAAAAATTTTTTTATGGAAATAAAAATTTTCACAAAATTTTCTATAGAAATAAAATTTGACAAACATTTCTAAAGAACTAAAATTTTGACAAAATTTTCTCTAATAGTAAAATTTTGAGAACATTTTCTAGAGAAATAAAATTTTGACAAAATTTTCTAAAGAAATAAAATTTTGAGAAAATTTTCTATAGAAATAAAGTTTTGAGAAAATTTTCTATCGAAATAAAATTTTGACAAATTTTTCTTTAGAAATAAAAATTTTGACAAAATTTTCTATAGAAATAAAATTTTGAAAAAATTTTCTATAGAATAAAATTTTGAAAAATTTTCTAAAGAAATAAAATTTTGACAAAATTTTCTATAGAAATAAAATTTTGACAAATTTTTCTATAGAAATAAAAATTTTCACATAATTTTCTATAGAAATAGAATTTCGACAAAATTTTCTATGGAAATAAAATTTAGACATAATTTTCTATAGAAATAAAATTTTGAAAAACTTTCTATAGAAATAAAATTTTGACAAAATTGTCTATAAAAATAAAATTTTGATAAAATTGTCTATAAAAATAAAATGTTGACCAAATTTTCTATAGAAATAACACTTTGACAAAGTTTCTATAGAAATACAATTTTGACAAATTTTTCTATAGAAATAAAAATTTTAACAAAATTTTCTATAGAAATAAAATTGTGACAAAATTTTCTATGGAAATTAATTTTTTTTTATTTCTAAAGAAATAAAATTTTGAGAAAATTCTATAAAAATAAAATTTTGAAAAATTTTTCTATAGACATAAAAATTTCCACAAAATTTTCTATAGAAATAAAATTTGACAAACATTTCTAAAGAAATAAAATTATCACAAAATTTTCTATAAAAATAAAATTTTGACAAAATTTTCTATGGAAATCAAATTTTGACCAAATTTTCTATAGAAATAAAATTTTGAAAAAAACTTTCTATAAAAATAAAATTTTCACAAAATTTTCTATAGAAATATAATTTTGACAAATTTTTCTATAGAAATAAAAATTTTCACAAAATTTTCTATGGAAATAAAATTTAGACAAAATTTTCTATAGAAATAAAATATTGAAAAAACTTTCTATAGAAATAAAATTTTGACAAAATTGTCTATAAAAATAAAATTTTGACAAAATTGTCTATAAAAATAAAATGTTGACCAAATTTTCTATAGAAATAACATTTTGACAAAAGTTTCTATAGAAATACAATTTTGACAAAAGTTTCTATAGAAATAAAATTTTGACAAAATTTTCTTAAGAAATAAAATTTTGACAAAATTTTCTATAGAAATAAAATTTTGACAAATTTGTCTATAGAAATAAAAATTTTCACAAAATTTTCTATAGAAATAAAATTTTGACAACATTTTCTATGGAAATCAAATTTTTAAAAAACTTTTTATAGAAATAAAATTTTGGAAAAACTTTCTATAGAAATAAAATTTTGACAAAATTTTCTAAAGAAATAAAATTTTGAGAAAATTCTATAGAAATAAAATTTTTAAACATTTTTCCATAGAAATAAAAATTTTCACAAAATTTTCTATAGAAATAAAATTTGACAAACATTTCTAAAGAAATAAAATTTTGACAAAATTTTCTATAGAAATAAAATTTTGACAAATTTTTCTATAGAAATAAAAACTTTCACAAAATTTTCTATAGAAATAAAATTTTGACAAAATTTTCTATGGAAATCAAATTTTTAAAAAACTTTCTATAGAAATAAAATTTTGGAAAAACTTTCTATAGAAATAAAATTTTGACAAAATTTTCTAAAGACGTAAAATTTTGAGAAAATTCTATAGAAATAAAATTTTTAAACATTTTTCCATAGAAATAAAAATGTTGACAAAATTTTCTATAGAAATAAAATTTGACAAACATTTCTAAAGAAATAAAATTTTTACAAAATTTTCTATAGAAATAAAATTTTGACAAATTTTTCTATAGAAATAAAAATTTGACAAATTTTTCTATAGAAATACAATCTTGAGAAAATTTTCTAGAGAAATAAAATTGTGACAAAGCTTTCTAAAGAAATAAAACTTTGACAAATTTTTCTATAGAAACAAAAATATTCACAAAATTTTCCATATAAATAAAATTATGACAAAATTTTCTAAAAAATAAAATGTTGACAAAATTTTCTAGAGAAATAACATTTTGGAAAGATGTTCTATAGAAATAAAATTTTGACAAAATATTCTATAGACGTAAAATTTTGAAAAAATTTTCTATAGATTTTTTTTGCCATCGTGGTGCAATGGTTAGCATGCCCGCCTTGCATACACAATGTCGTGGGTTCGATTCCTGCTACGACCGAACACCAAAATGTTTTTCAGCGGTGGATTATCCCACCTCAGTAATGCTGGTGACATTTCTGAGGGTTTCAAAGCTTCTCTAAGTGGTTTCACTGCAATGTGGAACGCCGTTCGGACTCGGCTATAAAAAGGAGGTCCCTTGTCATTGAGCTTAACATGGAATCGGGCAGCACTCAGTGATAAGAGAGAAGTTCACCAATGTGGTATCACAATGGACTGAATAGTCTAAGTGAGCCTGATACATCGGGCTGCCACCTAACCTAACCTAACCTTCTATAGAAAAAAATGTTGAGAAATCAAATTTTGAAAAAACTTTCTATAGAAATAAAATTTTGAAAAACTTTCTATAGAAATAAAATTTTGACAAAATTTTCTATAGGACTAAAATTTTGACAAAATTGTCTATAAAAATAAAATGTTGACCAAATTTTCTATAGAAATAAAATTTCGACAACAGTTTCTATAGAAATAAAATTTTGACAAAATTTTCTATAGACGTAAAATTTTGAGAATATTTTCTATAGAAATAAAATGTTGACCAAATTTTCCATAGAAATAAAATTTTGAGAAAATTTTGTATAGAAATAAATTTTTGAGAAAATTTTCTATAGAAATAAAATTTTGACAAAATTTACTAAAGAAATAAAATTTTGACAAAATTTTCTATAGAAATAAAATTATGACAACAATTTTTCTATAGAAATAAAAATGTTCATAAAATTTTCTATAGAAATAAAATTTTGACAAAAGTTTCTATGGAAATCAAATTTTGAAAAAAATTTCTATAGAAATAAAATTTTGAAAAAACTTTCTATAGAAATAAAATTTTGACAAAATTTTCTATAAAACTAAAATTTTGACAAAATTGTCTATAAAAATAAAATTTTGACAAAATTTTCTATGGAAATCAAATTTTGACAAAATTTTCTATAGAAATAAAATTTTGAAAAAACTTTTTATAAAAATAGAATGTTCACAAAATTTTCTATAGATATATAATTTTGACAACATTTTCTATAGAAATAACATTTTGACAACATTTTCTATAGAAATAAAATTTTGACAACATTTGCTATAGACGTAAAATTTTGACAAAAAATTCTATAGACGTAAAATTTTGAGAAGATTTTTTGTAGAAATGAAAATTTGAGAAAATTTTCTATAGAAATAAAATTTTGAGAACATTTTTTATAGAAATACAATTTTGGCAAAATTTTCTATGGAAATAAAATTTTGACAAAATTTTCTAAAGAAATGAAATTTTGACAAAATTTTCTATAGAAATAAAATTTTGACAAATTTTTCTATAGAAATAAAAATTTTCACAAAATTTTCTATAGAAATAGAATTTCGACAAAATTTTCTATGGAAATCAAATTTTGAAAAAAACTTTCTATAGAAATAAAATTTTGAAAAAAAAAATTTTCTATAGAAATAAAATTTTGTCAAAATTTTTTATAGAAATAAAATTTTGGCAAAATTTTCTATAGAAATAAAATTTTGACAAAATTTTCTAAAGAAATAACATTTTGACAAAATTGTCTATAAAAATAAAATTTTGATAAAATTGTCTATAAAAATAAAATGTTGAACAAATTTTCTATAGAAATAAAATTTTGACAAAAGTTTCAATAGAAATACAATTTTGGCAAGATTTGCTATAGAAATAAAATTTTGACAAAATTTTCTATAGAAATAAAATTTTGACAAAATTTTCTATAGAAATAAAATTTTGACAAAATTGAAAACCATTTAAACTTAAAATTTTGAGAACCATTTAAACTTAAAAATCCGTTTTGTTTTGTTATATTTAATTATAATTAAAACTTTTTCCTGTGTAGTTATAATAAAGAATATCTTTCGGAGATTATTTTGAGAAGTGCTTTTAAAGTTTCTTCAATTTTTTTTCGATGGATTGTTTTTGATAAAAAATTTGTAATTATTTGATTAATTATCCTCCTGGCTGCACCTCCACAAATACACACACTCAAACACATTTATCTTCTGGTCATATTCCCTAGAGCCATGAAATTCAGTGGTCTTTTTCATTGAATCATTTTATACGAATAAAATTGTCTTGCATTGGGCGCCACAATTCAAATGATTTTTATGACTTTCAATAAATTGTCATAGTGCCAATGGCTCTGGCCATTTCCACAGTATAACTATCGATTGATACAATAAAATGAATTGTTTAAATGAATTGGGTTTTCTTTCTTTTAGGTTAACAATTGTAGACAAATAGAGAAAGAAAAATAGTGAAATGATTGTTTTCCAATATCTATGTAAGTGGGAATCTGCTTTTTTGTAGTCTTTGGTTTGCCGGTATGCAAAGAAGGAGACGCCTTCAGGGTTATTAACTGATTGTAACTGATATTGATAAGTGTTCATGGAAATTGAATATCAATAAATTACAACAGACAGAGGGGTTGAGCTATGTCGTCATTAGCCTCCTTAGAAATTTGTCATTAAATAAATTTTGGTGCAATCGCCATTCAATTCAAGGTGAGGTATTCACATAATTTCAGCTGAATCCATATGGAATGAGAAACAAAAAATTAACCCGAACAATAATGTAAGTGCTACAAAATAAAATTGCAGTCCTTGCATAAGGCGAGACCTTAGGTTAGGTTAGGTTAGGTGGCAGCCCGATGTATCAGGCTCACTTAGACTATTCAGTCCATTGTGATACCACATTGGTGAACTTCTCTCTTATCACTGAGTGCTGCCCGATTCCATGTTAAGCTCAATGACAAGGGACCTCCTTTTTATAGCCGAGTCCGAACGGCGTTCCACATTGCAGTGAAACCACTTAGAGAAGTTTTGAAACCCTCAGAAATGTCACCAGCATTACTGAGGTGGGATAATCCACCGTTGAAAAACTTTTTGGTGTTCGGTCGAAGCAGGAATCGAACCCACGACCTTGTGTATGCAAGGCGGGCATGCTAACCATTGCACCACGGTGGCTCCCTAGACCTTAATAAAGGGTGACTAATATATGCAACAATGCAACAAAGTATTTTTTTATTTTATTTTTTGGCATTGTCAACCGAATTGTCCGGTAGAACATGTTGATGACATTTTAACAAATGCCAAGATTTAATAACACAATGTTTTGAGAAACAATTAAAGACATCCTAAACAAGTGACTTCAATTCCAATGTTACCTTCCCAGTACAAAATGGGATCAGCCATACAAAAACCTTAATCCTTAGAATTATGAGTGATGAATCAGGTGGAGAGAACGCAGAAATACCCAACAAAAAAAGCGTCGCCAAAAAAGTAAATTTGGTACGTGGTGTTAACATATGGCCTCAAACACCCATGCAAAAATTGGTCGAAATCGGCAATAATTATATATAGGCCCCATAAAAACTGATCCCCAAATTCATCCGATTCGGTTGCAAAATTGGCGCAGAAGCGACGAATTTAACACGGACTTGTCATAGGACGCATAACCACCATTTCAAACGCCGTTGCACTGAATTTGCAGCACTTCTTAAGGTGTGATCAGAATTCAGTGTTTTGGATATAAATTAAAAAAAAAATTCCAATAATTTGTGAAATAAATAATTTTTATATTTTTTTATGATTTTTAAAGCATTGTACCCCTTGCCTGAAGCGTTTGACATCAAATATTTTCAAAAATTGGCAATTTTTCTAGAATAAATTTAGAATTTTTTTCGAAAAAAAAAATTATAATTTGTACCATTTTCTTAATTATTACTCGGTTTTTAACCTATTTGAAACAAAAAAATTTTAAATTTCCTTTCAAAAATATGAAAAAGCGAGTTACAAAAAATTAAATTAAAAGAACTTCCTGAGTAGTCAAAATAAAGAACATCTTTGGGAGGACATTTTTGGAAGTGCTTTTAAAGTTGTGCCTTTAGAAGAACTTTTTTGCTGGGTATTTGAGTTTCTCCGATAAATTATCAAAAGAAAGTATTCGATAATCATTAGAGTGCTTTGTTTATTTACGAAATTTGTCATTAAAATTGAGCCAATGAAAGAATTTCATAAATACAATGAAATATTTCGTTGTTGCTATGAAATATTTCATACAATTAATGTAAGTATAAACATTTTTCTTTATTTTCATAATTTTTTCTATGAATAGGGCCGAAAATATGCCGAGTTTTATTTTAGCTATATATGGGGCTGATATGTAATGCAATTAAGCAAAGCCCTATATTATTTATTATTTCGGGTCGGTTAATACGGGGCTTTATAAAGGGTGGTTAAATTGTAAGGGCCGATGTTGAATGTGAGCCACACCTAAACGCCAAGTTTTTTTCGAATTTTATTTGACATATCTCTATTTCAGACTTACTCAATTTGAACCATGGAGAGCTACACAATCCAACAACGTATTAAATGGTTCCAAGAAATGGCAACAGTGGATGATCAATTTTCAAAGAAAATCATCTTCAATGATGAGGCACATTTTCACCTCAGTGGATTCGTCAATAAACAGAATTGCCGCATTTGGGCGAATGAGAATCCAAGAGTGATTGTCGAAAAACCAATGCACCCACAAAGAGTGACTGTTTGGTGCGGTTTATGGGCTGGCGGCATCATCGGGCCGTATTTTTTCCAAAATGAGGCCGGTCAGGCAGTTACTGTGAATGGTGTTCGCTATCGTGAGATGATAACGAACTTTTTATGGCCCGAATTGGAAGATATGCATGTGGACGATATGTGGTTTCAGCAGGACGGTGCCACTTGCCACACAGCTAACGAAACAATGGCTCTTTTGCGCAACAAATTCAATGGCCGTGTTATCTCACGTAATGGCGATGTCAATTGGCCGCCAAGATCATGTGATTTGACACCGTTGGACTTTTTTCTTTGGGGTTATTTGAAAGAAAAGGTGTACGTTGATAAGCCAGCAACAATTCAAGAGCTAAAAAATGAGATAATTCGGCACACTAACGGCATAGGACCTCCATTATGCCTCAGCGTCATCGAAAATTTGGACCATCGGATGAAGGTGTTCCGCCGAGGTTGCGGCGCCCATTTGGCCGATATTTTGTTCCATGCATAATTGAATAATACCAATATATCATAATAAAATAAAATTACAATAGTTTCCTAAATAGTTTGTGTTTTATTCAAAATCAACATCGGCCCTTGAAATTTTAACCACCCTTTACAATTATGAACCTATATGCTTAAATTTTTGTTTGTATTAGTACCAAACGTTAGAAAGAATCTACATATGCGATGTGCTTATCCAGGAAGAATTAAAATCTGGGGATCGATTTATCTGTGGGCTATATATAACTATGGACCCATATGGACCACTTTTGGCATGGTTGTTGACATGACCATATACTAACACAACGTACCAAATTGCAGCCGAATCGGATGAAATTTGTTCCTTCAAGAGGCTCCGGAGGTCAAATGTGGGAATCGACTTATATGGGGGCTATATATAACTATGGACCGATATGGACCAATTGTTGCATGCTTGTTAGAGACCATATACTAATACCACGTAACAAATTTTAACGGGATCGGATGAATTTTGCTCCACCAAGATGTTCCGAAATTCAAATCTGGGGATCGGTTTATATGGGGCTATATATAATTATGGACCGATATGGATAAATTTTTGCATAGTGGTTTTAGACCATATATTAACATCACATACGAAATTTCAACCGGATAGGGTGAAATTTGCTCCTCCAAGAGGATCCCCAAGCAGAATCTAGGGATCAGTTTATATAGGGGCTATATATAATTATGGACCGTTATGGACCAATTTTTGCATGGGTGTTAGAGGCCATATACTAACACCATGTACAAAATTTCAGTTAGATTGGATGAAATTTACTTCTCTTAGAGGCTCCGGAGGTCAAATCTGGGGATCGATTTATATGGGGGCTATATATAATTACGGACCAATATGGACCAATTTTTGCATGGTTGTTAGAGACCATGTACTAACATCACGTACCAAATTATCTATAGCCCACATATAAATCGATTCCCAGATTTGACCTCCGGAACCTCTTGGAGGAGCAAAATTCATCCCATTCGGTTGACAGTTGGTACATTGCGCTAGTATATGGCAGCTAACAACCATGCAAAAATTGGTCCATATCATTATATATAGCCGATCGTCAATCACACAAAAATTGGTTCACATCGCCAAAAATAATCTACCAAAATTGTATTTCTATAGAAAATTTTGTCAAAATTTTATTACTACAGAAAATTTTTCCAAATTTTATTTCTATAGAAAATTTTGTCAAAATTTTATATCTATAGAAAATTTTATTTCTATAGACAATTTTATTTCTATAGAAAATTTTGTCAAAATTTTATTTCTATAGAAAATTTTGTCCAAATTTTATTACTATACAAAATTTTGTCCAAATTTTATTACTATAGAAAATTTTGTCAAAATTTTATTACATTCGTTTTGTTATGTTATTGTTGGTTTTGTTCTTTAAGCATTGTTGTTGTTTTTATACCCACCACCATAGGATGGGGGGTATATTAACTTTGTCATTCCGTTTGTAACACATCGAAATATTGCTCTAAGACCCCATAAAGTATATATATTCTGGGTCGTGGTGAAATTCTGAGTCGATCTGAGCATGTCCGTCCGTCCGTCTGTTGAAATCACGCTAACTTCCGAACGAAACAAGCTATCGACTTGAAACTTGGCACAAGTAGTTGTTATTGCTGTAGGTCGGATGGTATTGCAAATGGGCCATATCGGTCCACTTTTACGTATAGCCCCCATATAAACGGACCCCAAAATTTGGCTTGCGAGGCCTCTAAGAGAAGCAAATTTCATCCGATCCGGCTGAATTTTGGTACATAGTGTTAGTATATGGTCTCTAACAACCATGCAAAAATTGGTCCACATCGGTCCATAATTATATATAGCCCCCATATAAACCGATCCCCCGATTTGGTTTGCGAGGCCCCTAAGAGAAGCAAATTTCATCCGATCCGGCTGAAATTTGGTACATGGTGTCAGTATATGGTCTCTAACAACCATGCAAAAATTGGTTCACATCGGTCCATAATTATATATAGCCCCCATATAAACCGATCCCCCGATTTGGCTTGCGAGGCCCCCAAGAGAAGCAAATTTCATCCGATCCGGCTGAAATTTTATACATGGTGTTAGTATATGGTCTCTAACAACCATGCAAAAATTGGTCCACATCGGTCCATAATTATATATAGCCCCATATAAACCGATCCCCCGATTTGGCTTGCGAGGCCCCCAAGAGAAGCAAATTTCATCCGATCCGACTGAAATTTGGTACGTGGTGTCAGTATATTGTCTCTAACAACCATGCAGAAATTGGTCCACATCGGACCATAATTATATATAGCCCCCATATAAACCGATCCCCCGATTTGGCTTGCGAGGCCTCTAAGAGAAGCAAATTTCATCCGATCCGGCTGAAATTTGGTACATGGTGTTAGTATATGGTCTCTAACAACCATGCAAAAATTGGTCGACATCGGTCCATAATTATATATAGCCCCCATATAAACCGATCCCCCGATTTGGCTTGCGAGGCCGCTAAGAGAAGCAAATTTCATCCGATCCGGCTGAAATTTTGTACGTGATGTTAGTATATGGTCTATAGCAACCATACAAAAATTGGTCCACATCGGTTCATAATTATATATAGCCCCCATATAAGCGACCCCCATATTTCAATTCTGGCTTTCTACGTACAAAAAGCCGATTCGTAATTATTTGTAGACTTAACTATACATAACTTTTTTGTCTAATATATACCATGTATGGACTAAATCACAGTCTTTCGTAGAAGTTTCTACGCAATCCATGGTGGTGGGTACATAAGATTCGGCCTGGCCGAACTTGCGGCCGTATGTACTTGTTTTAATTTCAGCGTAAAACCATACATTGACTAAACTACAAGTGTAGCTTAACCAACAGAGGAAAATAATGTTTGTCAAATTTATTTGGACAAAGCCCTATAGACTGAAAGATGGTTGGATGGACGCACGTTTCGGAATTACCACATTCCTCATCAGCATCCTCTACTTGCAGCAAAAACTATCAACCAATTATCAGAAAAAATTCAGGCGGTTCATTAAACCCAACAATGAACCACACTTGAACCTTCCGAAAAAAGGTTTTGTATGATAGCCGGTTAATGCGAAATAAATTCGAAACAAACATATCTCTTTTCCTATGCCACTGTCCAATCATCGATTTGATTGCATTTGGCTGGGTTTATTTTGAGCGTGCTTCCTCTTCTTTTTTCATTCGTTTTGTTTTGTTATTGTTGGTTTTGTTCTTTAAGCTTAAATTTTATTCTGATAATTGGTTGATAGTTTTTGCTGCAAGTAGAGGATGCTGATGAGGAATGTGGTAATTCCGAAACGTGCGTCCATCCAACCATCTTTCAGTCTATAGGGCTTTGTCCAAATAAATTTGACAAACATTATTTTCCTCTGTTGGTTAAGCTACACTTGTAGTTTAGTCAATGCTAGGTTTTAAGCTGAAATTAAAAAAACAACAAAAATTTTATTACTATAAAAAACTTTGTCAAAATTTTATTTCTATAGAAAAAAATTTTTGACAAAGTTTGACAAAATAGAAAATTTTGTCAAAAATTTTTTATATTTGTCAAAATTTTGTCAAAATTTTACTACTATAGAAAATTTTGTCAAAATTTTGTTTCTGTAGAAAATTTTGTCAAAATTTTATTACTATAGAAAATTTGGTCAAAATTTTATTTTTATAGAAAATTTTGTCAAAACTTTATTTCTATAGAAAATTTTGTCAAACTGAATTATATACGTTTTTAAACGTCCTTTTTATACCCTGCGCCACACTGTAGAACAGGATATTATAAGTTTGTGCATATGTTTGCAACACCCAGAAGGAGACGAGATAGAC
The DNA here is from genome assembly GCF_050003625.1 of Haematobia irritans. NCBI lineage: Eukaryota > Metazoa > Arthropoda > Insecta > Diptera > Muscidae > Haematobia > Haematobia irritans. Next base: position 188,562,928 of record NC_134400.1, on the reverse strand, counting down.
ACATGGTGTCTTTGACAATAATGCTCAGGGTGGGTCCCTGAGTCGATATAACCATGTCCGTCTGTCCGTCCGTCTGTCTGTGAACACATTTTTGTGATCAAAGTCTAGGTCGCAATTTAAGTCCAATCGCCTTCAAATTTGGCACATGTTCCTAATTTGGGTCAGAATAGAACCCTATTGATTTTGGAAGAAATCGGTTCCGATTTAGATATAGCTCCCATATATATCTTTCGCCCGATATGCACTAATATGGACCCAGTAGCCAGAGTTTTCTACCGATTTGCTTGAAATTTTGTACAAACATAACACTTAGTCGTATAGTCAAGTGTGCCAAATTTTATTGAAATCGATTCAGATTTAGATATAGCTCCCATATATATCTTTCGCCCGATATGGACTAATATGGTCCTAAAAGCCAGAGTTTTGGCCCAATTTGGTTGATATTTTGCACAGGGAGTAGATTTAGCATTGTAGCTATGCGTGCCAAATGTGGTTGAAATGGGTTCAAATTTAGATATATCTCCCACATATAGCTTTCGCCCGATTTACACTCATATGACCACAGTGGCCAATTTTGAACTTCGATTTAATTGAAATTGCACAGGGAGTAGAATTAGCATTTTAGCTATGCGTGCCAAATTTGGTTGAAATCGGTTCAGATTTAGATATAGCTCCCATATATATGTTTTTCTGATTTCGACAAAAATGGTCAAAATACCAACATTTTCCTTGTAAAATCGCCACTTCTTAGTCGAAAAGTTGTTAAAAAGATTCTAATTTTCCTAAACTTCTAATACATATATATCGAGTGATAAATAATAAATAAATTTTTGCGAAGTTTCCTTAAAATTGCTTCAGATTTAAATGTTTCCCATATTTATACCCTTCACCACTACTGTGGTACAGGGTATAATAAGTTTGTGCATTTGTATGTAACGCCAAGAAGGAAAAGTCTGAGTATACCGATCGTCTTAGAATTAAATTCTGAGTCGATTTAGCGATGTCCGTCTGTCTGTCTGTCTGTCTGTCTGTCCGTCTGTCTGTCTGTCTGTTGATGTATTTTTGTGTGCAAAGTACAGCTCGCAGTTTTAGTCCGATTGTCCTAAAATTTGGTATAGGATCCTGTTTCGGCTCAAAGACGATCCCTATTGATTTTGGAAAAAATCGGTTCAGATTTAGATATAGCTGCCATATATATTTTTCACCGACCTGGTCATAATTGGCGTGTTCAGATTTAGATATAGCTCCCATATATAGCTTTCGCCCGATTTACACTCAAATGACCACAGAGGCCAATTTTTTGCTCCGATTTAGTTGAAATTTTGTACAGGGAGTAGAATTAGCATTGAAGCTATGCGTGCCAAATTTGGTTGAAATCGGTTCAGATTTAGATATAGCTCCCATATATATGTTTTTCTGATTTCGACAAAAATGGTCAAAATACCAACATTTTCCTTGTAAAATCGCCACTGCTTAGTCGAAAAGTTGTAAAAATGACTCTAATTTTCCTAAACTTTTAATGCATATATATCGAGCGATAAATCATAAATAAACTTTTGCAAAGTTTTCTTAAAATTGCTCCAGATTTAAATGTTTCCCATATTTTTTTTACTAACATTTTGTTCCACCCTAGTGCATTAGCCGACTTAAATTTTGAGTCTATAGATTTTGTAGAAGTGTATCAAATTCTGTCTAGATCGAGTGATATTTAAATGTATGTATTTGGGACAAACCTTTGTATATAGCCCCAACACATTTGACGGATGTGATATGGTATCGAAAATTTAGATCTACAAAGTGGTGCAGGGTATAATATAGTCGGCCCCGCCCGACTTTAGACTTTCCTTACTTGTTCTTACTGATTTAGTTTTCACTTTAGCGATTTTAGCGGCTAAACTCGAACTTAATACCCACCTTTAGTGAGAATCTAATTTAAATAAAAATAATTATTCCACAATTCTATATAAAACAATGACATGTGTTCTTTTTTTATTTTATTGTTATTGCTACTTTTGGTGACTCTTTTTAGAAATTCCCAACCGGTAATGCTGCCACCGAGTCTCTTTGGTGATTTTTTTGGGTTTCATTCTGGTCTAGTTTTAAGCCATTTATTATGATGATGGTGAATAACCTTTTCTGATTATGACTGCCGCTGTTGAATTACTTTTCCACATTGGCCATGAAAACAAACAAACACACACAGTTTAGGTAGGCTTAAGGAAGTCGCGACTTTACAGTAAATTTACAGTCTGCGTTATTTTGTTTTTGCTTTTTTTGCTGATGGCTGTTGATGTTTTTATTAAAGAAAGAGTACCGTAAAATCTGCATGATATTTTTGAAATTATCTCGCTTGCTTTTAATAGCCCATATTTTTTGGTTAGTTTTGCTTCTTTTGCATGGGTACTTTTGTTAGTTTATCATCGTACATTTGATTTGTGATTTCGAAAGTGGTTTTTATTCCGGTATTTAGTTTGTGGTCTGCAATGTAATGTGGTTGTCTGTCTCTGCATTTGTGAAGTGCCATAATGTTTGCAAATCAAAAAAAAAAGAAAAAAAAAAACGAATGGGGCAAAAGTAATGTCATTAACAAAAAAATTGCTGCAATGGATAATAATTTCACCATGGAAATTACATTAAAATAAAAAAAAGAAATTTTGTTCATATGTTCATTGTGTGGCTGATATGCATTGCAACCAACTTTCTACACCACTCGTCTGAGAGCTGAAATATTCCAGTGACAGTTCATTTTATCGTCTACAAAAGCATTTTGATCTAATGCATTCAGAAATGAAGTCATACGTGGTGGAATTCAAACGTGATAGCGAGATTGCTTCATATTTGCATGAAAAACCACAAGAGACTAGAGTTCTGGCAGTGTTGCATTGTGTCAAAAAAGTGTAACAGCACCAGAAATGAACCCAAAAGTGAAGGTCGAATTTGATTGAAATCCAAGCGGCAGTTGCAGACAAATTGCTGGTGAGCTAAACATATCGCGAGAACGGAGATGCAACACATAGTGAAAAATTTGTACTAAGGCCATTGATGCTCCAAAAAGTGCAAGAACTCAACTATGCACAGCAAACAGCTTAGACTGAAAAGGGCCAAGGAGTTTCTTCGTTTGCACGAATGTGGCAAATTACCAAATTTGATTTTCTCTAATGAGATGCTATTCCAAATTGAAAATTTTTTGAACAAACAAAATGGCCAAAGAGGTCAGCTGAAAGTTTATACCATCCATTGCTAGTGGTGTGGATGGACAGAGGGTGCCTCCCTGCTCGTAATCATCGACCGTGGGTTAAAAATTAATGCTGAATATTTTCGAGAAAATGCCCTAAAGACAATACTGAAGCACCGGGCAGACAAACATTTCGGCAGCAGATCATGGACCTAATTCCGTGGACATTCCAACAGAAATTAGCATCGCCTCATTCAACATTCAGCGTAAACCAAGAATGACTTAAAAAGAGGTTCCTTTCTTCATTTCCACCAAATTCTGATCTGAATCTTCTGGATTTGAATCCTTTGGACTTTGTCGCCTGGAGAATTTCGGAGAGTAAGGTTGGCACTAAAAAAATAAAAGATGAACTCAAGACGGTGCTTGGTTGGGAAATATACCGCAGAGCCATGTGTTATCGCACTAAGCACGCGTCAGCCAAGGTTAGGTGGCAGCTCACTTAGACTATTCAGTCCATTGTGATACCACATTGATGAACTTCTCTCTTATCACTGAGTGCTGCCCGATTCCATGTTAAGCTCAATGATAAGGGACCTTCTTTTATAGCCGAGTCCGAGCTATACGTTCCTTGAAAATTTCAAGTGAATTAGTTCAGACGTTTCGGAGCTTACCCGGTACATACAACAACCAAATAAATAAACACAACCCGGTTTTTATATATAAGGTGGCTGATATGTATTGCAAACAAAAGCAAAAAATTTCGGAAATAACATCAAATTTAAGAATCAGGCACGAGTAGTTGTTATTGATGCAGGTCGGATGGTAGTGCAAATGGGCCATATCGGTTCACTTTTACGTATAGCCCCCATATAAACGGACCCCCAGATTTGGCTTGCGGAGCCTCTAAGAGAAGCATATTTCATCCGATCTGGCTGCAATTTGGTACATGATATTGGTATATGGTCTCTAACAACCATGCAAAAATTGGTCAACATCGGTCCATAATTATATATAGCCCCCATATAAACTGATCCCCAGATTTGATTTGCGAAGCCTCTAAGAGAAGCAAATTTCATCCGATCCGCCTGAAATTTGGTACATAATGTTGGTATTTGTTGGTGTATGGTCTCTAACAACCATGCAAAATTGGTCTCCATAGGTCCATAATTAGCCCCCATATAAACCGATCCCCCGATTTGGCTTGCAAGCCTCTAATAGAAGCAAATTTCATCCGATGCGGCTGAAATTTGGTCCATGGTGTTAGTATATGGTCTCTAACAACCATGCAAATTGGTCCACATCGGCCCATAATTATAAATAGCCTCCATATAAACCGATCCTCAGATTTGACCTCCGGAGTCATGGATAAGCAAAATTCATCCGATCCGGTTGAAATTTAGTACCTGGTGTTAGTATATGGTCTCTAACAACCATGTACAAATTGGTCCATACCGGTCTTAATTATATATAGCTCCAATTTAAACCGATCCACAGATTTGACCTTCAGAGCTCTTGGAGGAGCAAAATTCATCCGATCCGGTTAAAATTTGGTACTTGGTGAAATTTGGTACATTGCGCTAGTATATGGCCTCTAACAACCATGCCAAAATTGGGAGCCACCGTGGTGCAATGGTTAGCATGCCCGCCTTGCATACACAAGGTCGTGGATTCGATTCCTGCTACGACCGAACACCAAAAAGTTTTTCAACGGTGGATTATCCCACCTCAGTAATGCTGGTGACATTTCTGAGGGTTTCAAAACTTCTCTAAGTGGTTTCACTGCAATGTGGAACGCCGTTCGGACTCGGCTATAAAAAGGAGGTCCCTTGTCATTGAGCTTAACATGGAATCGGGCAGCAATCAGTGATAAGGGAGAAGTTCACCAATGTGGTATCACAATGGACTGAATAGTCTAAGTGAGCCTGATTCATCGGGCTGCCACCTAACCTAACCTATGCCAAAATTGGTCCATATCATTCTATAGTTATGTATAGCCGATCCCCAAAAATAATCTACCACAATTTTATTTCTATAGAAAATTTTGTCAAAATTTTATTACTATACAAAATTTTGCCAAGATTTTATTTCTATAGAAAATTTTGTCAAAATTTTATTTCTATAGAAAATTTTATCAAAATTTTATTACTATATAAAAATGTTGTCAAATTTTTATTGCTATAAAAAATTTTGTCAAAATTTTGTTTCTATAGAAGATTTTGTCAAAATTTTATTGCTATAGAAAATTTTGTCAAATTTTTATAACTATACAAAATTTTGTCAAGATTTTATTTCTATAAAAAATTTTGTTAAAAGTTTATTTCTATAGAAAGTTTGTCAAAATTTTATTTGTATAGAAATTTTTGTAAAAATTTTATTGCTATAGAAAATTTTGTCAAAATTTTATTACTATAGAATTTTCGTCAAAATTTTATTGCTATACAAAATTTGGTCAAGATTTTATTTCTATGGAAAATTTTGTCAAATTTTTTTTGCTATAGAAAATTTTTTCAAAAGTTTATTTCTATAGAAATTTTGTCAAGATTTTATTTCTATAGAAATTTTAATAACATTTTATTTCTAAAGAAAATTTTGTCAAGATTTTATTTCTATAGAAAATTTTGTCAAAGTTTTATTTCTATAGAAAATTTTGTCAAAATTGTATTTCTATAGAAAATTTTGTCAAAAGTTTATTTCTATAGAAATTTTACCAAAATTTTATATCTATAGAAAATTTTGTCACAAGTTTATTTCTATAGAAATTTTGTCAAAATTTTATTTCTATAGAAAATTTTGCCAAGATATTATTACTATAGAAAATTTTGTCAAAAGTTTATTTCTATAGAAATTTGGCAAAATTTTATTTCTATAGACAATTTTGTCAAAATTTTATTCCTATACAAAATTTTGTCAAAATTTTATTGCTATAGCAAATTTTGTAAAAATTTTATTGCTATAGAAATTTTGTCAAAATTTTAAGCCGGCTATCATACAAAACCTTTTTTCGGGAGGTTCAAGTGTGGTTCATTGTTGGGTTCAATGAACTGCCTGAATTTATTCTGATAATTGGTTGATAGTTTTGCTGCAAGTAGAGGATGCTGATGAGGAATGTGGCAATTCCGAAACGTGCGTCCATCCAACCATCTTGCAGTCTATAGGGCTTTGCCCAAATAAATTTGACAAACATTCTTTTCCTCTGTTGGTTAAGCTACACTTGTAGTTTAGTCAATGTATGGTTTTAAGCTGCAATAAAAAACAAAAACAATGCTTAAAAAAAAAAATATTTTATTTCTATAAAAAATTTTGTCAAAATTGTATTGCTATAGAAAAATTTGTAAAAATTTTTTTGCTATAGAAAATTTTGTCAAAAGGTTATTTCTATAGAAAATTTTGTCAAAAATTTATTCCAATAGGAATTTCGTCAAAATTTTACTACTATACAAAATTTTGTCAACATTTTATTGCTATAGAAAATTTTGTCAAAAATTTATTCCAATAGGAATTTCGTCAAAATTTTACTACTATACAAAATTTTGTCAAAATTTTATTGCTATAGAAAATTTTGTCAAAATTTTATTGCTATAGAAAATTTTGTCAAAATGTTATTTCTATAGAAAATTTTGTCAAATTTTTTTATAACTATACAAAATTTTGTCAAGATTTTATTTCTATAGAAAATTGTGTCAAAATTTTATTTCTATAGAAAATTTTGTCAAAATTTTATTTATATAGAAAATTTTGTCAAAATTTTATTTCTATAAAAAATTTTGTCAAAATTTTATTTCTATAAAAAATTTTGTCAAAATTTTATTTCTATAAAAAAATTTGTCAAAAGTTTATTTCTATAGAAATTTTGTCGAAATTTTATTTCTATAGAAAATTTGCCAAGATTTTATTACTATAGAAAATTTTGTCAAAAGTTTATTTCTATAGAAATTTGGCAAAATTTTATTTCTATAGACAATTTTGTCAAAATGTTATTTCTATACAAAATTTTGTCAAGATTTTATTGCTATAGAAAATTTTGTAAAAATTGTATTGCTATAGAAATTTTGTAAAATTTTGTCAAAATTTGTTTGCTGTAGAAAATTTTGTCAAAAGTTTATTTCTATAGAAAATTTTGTCAAAATTTATTTCTATAAAAAATTTTGTCAAAATTTTGTTTCTATAGAAAATTTTGTCAAAATTTTATTGCTATAGAAAATGTTGTCAAAATTTTATTTCGATACAAAATTTTGTCAAAATTCTATTGCTATAGAAAATTTTGTCAAAATTTGATTGCTATAGAAAATTTTGTCAAAATTTTATTAATATAGAAATTTCGTCAAAATTTTATTACCATACAAAATTTTGTCAAGATTTTATTTCTATAGAAAATTTGGTCAAAATTTTATTTCTATAGAAAATTTGGTCAAAATTTTATTACTATAGAAAATTTTGTCAAAATTTTATAACTACAAAATTTTGTCAAGATTTTATTTCTATAGAAAATTTTGCCAAAATTTTATTTCTATAGAAAATTTTATCAAACTGAATTATATACGTATTTAATAGGCCTTTGTTTGTTTAATATATACCCCGTATGGACTAACTTACAATTGAGAAGATGGTGTTAAGAAGTTTTAAGATGCCTTGCCATCGGCAAGTAAGCCGATTGTTGATGACAGTCTTTAGTAGAAGTGTCTATGCAATCCATGGTGAAGGGTACATAAGATTCGGCCTGGCCGAACTTACGGCCGTATATACTTGTTTTTTTTTTTTTTTTTTCGAATTGTGAAATGTCAATGGTATGTTTATCAGCGATCAACACGAGAAGATTCATTGACGGTCTAATGTGTGTGTGACCATATGGTCACGCTAGAACAGCACGGGTTAAAGAAAATGGACGAAAAATAATTGTTAGGTTAAGGTGGGTATTACGTTCGAGTTTAGCCACTAAAATCGTCATTTTTTCACGATTACTTTTCTTTAATAATCCATTTTAAGGAACTTTGTGAAAATTTGCTTTGGGCTATTTCGCATCAAGTTATAATAAAATTTGCAAAAATATGTATAATTTTATGTCTTTTTTTACTAATGTAGTTTTCACTTTAGCGATTTTAGCGGCTAAACTCGAACTTAATACCCACCTTCAGTGAGGATCTAATTTAAATAAAAATAATTATTCCACAATTCTATATAAAACAATGATATGTGTTCTTTTTTTATTTTGTTGTTATTGCTACTTCTTGTGACACTTTTTAGAAATCCCCAACCGGTAATGCTGCCACCGAGTCTCTTTGGTGAATACTTCTTTATAATAAAAAGCATAAATCAATTTTTCAGGGTGTATGTATATGGATTATCATCATAATAAACGCAATTACAATAGTAATTGATATAGGTTTTAAAATGTAATAAACATTGTACTCAGTTCAATTACGACCGTGAGTGAAAAGAATCATATACTTCAAGTACTAATGTATAACAAATTCCAATTACCTTTGTACTCAACTGAAATATTCCATTATCTGAAAAATGTTTTATGACAATCTTACAATTTGGGTAATTGGATTTATGATTTGCGTAATAAGCGGAAAATCAAATAAAAAAATAATTGAAATCACAATTTTTGTATTTGGTTCAAATATTCACTTTTTTCTGTGTTCAGTACATTGTGATACCAGAAGTGTTGAACTTCTCTCCTATCAATGGTGGCAGCCCGATACTATGTTATGCTCACTAGTCAAGGGACCTCTTGAAACCGAGTCCGAAAAACCTTTAATATTACGGTGTTACCACTTTTGTAAAGCTTTAAAATACTCAGAAATTTCTGAGAGGGGATGAAGCAACACTGATGTTTTTTTTTTGTATTTTTTGGTTTTCGCTTAATTTGTCTAAAACTTCATTGCATATTAAGACTTATTTTGAGGATTTAATTTTTTTCTTTGAATCATGAAAAAATATTTGAGATATTTATCAGAATTTTAGCTTTTAGGCCCCTTAAAGCTAAAATTGGATAGGCCCCTAAAAAATTTTTTTATATTAAAGAAGCCGCATCTTTGTCTCGGAATCACTACCGAAAACCTTAGGGTAAGGTCTAAATCTTTGGATACAAGTAAATTTTTTTTTTGTAATGTATATACTTTTACCTTTAATATAACTAATAAACCTTGAATATAATAAATAAAACAATTATATAAGTTTTTTTTTATATTCTTCTACATTTATTTTTATTTTATGGTTTCGTCACTGATTCACCCAATCAGTATTTCGTGTATAATTTTCATTGCATACTGCAGTAGATTGAATCCTATAGAATAAATCCAATATTTTGTTTTGTGTTTTTTTTTTTTGGGATATTTTAGCAAAACTTATGAATTATATATATGCTATGTCACAATATTAGATATATATGTGTAAGTATATAGTAGTATGTATATAATACAATATACAATTTTTTGATATATGTATTTAACATAAAATGTAATTGTGGTTTTTTTTTTCTCCAAGTATTGGATATAAATAAAACTATAAAATGACTTATGATGATTTATTATTTAATATAAGATATATGATTTATAGGTTTATTTTTAATATAATTATTTTTATTATTACAACAAGCTGGTTGCATATACAAAAATCTTAAAGATTTCTTTTAATTTTTTTTTTGTTTCGTTGAAAGGGAAATTAAATTATTTGCAATGCTATTGTTTATTTTCTTTTATATTAGTTTTTTTCATTGTATACAAAGTATTATTGGCTTACAAAGTAATTTTCATTTGGATCGTGTACTTATTTTATTTATTATGGTCTATGAAATTATAGATTTCTAAGTACTTTGGATATTTTTTTTTGTTTGTTTTATTATTCTAATTAGAAAGACAAAGGCATCATCTTTCTATTAGAAACTCTTAGAAAATATTGCTTAAATTATTTTACTACAATGAATGAAAAAATCTAAAAACAATGTTTGTGTAAGTGGGAGGGAGAAAGACTATGATATGAATGCGAGATTTAAAATATAAAATAATATATACACATAAAATAAACCAATAAAACAAAATAATAAATATTATTTACATACAAATATTTTTAATTAATTAACATGCCTCGGGTGACAGTAGGCCTTATCACGACATAATTGTTATCCTGTTAAACTATAATGTCCTGATCACTGAAGAGATTAGGAAGCAAAACAGCTTTTAAATACAACAGATAACTTCGGCAGGGCCGAATCTTATATACCCACCTCCATGGATGCATTTATATTAATTTCAAACCTCGCTCTAAGACATAATCCAATATCAAATAGAATTTCAGGTGATTTTGTTTTGATATTTTTGACAAAATTTTCTATACAAATAAAATTTTGATAAAATTTTCTATAGAAATAAACTTTTGATAAAATTTTTTGTAGAAATAAACTTTTGACAAAATTTTCTATAAAAATGAAATTTTGGCAAAATTTTCTATAGAAATAAAATTTTGACAAAATTTCGTATAGAAATCAAATGTTGACAAAATTTTCTATAGAAATAAAATTTTGAGAAAAATTTCTATAGAAATAAAATATTGAAAAAATTTTGTATAAAAATAAAATTTTGAGAAAATTTTATATAGAAAAAAAATGTTGAAAAAATTTTGTATAGAAATAAAATTTTGATAAAATTTTCTGTAGAACTGAAATTTTGACAAAATTTTCTATAGAAATTAAATTTTGAGAAAATTTTCTACAGAAATAAAATTTTGACAAAATTTTCTATAGAAATAAAATGTTGAGGACATTTTATATAGAAATAAAATGTTGAAAAAATTTTGTATAGAAATAAAATTTTGGCACAATTTTCTGTAGAACTGAAATTTTGATAAAATTTTCTATAGAAATAAAATTTTGAGAAATTTTTTCTATAGAAACAAAATATTAACAAAATTTTCTATAGAAATAAATTCCTTAGAAAATTTTGACAAAATTTTCTATAGAAAAAAAAGTTTGTCAAAATTTTCTATAGAAATAAAATACTGACAAAATTTTCTATAGAAGTAAAATTTTGACAAAATTTTCTATAGAAATAGAATTTTGACAAAATTTTCTATTGAAAAACAAAAAAAAAATTACAAACTTTTCTATAGAAATAAAATTTTGACAAAATTTTCTATAGAAAACAAAAATTGACAAAATTTCCTATAGAAAAAAATTGTAATAAAATTTTTTATAAAAAAAAATTGACAACAATTTTTTTAGAAATAAAAGTTTGTCAAAATCTGCCTGAATTTATTCTGATAATTGGTTGATAGTTTTGCTGCAAGTAGAGGATGCTGATGAGGAATGTGGTAATTCCGAAACGTGCGTCCATCCAACCATCTGGCAGTCTATAGGGCTTTGCCCAAATAAATTTGACAAACATTCTTTTCTTCTGTTGGTTAAGCTACTCTTGTAGTTTAGTCAATGTATGGTTTTAAGCTGAAATAAAAAAACAACAACAAAATTTTTTATAGAAAAAATTTTGACAAAATTTCTATAGAAATAGAATTGTGACAAAATTTTCTATAGGAAAGAATTTGACAAAATTTTCTATAGAAATACAATTTTTGACAACATTTTCTATAGCAATAAAATTTTGAGAAAATTTTCTATAGAAATGAAATTTTGACAAAATTCTCTATAGAAATAAAATTTTGACAAAATTTTCTATTTAAATAAAATTTTGACATAATGTTCTATAGAAATAAAATGTTGACAAAATTTTCTATAGAAAAAAATTTGACAAAATTTTCTATTGAAATAAAATTTTAATAAAATTTACAAAAAATTTAAATTCTGCAGAAATAAAAGTTTGTCAAAATCTCATAAAGAATAAAATTTTGAAAAAATTTTCTATAGAAATAAAATTTTGACAAAATTTTGTACTGAAATAACATTTTAGCAAAATTTTGCATAAAAAAAATTTACAAGAATTTCTACAGAAATAAAATTTTGACAAAATTTTCTACTGAAATAAAATTTTAACAAAATTTTTTATAAGAAAAAATAAAATTTTCTATAGAAATAAACTTTTGATAAAATTTTCTGTAGAAATAAACTTTTGACAAAATTTTCCATAAAAATGAAATTTTGGCAAAATTTTCTATAGAAATAAAATTTTGACAAAATGTCGTATAGAAATCACATGTTGACAAAATTTTCTATAGAAATAAAATGTTGAGAAAAATTTCTATAGAACTAAACTGTTGAAAAAATTTTGTATAAAAATAAAATTTTGATAAAACTTTCTATAGAAATTAATTCTTTAGAAAATTTTCTATAGAAATAAAATTTTAGGAAAATTTTCTATAGAAAGAAAATTTTGACAAAATTTTCTATAGAAATAAAATGTTGAGGAAATTTTATATAGAAATAAAATGTTGAAAAAATTTTGTATATAAATAAAATTTTGGCACAATTTTCTGTAGAACTGAAATTTTGATAAAATTTTCTATAGAAATAAAATTTTGAGAAAATTTTCTATTGAAATAAATTTTTTTTCTATAGACAAAAATGTTTGTCAAAATTTTCTATAGAAATAAAATATTGACAAAATTTTCTATAGAAGTGAAATTTTGACAAAATTTTCTATAGGAATAGAATTTTGACAAAATTTTCTATTGAAAAAAAAATTACAAAATTTTCTATAGAAATAAAATTTTGACAAAATTTTCTATAGAAAAAAAATTGACAAAATTTAGTATAAAAAAAAATTTAACAAAATTTTTTATAAAAAAAATTGACAACAATTTTTATAGAAATAAAAGTTTGTCAAAATCTTCTATAGAAAATTTTCTACCGAAATATAATTTTAACAACACTTTTTATAAAAAAAAAATTTTACAAAATTTTCTATTGAAATAAAATTTTGACAGAATGTTCTATAGAAATAAAATTTTGACAAAATATTCTACAGAAATAGAATTTTGACAAAATTTTCTATAGAAAAAAATTTTACAAAATTTTTGACAAAATTTTCTATAGAAATAAAATTATGACAAAATTTCTATAGAAATAAAATTTTGACAAAATATTCTATAGAAAAAAAATTGACCAAATTTTCTATTGAAATAAAATTATAATAAAATTTTTTATGAAAAAAAAAGGAATTCTACAGAAATAAAACTTTGTCAAAATCTCCTATAGAGATACATTTTTGACAAAATGTTCTATAAAAATAAAATTTGCACAAAATTTTCTATTGAAATACAATGTTCATAAAATTTTCTATTGAAATAAAATGTTGACAAAATTTTCTATAGAAATAAAATTGTGACAAAATTTTCTATAGAAAAAAAAAATTGAAAAAATTTTCTATTGAAATAAAATTTTAACAAAATTTTTTATAGAAAAAATTTTGACAAGATTTCTATAGAAATAGAATTTTCTATAGGAAAAAATTTGACAAAATTTTCTATAGAAATACAATTTTTGACAACATTTTCTATAGCAATAAAATTTTGAGAAAATTTTCTATAGAAATGAAATTTTGACAAAATTCTCTATAGAAATAAAATGTTGACAAAATGTTCTATAGAAATCAAATGTTGACAAAATTTTCTCTAGAAATAAGATTTTGACAAAATTTTCAGTAGAGATAAAATATTTACAAAATTTTCAACAGAAATAAAATTGTTGTTTTTGATTTCAGCTTAAAACCATGCATTGACTAAACTACAAGTGTAGCTTAACCAACAGAGGAGAAGAAAAAAACCAACAATAACAAAACAAAAAGAAATAAAATTTTGACAAAATTGTCTGTAAAAATAAAATTTTCACAAAATTTTCTATTGAAATAAAATTTTCACAAAATTTTCTGTAGAAATAAAATTTTCACAAAATTTTCTTTTGAAATAAAATTTTCACAAAATTTTCTATTGAAATAAAGTTTTGACAAAATTTTCTATACAAATAAAATTTTGACAAAATTTTCTATAGAAAAAAAAATTGACAACATTTTCTATAGAAATAGAATTTTTGACAAAATTTTCTATAGAAATAAAATTTTGAGAAACCTACATCCTATGGTGGTGGGTGTAAAAAAATATTAAAATTTTTAGTTTTTCTTTTATAAAGCATCGATAATGTTGATTGTTTGTTTTTTATTTCCTAGATATACTCATACAATATTTTGTTATATCTGTAATTTTGTAATTTATTTATAAGGAACGATACGCTGATTTCAGACTATTATTATGTGTATATGTATGCCCATTTGTAGTGAATTTTTATTTATTGTATTTTTTTTTTTTTTGGATAAAAGAGAACCACAAAACTTTTTGGACAAATATTTAAAAGGAAATTAATTTAATTTATATTATTATTGAATTTTATTTTGAATGTAATTTATTTTTGAAATTTATTTAAATTTATTTCATTTTCTTGGAAAGAATATTTAAATTACTGAAGTAATTTAAATATTCTCGGAATCTGTCTCAAACAGTCTCAACTGGTTCTCTGTTTTTGTATATCATTGAATATGAAGCATGTCTCTCTCAAAGCTCTATCTAAAATTTTGAATGTCAGAGTTGTTTTTATATATGAGCTCAAAAGCATTTACAGAATCGAATTTGAATGATGATCTATTAAAGCCTGTTTGCAACAGTTTTTATTTGGGGATGGGGGGTGTGTGGCATTTGTAATTACACTAATTTCCGTTTTAGGGGAATTCAAGTGGGATATTAAAAATCATTCGTTGCCAAAAGCTTGGTATTGCAAACCAAAAAAAAAAATCAAATTTTCTATTTTTCATATATGTGTATGGAAGACTTTTCAAGTCTGTTTTTCATCTCTCGTATCATTTAATAGGACTCTAGGTTCGGCCTCTAAGTTATGGTCAATTCATGGGCATGTAACATCACCTTTTTGAGATCAAAAGCCAAATGACTAATGTCCACCACAGAGTCCACCATTTCTTGGACCGCTGTAACACTAGGGAAATGAGCCGCCGCCTGTTTGGATTTCAGCACGCAAGTCTTCAAAGCCTCAGCCAGATTATTGGTACATTGTAGGATTTTATCTTTCAAATCAACTTTGGAGACATTTCGATGAACTATATCGCCTATGGTTACCAAATTATGGGCACTAACCACTACAAATTTCCCATAGGCTATAAAGAATTTGGGCGGTTGATTCTTGGCCACCGTTTCGAGGAAAGAATCTATGGCTTGCCTTAGGTTACCCATATGTGTGGATATCTGTACGGCATAATAACGTACCAGCATTTTGTCTTTCTCCGTCATCTCCGTGGCCACCTTTTTGCCATTGGGTGTGGACGTCATACTATTGGCTGTGTTCAGCACAGTACTTTCGGCCACCTTTAGCACGTTATCAAATTTATTTTTCATATTATCAGGTATGGCCTCACGTAGGGAAGAATTTTTACGGGCTGCAGCATCTTTGGACTCGAAGGACACATAGTCGTAGTCTTCCAGCCAATCAGCGGAATTTTGTTCCGCACCAGCAGTGGGAGTTGGTGGCACTGATGTTGATGTGGATTGAGGATTTGAAACTGCCGATTCCTCAATAACTTCATTCAATTGCCTCTTGAAAAGCAACGAAGCATTTCCCTGTATAAACGATGTGGTCGATCGTACATCTTCGGTAAGGGTTTGAGCACAAGCAATGAGACGATCTAAACTATCTGGCGATTTGCAGGTGTTCTTATCATCATTACGAACCAAAAGGTCCAAAGACCATCCACCATTAGCCTCGAGTACCTCACAGGATTCTTGCACCAGTTTATTGGCATCTCTGAGGGCACGAATTATGGGTTTCAATTTTTGGGCCAATGTACGATCTTCGGATTTTGAAGCATTGCCGAGAGCACCTTCCCCAAATTCGGCAAGATCGTGTAGAGCAGTACGTAAACGTACAGCGGCCAGTTTTACTTCCATGAGAACGGGTTCGAATTTATCACGACAACGCCAATCGGGAGAGACAAAAGCTAGAAGCCTGCAATGAAAAGAGGGAGAGAAAAAATGAGATATGACAATTTTACATTAGGCAAAAGTTTATAGAAAACAGATTATAGAAGAAACAATTAATTTCTATATAAAATTTTATTTCTTTAGAAAATTTTATCAAAATTTTATATCTATAGAAAATTAGTCAAAATTTTCTTTCTATAAAAAATTTTGTCAAAATTTTCTTTCTATAGAAAAAGTTGTCAAAATTTTATTTCATTAGCAAATTTTGTCAAAACTTTATTTCTATTGAAATTTTTTTTTAAATTTATTTCTATAGAAAATTTTGTAAAAATTTTATTCCTATAGAAACTTTTGTCAAAATTGTATATCTATAGAGAATTTTATTAAAATTTTATTTCTATTGAAAATTTTTTCAAAATTCTATTTCTACAGAAAATTTTGTCAAACTTTTATTTTTATAGAAAATTTTGTCAATATTTTATTTCTATAGAAAATTTTGTGAACATTTTAGTTCTATACAAAATTTTATCAAAATTTTATATCTATAGAGAATTTTTTTAAAATTTTATTTCTATAGAAAATTTTGTTAAAATTTTAGTTCTATACAAAATTTTGTCAAAAGTTTATTTCTATAGAAAATTTTGTTAAAATTTTAGTTCTATACAAAATTTTGTCAAAAGTTTATTTCTATAGAAAAATTTTTTTAAATTTTATTTCTATAAAAAATTTTCTCAAAATTTTATTTCTATAAAAAATTTTCTCATAATTTTATTTCTATAGAAAATTTTGTCAAAATTTTATTTCTTTAGCAAATTTTGTCAAAATTTTAGTTCTATTGAAATTTTTTTAAAAATTTATTTCTATAGAAAATTTTGTCAAAATGTTATTCCTATAGAAAATTTTGTCAACATTTTATATCTATAGAGAATTTTGTTAAAATTTTATTTCTATTGAAAGTTTTTCCAAAATTTTATTTCTATAGAAAATTTTGTCAAAAGTTTATTTCTATAGAAAATTTTGTGAAAATTTTATTTCAATAGAAAATTTTTTCAAAATTTTGTATCTATAGAGAATTTTTTTAAAATTTTATTTCTATTGAAAGTTTTTCCAAAATTTTATTTCTATAGCAAATTTTTTCAAATTTTTATTTCTATCGAAAATTTCTATAAAAAATTTTCTCAAAATTTTATTTCTATAGAAAATTTTATCAAAATTTTATTTCTATAAAAAATTTTCTCAAAATTTTATTTCTATAGAAAATTTTGTCAAAATTTTTTTTCTTTAGCAAATTTTGTCAAAATTTTATTTCTTTAGCAAATTTTGTCAAAATTTTATTTCTTTAGCAAATTTTGTCAACATTTTATTTCTACATAGAAAATTTTGTTAAAAATTTAGTTCTATAGAAAATTTTGTCAAAAGTTTATTTCTATGGAAAATTTTCTCAAAATTGTATTTCTATAGAAAATTTTGTGAACATTTTATTTCTATAAAAAATTTTCTCAAAATTTTATTTCTATAAAAAATTTTCTCAAAATTTTATTTCTATAGAAAATGTTCTCAATTTATTAATTTTATTTCTTTAGCAAATTTTGTCAAAATTTTATTTCTATTCAATTTTTTTTAAAAATTTATTTCTATAGAAAATTTTGTCAAAATGTTATTCCTATAGAAACTTTTGTCAAAATTTTATATCTCTAGAGAATTTTGTTAAAATTTTATTTCTATAGAAAATTTTGTCAAAAGTTTATTTCTATAGGAAATTTTGTCAAAATGTTATTCCTATAGAAACTTTTATCAAAATGTTATAACTATAGAAACTTTTGTCAAAATTTTTTGTCCATAGAGAATTTTGTTTATTTTGTCAAAATTTTATTTTATAGAAAATTTTGTCAAAATTTTATTTCTGTAGAAAATTTTGTGAAAATTTTATTTCTATAGAAAATTTTGTGAAAATTTTATTTCTATAGAAAATTTTGTGAAAATTTTATTTCTATAGAAAATTTTGTTAAAATTATGGTTCTGTACAAAATTTTGTCAAAAGTTTATTTCTGTAGAAAATTTTCTTAAAATTTTATTTCTATAAAAAATTTTCTCAAAATTTTATTTCTATAGAAAATTTTCTCAAAATTTTATTTCTATAAAAAATTTTCTTAAAATTTTTTTCTATAGAAAATTTTGTCAAAATGTTATTCCTATAGAAACTTTTCTCAAAATTTTATTTCTATAGAGAATTTTGTTAAAATTTTATTTCTATTGAAATTTTTTTTCAAAATTTTATTTCTATTGAATTTTTTTTTTCAAAATTTTATTTCTATAGAAAATTTTGTGAACATTTTATTTCTATAGAAAATTTTGTTAAAAATTTAGTTCTATAGAAAATTTTGGTCAAAAGTTTATTTCTATAGAAAATTTTCTCAAAATTTTATTTCTTTAGCAAATTTTGTCAAAATGTTATTTCTTTAGCAACTTTTGTCAACATTTTATTTCTATATAGAAAATCTTGTCAAAATTTATGTATATAGAAAATTTTGTCAAATTTTTTTTTCTATAGAAAATTTTGTCAAAGTTGTATTTCAACGGTGGTTTATACCCCCCACTACAACTGGTGACATTTCTGAGTGTTTCTAAGTGGGTTTACTGCAATTTGACACACCATTCGGACTCGGCTCTAAAGAGGACAGCACTCAGTGATAGAAAATTTTGTCAACATTTTATTTCTGTAGAAAATTTTGCCAATATTTTATTCTAAAGAAAATTTTGTCAAAATTTTATTCCTGTATAGAAAATGTTGTCAAAATTTTAGTCCTATAGAAAATTTTGTCAAAATTGTATTTCAACGGTGGATTATACCCCCACTACAATTGGTGGCATTTCTGAGTGTTTCTTAGTGGGTTTACTGCAATTTGAAACACCCACCGTTTGGACTCGGCTGTAAAGAGGAAGCACTCAGTGATAAGGAAGTTCACCACTTGATTGAATAGTCTAAGTGAGTCTGAAATATCGGGATGCCACTATATCTAATCTAGTGCTTTGGTACTGGTACCATTACAGTTACTTTTACTGTTATTGGTACTGTTGCTGTTATTGTGTCTTGTTTCTTACCTTGTTATGGCCATTGTGGTTTCCGATTGCAATTTGGCTAGGGTTTCCAATGCGGATGACAATTCCAGGGGTAATTCTTTGGTTGCTACAACACCCTGGACATTACCGGATTTGTCCAGGCCATTTGTTGGTATGGGAAAATCATAGGTTGAACAATTTCCATTCACCGATGCTCTCGATGAAGGTCTCTGTTGTTGTTGCTGCTGCTGCTGTTGTATCTGTTGTTGATTTTGTTGTTGCTGTTGCAAAACTGCTCGCACCGGCAATGGATTACGACGTGGTATATCATAATCGGGCATATTTGCCAACGATGAACGATTTGACGATGAAAATGATAACGAAAGACTATCACTCGTTAGCAATGATGAATTTGAACTGCTTGGCGTTAATGTATGCTGATGTTGCAGCAATGAATTCAAAGGTCTTGGCACATCGTAGTTCTCCTCTTGTATGGGTGTTGAGCATGCTTTCATGGCTGCCGCATGTAAATGAGCCATATTGCGTTGTATATTTCGTGGTGTATCGTAATTAATGGGTATAGCCGGCTTCGGTATATCGTAAGTCTCGAATTCGTGACTTAATGATCGGCCCGGAAGATTTTGATAGATTTGTTGTTGAGCATAACCCGACGAGAGATGGTGTTGTGAATTGTGCGATTGACCCGGATGTTGTGATTGTGGTATTTGTTGGTGATGCTGTGGTGGATTATTGTAGATGTAAACATCACCGTGCCGTTGTGGTGTGATGACCTGGAAGAAAAGAGAGAAGGGAAAGCGGCTGATGAGAAACAATATTCACATGTAAACAAATTTAATTGAAGAAAATAAGAGATAAGCCAGAGAGAGGCAATTCAAAGAGAGATTTTTTTGGCTAAACAATATCAGTAGTAAATATCCAGTCAAACACTGAAAGAAAAATCAAAGTCTAACGAAAATTGTCCACATTTGAGAGATTTCACTGTATGCTTTTCCTTGCACGTTCCCATCTTTGAAAATGCAAATAAATAAATAGCCGATTATGCATAAGTAACACAATTCTAGCAAGACAGGAAATTATAATGTTATTGATTTTATAAGTTAATTTTTTTGTTACTGGATTTTGGAAATTTGGTTTTATGAGTAATTTGAACAAAACTCCTCCTAACCAGCACGTTTTTATGTAATTTTGCTTAGTTGAATAATATAGTATTGTTATTTGTTTTGTGGGAAATGACCCAATGTCAATGTTTTGTTGCTGTATTTAAGTTTTACCGACTTTTTTTTATTTATAACTACTTTTTTATTTATAACTATGAATATAATTTTTTTTTATTTTTTTTGTATTTGTATTTATTTTATTATTTTTGTTGTGTTGTTATTTATTTATTAATTTAGTTTGCTTTTATTTAGTTTATTTTTATACCCTGCTCCACACTGTGGAACAGGGTATTATAAGTTAGTGCATATGTTTGCAACACCCAGAAGGAGACGAGATAGACACATGGTGTCTTTGGCAAAAATGCTCAGGGTGGGCTCTTGAGTCGATATAGCGATGTCCGTCTGTCCGTGAACACATTTTTGTAATCAAAGTCTAGGTCGCAGTTTTAGTCCAATCGACTTCAAATTTGGCACAAGTATGTGTTTTGGCTCAGAATAGAACCCTATTGATTTTGGAAGAAATCAGTTCAGATTTAGATATAGCTCCCATATATATCTTTCGCCCGATATGGACTTATATGGCTCCAGAAGCCAGAGTTTTACCCTAATTTGCTCAAACTTTTGCACAAGAAGTGTACTATAGTCAAGTGTGCAAAAATTGATTGAAATCGATTCAGATTTAGATATAGCTCCCACATATATCTTTCGTCCGATATGGACTTATATGGCCCCAGAAGCCAGATTCTTGGCCGAATTTGGATGAAATTTTGCACTAGGAGTACAATTAGTAGTAAAGTCAAGTGTGCACAATTTAAAATCGGTTCAGATTTAGATATAGCGCCCATATATAGCTTTCGCCCGATATGGACTAATATGGTCCCAGAAGCCAGAGTTTTGGCCCAATTTGGTTGAAATTTTGCACAGGGAGTAGATATAGCATTGTAGCTATGCGTTCCAAATTTGGTTGAAATCGATTCAGATTTAAATATAGCTCCCACATATATCTTTCGCCCGATATGGACTAATATGGTCCTAGAAGCCAGAGTTTTGGCCCAATTTGTTTGAAATTTTGCACTAGGTGTACAATTAGTAGTGCTGTTAAGTGTGCAAAATTTGATTGAAATCGATTCAGATTTAGATATAGCTCCCATATATATCTTTCGCCCGATATGGACTAATACGGTCCCAGAAGCCAGAGTTTTACCCCAATTTGGTTGAAATTGTGCACTAGGAGTACAATTAGTAGTGTAGTCAAGTGTGCCAGATTTTATTGAAATCGGTTCAGATTTAGATATATCTCCCATATATATCGTTCGACCGATTTACACTCATATGACCACAGTGGCCAATCATTTACTCCGTTTTAGTTGAAATTTTGCACAGGGAGTAGAATTAGCATTGTAGCT
Source organism: Haematobia irritans (assembly GCF_050003625.1). Lineage (NCBI taxonomy): Eukaryota > Metazoa > Arthropoda > Insecta > Diptera > Muscidae > Haematobia > Haematobia irritans. The sequence continues at coordinate 188,541,179 of NC_134400.1, read as the reverse complement.
ATGCGTGCCAAATTTGGTTGGTTTGGCTTTGGCTATCGACTTGAAACTTGGCACAAGTAGTTGTTATTGATGTAGGTCGGATGGTATTGCAAATGGGCCATATCGGTCCACTTTTACGTATAGCCCCCATATAAACGGACCCCCAAATTTGGCTTGCGAGGCCTCTAAGAGAAGCAAATTTCATCCGATTCGACTGAAATTTGGTACATGGTGTTAATATATGGTCTCTAACAACCATGCAAAAATTGGTCCATATCGGTCCACTTTTACGTATAGCCCCCATATAAACGGACCCCCAAATTTGCCTTGCGATTGCTCTAAGAGAAGCAAATTTCATCTGATCCGGCTGAAATTCGGTACATGGTGTTAGTATATGGTCTCTAACAACCATGCAAAAATTGGTCCATATCGGTCCACTTTTACGTATAGCCCCCATATAAACGGACCCCCAAATTTGGCTTGCGATTGCTCTAAGAGAAACAATTTTCATCCGATCTGGCTGAAATTTGGTACATGATGTTAATACATCATGTACATTTGGTACGGCTGAAATTTGATACATGGTGTTAGTATATTGTCTCTAACAACCATGCAAAAATTGGTCCACATCGGTCCATAATTATATATAGCCCCCATATAAACCGATCCCCCGATTTGACTTGCGAGGCCTCTAAGAGAAGTAAATTTCATCCGATCCGGCTGAAATTTGGTACATGGTGTTAGTATATGGTCTTTAACAACCATGCAAAAATTGCTCCACATCGGTCCATAATTATATATAGCCCCCATACAAACCGATCACCAGATTTGACCTCCGGAGCCTCTTGGAAGACCAAAATTCATCTGATTCATTTGAAATTTGGTACGTGGTGTTAATATATGGCCTTAAACTCCCATGCAAAAATTGGTCGAAATCGGTCCATAATTATATATAGGCCCCATATAAACCGATCCCCAGATGTGACCTCCAGAGCCCCTTGGAAAAGCAAAATTCATCCCATTCGGTTGAAATTTGGTACGTGATGTTAGTATATGGTATCCAACAACCATGCAGGAATTGGTTCCTATCAGCCCATAATTATATATAGCTCCCATATAAACCGATCCCCATATTTTACCTCCGGTGCGTTTTGGAGAAGCAAAATGCATCCGATCTGCTTGATATTTAGTACGTGGTGATCGTATATGATGTTTAACAACCATGCCAAAAGTGGTCCATATCAGTCCATAATCATATATAGCCCCATATAAACCGATCCCGAGATTTGGTCTTGGAGCCTCTTGGAGGAGCAAATTTCATCCGAGTGAGTTGAAATTTGGTACATTGTGCTAGTATATGGCCGTTAGGAACCATGCCTAACTAGGTCCATATCGGTCTATAGTTATATATAGCCCTTAGATAAATCGATTTCTAATCACACAAAAATTGGTCCATATCAAGTTCATAAGTGTATATAGCCCCCATATAAGTGACCCTCATATTTCAATTCTGGCTCTCTACGTATCGTGCAAAAAGTCCATATCGATTCGTAATTATTTGTAGACTTAACTATACATAACTTTTTTGTCTAATATATACCACGTATGGACTAACTCACAATTTAGAAAACGATGTCAAGAAGTTTTAAGATACCACAACCCAAGTATTTCGATTGTGGATGCCAGTCTTTCGTAGAAGTTTCTACGCAATCCATGGTGGAGGGTACATAAGATTCGGCCTGGCCGAACTTACGGCCGTATACTTGTTCTATATTAATTTAATTTTTTTGTATATTATTTTATAAAAATTTTTATATTAAATTAATTTTTTTTATTGAATTAATTTTTAATATTTTTTGTTGTTTTATTTTTCTATATTAAGTTAGTTTTTATTGTGTTACTTAATAAAAATTTTTATATTAAATTAATTTTTTTTTATTGAATTAATTTTTAATATTTTATTTTAGTTGATAAAAATGAGTTCGAGGTCTGTATTTTTAATTTTTATTTACTCAAAACTTTGTCTTTTCATTGAAAGACTTCATCGGAAAATTTTATTTGTTTTTATTTTAGTATTTTGTACTGATTTAATGTTTATTTTATTTTGCTTGGGTTTTTATATTGAGTTAAATTTAATTGTTTTATTTTTTTGTTGAATTGTATTGCATTATTTTTTTTATTCAATTGTTTTTATTATTTATTGAAATTGAATTAATTTGTACTATTTGATATTGAATTAAATTTTACTAATTTTACTATTGATTTGAATTGTATTGTATTATTTTTTTATTCAATTGTTTTTATTATATATTGATATTGAATTAGTTTTTACTATTTGATTTTATTTTGAATTAATTTATTATTATATTAAACTTTTTTTATTAGTTTTTTTAATTTTCTTTTTGGTTTGTGGAATAAACTCTTGAAGTGTTAATGAAAATGTTACAGAGAGTTTATGAAGACTCAGGTCTTCAAACTATTTTATTTTTTATATCGATTTCATTTTCATTTCTTATATCACAGAATTTATAATTTTTTTTTTGCTTCATAAAATATTCAGGAAATCACATTGCCTGTTGTCTCTTTGTGGCATTTTATCTCTTTTTCTTTATCTTTTCCACACCTTTTTCACGCTCAAGGGATTCGATGGGACATAGAATTATTACTACAAGTTCAAGGCACTTGTATAGTATTTAGTAAAACGTAAATTCTCAATTCACTAAATATGAAACTAAAGACAAAAACAAATGTTTTTTTTTACTATAATTTGTAAGTTTAGTTAATATATTTTTATTATTTTTCCGGAAACTTGAAAAAAATTCATATTTCACACACCTTTTACAGTACACACACACACACACGAATAAACTTAGTCCATACAAGCACACCAAAACCTTGTGCCAGGAATGGAATGTGTCTAGCCTGCAGGAAACATTAGGAGTTTTCGTATCAACTTCTTTTCGGTACTCGTATTGATTTTCTTCTTCTTTCACAATTTGGGATTTTTTTTTTTAAATAGGAAATATGAATTTTATTTATAAGAAAAATTGGTCACTTTATTATTATTTTCTTATTACAAAAGTAATTTAGCAAATTTTCAATTGATTTTCTATTAAAATTTGGTATAAAAATTTGTTTGATTTATTCTCCGTTATTTCTACGTTTACTTTTGATGATGTCTATGTTGTTAACTATGAAAAATACTACTACCTCAGAGGCTTATTGTTGTTGCAGGGTAAACATACACTTGCTTTATTATTCAGAGTCCTGTTAATTCTTCTCTCAGAGAGCTCTCTCTGTTCAAGTAGACAATTCTCTTGTATAGAGTAGAATTAATGCGCATGTCTTTAATTTTCTAAGCGGCTATTTCTCAATGTATGTGGGTGGTGGACTTTAGGTTTTTTGTTTTTGTATTAATTTTCTTCATTGTTATTCATTGACTGCAGTGTGTATTTGTTTGCATGAAATGTTTGTAGAGGTCGCCCTTGTTTATATATACCAGATAAGAGTGAGTAGTAAGTAGTAGCATATTATATATTTATGTAGTTGTAAAATCAAAAAGTGTAGCAAGTAGAGGTGTGCACGTGACACGAAATTGTCGTGACTCACGAAAATTTTCGTGACTCACGCGTGAGTCGTGAGTCACGCTCATGGCAACGGCGTGAGTGTGCGTGAGCGTGATTAACAAACCAAAATGTCGTGCGTGAGCGTGAGTCACGAAAATATTATCTTCGTGAGTGTGCGTGAGTAAAGATTTACACTCACGAAAATAATCCTGCTCACCAACATAAAACGCTTAAGAGTTAAATTCATTTACAATTTTAGTGACACCTGGGATGTTAAGAGTGTAATAACGCTCTCGATTTTAATAATGCTCATGTTTTCAGACGCGTCGCTAAGGTAAATTACTCAAAAAATTGTTCGTGAGTCACGACATTTTTCGTGAGTCACGATATTTTCGTGAGTCACGACATTTTCGTGAGTGAGTGTGCGTGAATACAAATTTTCTTTTCGTGAGTGTGCGTGAGCGTGAGTCCTACCAAACAATATCGTGCGTGAGTGTGCGTGAGTAAGATTTTTCCGTCGTGAGTGTGCGTGAGCGTGAGTAAAATATTACTCACGTGCACACCTCTAGTAGCAAGGCCTTATTGGGCCTTTTTGGCAAATTGTAATTTGTATAAGAAAGCATTAGAGTTTTTAGATAATATTTTAGATAGGGTTGCTATAGGCTTCTATCTAATATACAGTGATAATATTTATAGCAATGGAAAGTCGTAAATAGATTTTCAAATTCGGGAAAAGTCCAAGATCTTTATGTAAACAAGACTATATTATACCCTGCACCACTTTGTAGATCTAAATTTTCGATACCATATTACATCCGTCAAATGTGTTGGGGGGCTATATATAAAGGTTTGTCCCAAATACATACATTTGAATATCACTCGATCTGGACAGAATTTGATAGACTTCTACAAAATCTATAGACTCAAAATTTAAGTCGGCTAATGCACTAGGGTGGCACACTATGTTAGTAAAAAACAAGTAAGGAAAGTCTAAAGTCGGGCGGGGCCGACTATATTATACCCTGCACCACTTTGTAGATCTAAATTTTCGATACCATATTGCATCCGTCAAATGTGTTGGGGGGCTATATATAAAGGTTTGTCCCAAATACATACATTTGAATATCACTCGATCTGGACAGAATTTGATAGACTTCTACAAAATCTATAGACTCAAAATTTAAGTCGGCTAATGCACTAGGGTGGCACACTATGTTAGTAAAAAACAAGTAAGGAAAGTCTAAAGTCGGGCGGGGCCGACTATATTATACCCTGCACCACTTTGTTGATCTAAATTTTCGATACCATATTACATCCGTCAAATGTGTTGGGGGGGCTATATATAAAGATTTGTCCCAAATACATACATTTAAATATCACTCGATTTGGACAGAATTTGATAGACTTTTACAAAATCTATAGACTAAAAATTTAAGTTGGCTAATGCACTAGAGTGGAACACAATTTTAGTAAAAAAATATGGGAAACATTTAAATCTGAAGCAATTTTAAGGAAACTTCGCAAAAGTTTATTTATGATTTATCACTCGATATATATGTATTAGAAGTTTAGGAAAATTAGAGTCATTTTTACAACTTTTCGACTAAGCAGTGGCTATATAACAAGGAAAATGTTGGTATTTTGACCATTTTTATACTCCCTGTGCAAAATTTCAACTAAATCGGAGCAAAAAATTGGCCTCTGTGGTCATATGAGTGTAAATCGGGCGAAAGCTATATATGGGAGCTATATCTAAATCTGAACCGATTTCAACTAAATTTGGCACGCATAGCTACAATGCTAATTCTACTCCCTGTGCAAAATTTCAATTAAATCGGAGTAAAAGATTGGCCACTGTGGTCATATGAGTGTAAATCGGGCGAACGATATATATGGGAGCTATATCTAAATCTGAACCGATTTTAACCAAATTTGGTACGCTTAGCTATAATGCTAATTCTACTCCCTGTGCAAAATTTCAACTAAATCGGAGTTAAAAATTGGCCTCTGTGGTCATATGAGTGTAAATCGGGCGAACGATATATATGGGAACTATATCTAAATCTGAACCGATTTTAACCAAATTTGGTACGCTTAGCTATAATGCTAATTCTACTCCCTGTGCAAAATTTCAACTGAATCGGAGTTAAAAATTGGCCTCTGTGGTCATATGAGTGTAAATCGGGCGAACGATATATATGGGAACTATATCTAAATCTGAACCGATTTCAACTAAATTTGGCACGCATAGCTACAATGCTAATTCTACTCCCTGTGCAAAATTTCAACTAAATCGGAGTTAAAAATTAGCCTCTGTGGTCATATGAGTGTAAATCGGGCGAACGATATATATGGGAACTATATCTAAATCTGAACCGATTTTAACCAAATTTGGTACGCTTAGCTATAATGCTAATTCTGCTCCCTGTGCAAAATTTCAATTAAATCGGATTAAAAGATTGGCCACTGTGGTCATATGAGTGTAAATCAGGCGAACGATATATATGGGAACTATATCTAAATCTGAACCGATTTCAACTAAATTTGGCACGCATAGCTACAATGCTAATTCTACTCCCTGTGCAAAATTTCAATTAAATCGGATTAAAAGATTGGCCTCTGTGGTCATATGAGTGTAAATCGGGCGAACGATATATATGGGAACTATATCTAAATCTGAACCGATTTTAACCAAATTTGGTACGCTTAGCTATAATGCTAATTCTGCTCCCTGTGCAAAATTTCAATTAAATCGGATTAAAAGATTGGCCACTGTGGTCATATGAGTGTAAATCAGGCGAACGATATATATGGGAGCTATATCTAAATCTGAACCGATTTCAATCAAATTTACCACACTTGACTACACTACTAATTGTACTCCTAGTGCAAAATTTCAACCAAATTGGTGTAAAACTCTGGCTTCTGGGACCGTATTAGTCCATATCGGGCGAACGATATATATGGGAGCTATATCTAAATCTGAACCGATTTCACTCAAATTTACCACACTTAACTATAGTGCTAATTGTTCTTCTTGTGCAAAATTGGGCTAAAACTCTGGCTTCTGGAACCGTATTAGTCCATATCGGGCGAAAGATATATATGGAAGCTATATCTAAATCTGAACCGATTTCAATAAAATTTGGCACATTTGACCATAGTACTAACTGTTCTTCTTGTGCAAAATTTTAAGCAAATTAGGTTAAAACTCTGGCTTCTGGAACTGTATTAGTCCATATCGGGCGAAATATATATATGGGAGCTATATCTAAATCTGAATCGATTTCTTCCAAAATCAATAGGGTTCTATTCTGAGCCAAAACACATACTTGTGCCAAATTTGAAGTCGATTGGACTAAAACTGCGACCTAGACTTTGATTACAAAAATGTGTTCACGGACAGACGGACATGGCTATATCGACTCAAGAGCCCACCCTGAGCATTTTTGTGTCTATCACGTCTCCTTCTGGGTGTTGCAAACATATGCACTATCTTATAATACCCTGTTCCACAGTGTAGCTATATCTAAATCTGAACTGATTTCTTCCAAAATCAATAGGGTTATATTCTGAGCCCAAAAACACATACTTGTGCCAAATTTGAAGTCTATTGGACTAAAACTGCGACCTAGACTTTGATTGCAAAAATGTGTTCACGGACATGGCCACCCAGAGCATTTTTGCCAAAGACACCATGTGCCTATATCGTCTCCTTCTGGGTGTTGCAAACATATGCACTAACTTATAATAGCCTGTTCCACAGTGTGGCGCAGGGTATAATAAGATTTCAATTCCACTATTGTGTTTATTGGAAACTTTGTTTTCGGATTTATGAGGAAATCAATATTTTGCCATTTGTAATGAGAGTTTTCCCCGCCATATAGCAAATGCCCTCGATTCCTTAGGCCTTTGAAATAGCACAACTGTTCTTGAGCTCCTTGGAAAAGGTGTGTGCACATATACAATGTCATGTTTACTTTGTGCAGAAGTTCAATAACATTTCTCAGTGTTTGCAGATATAAAATAATAATCCTTCGGGAAGCTTATTCCATGATACATAGGATAAGGATTTAAGAGAACAAAAAAAAAAATACTAAAGTCTCTAGAGTTTTGAGTGTATACTCCAGAAGAATACTTTCAAAGATCATCATCCACCAATGTCAAGGTTTTCAGTTATGCAAAATTTTAAATGTACTTGGAAAATTTTCTAACAATAGTTTTTTGGTTGTTTAGAAAACAATCGACAAACCATGAAATTAGACAACCGTCTAAAACAGGCAAGCATTTGGTTTCATTATAAAACAAAAGGCCCAGTCCCTATAATAAAAATTGGAAATAGTCAAAGGATACATACGTGTGTGTGTGTGTAAATTTGATATTTAACACGGGTCAAACGTCAAAAACGTGCCTACATGCATTCCATCAAAATATGTAAAGGACTCTCTCTATGCCAAATTTTGAATGCCCCTATATTGTTTTTACTTATTTTGGTCGAAATATTTAATGAAATAAAGAACATCTGCAAAATTAGTTTACAAAACTCAGGTAGTCAGGAAATGTCATGAGTTTCTATTCATTTCATGCCAAAAGGTGTTAGCACGGTCATAAAAGAAAACCAATTTTCAAAAATTATGGTTTACTGTTGATATCAATATCCGGTAAATGACTCACTTCAGAGGCAAATAAAGGTTCTATGACAGCAGTTGTTGAGACAAAGACAAAAACAAAACTACAACTAATATTATTACGACACGGTTATTGTTATGGTCTTTGGTATAGAAAATTTTCAAAAAAATGAATTGGGCAATTATTACAAATTACTTTTGTTAGGCTCTTAATTTTGAAATTGTTATAGCATGGTGGAATGGCATAGGCAAAGGTATGAGGATAATGTCTTCAAAAATTTAATGAAATTTTATTTTTATAGAAAATGAACTGACCAGGTGTGTTTTGCTATATTAACCTCTTAGGCGTGTGGATAAATTTTAAAACAATACACAGAAAACTATAAGATAAAAATTTGTATAGAAATAAAATTTTGAAAAAAATTTTTAGAAATAAAATTTTGACAAAATTTTCTATAGAAATAAAATGTTGACAAAATTTTCTATAGAAATAAAATGTTGACAAAATTTTCTATAGAAATAACATTTTTACAAAATTTTCTATAGAAATAAAATTTTAACAAAATTTTCTATAGAAATAGAATTTTAACAACATTTTTTATAGATATAAAATTTCGACAAAAATTTTTATAGAAATAACATTTTGAGCAAAAATTTCTATAGAAATAAATTTGTGAGTAAAAATTTCTATAGATATAAATTTTTGAGCAAAAATTTCTATAGATATAAATTTTTGAGAAAATTTTCTATAGAAATAAAATTTTGAGCAAAAAATTCTATAGAAATAAAATTTTGAGCAAAAAATTCTATAGAAATAAATTTGTGAGCAAAAATTTCTATAGATATAAATTTTGACAAAATTTTCTATAGAAATTATATTTTGACAAAATTTTCTATAAAAATAAAATTTTGACAAAATTTTCTATAAAAATAAAATTTTGACAAAATTTTCTATAGAAGTAAGATTTTGACAAAATTTTTAATGGAAATAAAATTTTGACAAAGTTTTCTATAGAAATTAAATTTTGACAAAATTTGCCACAGAAATAAAATTTTAACAATATTTTCTATAGAAATACAATTTTGACAATATTTGCTATAGTCATAAAATTTTAACTAAAATGTCTATTGAAATAAAGTTTTGACACCATTTTTATAGACATAAAATTTTGACAAAGTTTTCTATAGAAATTAAATTTTGACAAAATTTTCTATAGAAATAAAATGTTAACAAAATTTACTACGGAAATAAACGTTTGACAAAATTTTTTATAGAAATAAAGTTTTGACCACATTTTATAGAAATAAAATTTTGATAAAATTTTCTATAGAAATACAATTTTGAAAAAATTTGTTACAGAAATAAAATTTTGACAAAATTTTATTCTATATAAAATTTTATTTCTATAGAAAATTTTGTCAATATTTTATTTCTACAGAAATAAAATTTTGTCAAAATTTTATTTCTGTAGCAAATTTTGTCAAAATTGTATTTCTATAGACTATTTTGTCAACATTTTATTTATACAGAAAATGTTGTCAAAAATGTATTTCTATAGAAAATTTTCTCTTATATTTTTCTGTGTATTGTTTTAAAATTTCTATAGAAAAGAGTTTCAAAATTTTATTTCTATAGGAATTTTTTTCAAAATTTTAAATATATAGAAAATATTGTCGAAATATAATTCTATAGAAAATTTTGTCAAAATTTAATTTCTATAGAAATTTTTTTCAAAATTTTATTTCTATAGAAAATTTGTCAAAATTTTATTACTATATAAAATTTTGTCAAAATTTTACTTCTATAAAAATTTTGTCAAAATTTTATTTCTATAAAAATTTTGTCAAAATTTTATTTCTATAAAAATTTTGTCAAAATTTTATTTCTATAGCAAATTTTGTCAAAATTTTATTTCTGTAGAAATAAAATATTGACAAAATTTTATTTCTGTAGAAATAAAATATTGACAAAATTTTCTATAGAAATAAAATTTCGACAATATTTTCAATATATTTAAAATTTTGAAAAAAAAATCCTATAGAAATAAAATTTTGAAACTATTTTCTATAGAAATTTTAAAACAATACATAGAAAAATATAAGCGAAAATTTTCTATAGAAATAAATTTTTGACAAAATTTTCTGTATAAATAAAATGTTGACAAAATTTTCTATAGAAATACAATTTTGACAAAATTTGCTACAGAAATTTTGACAAAATTTTATTTCTGTAGAAATAAAATATTGACAAAATTTTCTATAGAAATAAAACTTTGACAAAATTTTGTACAGTAATAAAATTTTGACAAAATTTTCTATAGAAATAAAATTTTGACAAAATTTTCTATACAAATAAAATTTTGACAAAATTTTATATAGTAATAAAATTTTGACAAATTTTCTATAGAAATAAAATTTTGAAAAAAATTTCTATAGAAATTAAATTTTGACAAAATTTTCTACAGAAATAAAATTGTGACAAAATGTTCTATAGATAAATTTTAAAAGAATACACAGAAAAATATAAGAGAAAATTTTCTATAGAAATAAAATGTTGACAAAATTTTCTATATAAATAAAATGTGGACAAAATTTTCTATAGAAATAAAGTTTTGATAACATTTTTATAGAATAAAAGTTTGACAAAATTTTCCATAACAAAAAAAAATGTTGGCAAAATTTTCTATAGAAATAAAATTTTGAGTAAAAATTTCTAAAGAAATAAATTTTTGAGCAAAAATTTCTATAAAAATAAAGTTTTGACCAAATTTTCTATAGAAGTAAGATTTTGACAAAATTTTTAATGGAAATAAAATTTTGACAAAGTTTTCTATAGAAATTAAATTTTGACAAAATTTTCTATATAAACAAAATTTTGACAAAATTTTCTATAGAAATTAAATTTTGACAAAATTTTCTACAGAAATAAAATTGTGACAAAATGTTCTATAGATAAATTTTAAAAGAATACACAGAAAAATATAAGAGAAAATTTTCTATAGAAATAAAATGTTGACAAAATTTTCTATATAAATAAAATGTGGACAAAATTTTCTATAGAAATAAAGTTTTGATAACATTTTTATAGAATAAAAGTTTGACAAAATTTTCTATAACAAAAAAAAAATGTTGACAAAATTTTCTATAGAAATAAAATTTGGAAAAAATTTTCTATAGAAATAAAATTTTGACAAAATTTTCTATAGAAATAAAATTTTGTCAAAATTTCTATAGAAATAAAATTTTGACAATGTTTTCTATAAAAATAAAATTTTGGTAGATTATTTTTGGCTCGAGTGGCAACAATGATTATGAACCGATAAGGACCAATTTTTGTGTGATTGGGGATCGGCTATATATAACTATAGACCGATATGGACCAATTTTAGCATGGTTATTATCGGCCTTATACTAACACCACGTTGCAAATTTCGACCGGATAGGATGAAGTTTGCTCATCCAAGAGGATGAAAAATAAAATTTTGACAAAATTTTTATAGAAATAAATTTTTGAGCAAAAATTTCTATAGAAATACATTTTTGACAACATTTTCTGTATAATAAAATTTTTAGCAAAAATTTGCATAAAAATAAAGTTTTGACCAAATTTTCTATAGAAATAAGATTTTGACAAAGTTTTTAATGGTAATAAAATTTTGACAAAGTTTTCTATAGAAATTAAATTTTGACAAAATTTTCTATAGAAATGCAATTTTGACAAAATCTGCTTCAGAAAAAAAATTTGACTAAATTGTCTATAGAAATAAAGTTTTGACACCATTTTTATAGAAATAAGATTTTGACAAAGTTTTCTATAGAAATTAAATCTTGACAAAATTTTCTATAGAAATAAAATTTTCTATAGAAATACAATTTTGACAAAATTTTCTATAGAAATACAATTTTGACAAAATTTGCTACAGAAATAACATTTTAACAATATTTTCTATAGAAATGCAATTTTGACAAGGTTTTCTATATAAAGTAAATTTTGACAAAATTTTCTATAGAAATAAACTGTTAACAAAATTTGCTACAGAAATAAAATTTTGACAAAATTTTCTATAGATATAAAGTTTTGACAATATTTTTATAGAAATAAAATTTTGACAACATTTTCTATATACATAAAATTTTGACAAAATTTTCTATAGAAATAAAATTTTGACAACATTTCCTATAGAAATAAAATTTAGACAAAATTTTCTATAAAATTGACGACAATTTTAATGGCACTAGAACTACAAAAGCAAATGGTAACTTTGTTATGTTATGTAATTAAAAAAAAAATCGAGATATTGGAGCAGATTCACTAAGCGTAATGTTCGAGTGTTACCTGTAACTAAAATGTAGTCCTGTCATCAATACATCATTATTTTATTACTGAACCGTTAGTTTTGTCTAAAATAACATACGTGACTTGGTTACTTACAATCCGATTTCCAATTTCCTATAGCCACTGTATCTGTTTCTTTCTATGTTTTCTTAACGCTCCATCCTAATTGTAGGAAAATATATAAAAGCTATTAAAACATATCAGTCACTGGTAATGCTATCCTAATTTATGTTTATCATAATTTTGGTTTAATCATTAAATTGTGAGGGAGTGTTTGTAATCAATGCATAAGCCATTTCCCCAAAATATAGGCCACAATAACTCTCAACCTTTGTGGGAAGAAATTTCTTCTTCGTTGGTGACCCAATTTATTCCCGTTTTATGAATTCTTTTCTTAAGGAGTTTTTTTTTATTTTCAGAAATCCATTCGATATCCTTAATAAAGTTACTATATATTATGCAGACATATTGTTTCTTTGGAATTTATGGTTCTTGTCCCTTTTCCCAATCTAATCGTATAAGCACTTTCATCGTTTATTATCCTTTCAAAGTTTTTTTTTTTTTTTGAGGAGTGGTGATAAAGATTTTTCAGATTTTCTTTTCGAATCGAGAAAAGGAAATTTTCATATGAAAGCGTTTCTATCCTAAATGAAATAAATGATTTATGGGATAGAGGAGTAAAAGTGAAGTTGTACATAATTCTGTTTCATTGTCTTTTTGTGGTGCTATGAATAAGGAGGAATTCATTATATAGAGTAAGCCAAAAGTAGTGATAATAATTTGTAAGAGATAATTTTTATAGGATGAATAAGGCGAATTCGACATAAATGGCAAAGAAGGCCGTTAGAAAATCTTCATTATATTAACGAAACTTGTCATTAATATTGAGTTAATGAAACAATTTCATAAATACAATGAAATTTATTCAGTAACGAAGTTTGTCATGCTATTAATGAACATGTTCATTATTTTAATGAAATAATTTCGTTATGTTAATGAAAAACTTTCGTTGAATCAATTTTTATACCCTCCACCATAGGATGGGGGTATATTAACTTTGTCATTCCGTTTGTAACACATCGAAATATTGCTCTAAGACCCCATAAAGTATATATATTCTGGGTCTTGGTGAAATTCTGAGTCGATCTGAGCATGTCCGTCCGTCCATCCGTCCGTCTGTTGAAATCACGCTAACTTCCGAACGAAACAAGCTATCGACTTGAAACTTGGCACAAGTAGTTGTTATTGATGTAGGTCGGATGGTATTGCAAATGGGCCATATCGGTCCACTTTTACGTATAGTCCCCATAAAAACGGACCCCCAAATTTGGCTTGCGATTGCTCTAAGAGAAGCAAATTTCATCCGATCCGGCTGAAATTTGGTACATGGTGTTAGTATATGGTCTCTAACAACCATGCAAAAATTGGTCCACATCGGTCCATAATACAATATTTGGTCAATATTAACTTGACGTATTTCTTTCAATTTTGCATTTAAAAAACCTGAACACCCCTTATTTTGAAGGTGTGTGTGTGTGTGTAGAATGTTGCTCCTATTTTGATTTTGGAATTCACTCTTCAGTTGTCAAAAAGCCGTCCAAGCAAAAAGAGCAGCGTATCAAAATTTTGCTCGCGCATCGCGAAAATCCGAGCTACTCGCACGCAAAGCTGGCAAAATCGCTAAATGTTGCCAAATCAACCGTGACAAATGTAATTAAAGTGGTTGGGGAACGTTTGTCGACAGCCAGGAAGTCTGGATCGGGGGGAAATCGAAAACCGGAAGCCGCTGAGACGACAAAGAGAGTGGCCGGTAGTTTCAAGCGAAACCCTAACCTCTCTCTCCGAGATGCCGCAAATAAGCTGGGTGTATCGTCTACAACCGTGCATCGAGCCAAAAAACGAGTCCGACTATCGACTTACAAGAAGGTAGTGACTCCAAATCGCGATGATAAACAAAATACGACGGCCAAAGCGCGATCCCGGAGGCTGTACACGACGATGCTGACGAAGTTTGACTGCGTGGTAATGGACGACGAAACCTACGTCAAAGCCGACTACAAGCAGCTTCCGGGACAGGAGTTTTATACGGCAAAAGGAAGGGGAAAGGTAGCAGATATTTTCAAGCACATAAAACTGTCAAAATTCGCAAAAAAATATCTGGTTTGGCAAGCCATCTGTACCTGTGGCTTGAAAAGCAGCATTTTCATAGCTTCCGGGACTGTCAACCAAGAAATTTACGTGAAAGAGTGTTTGAATAAACGTCTGCTGCCTTTCCTGAAGAAACACGTTGTTTTGGCCGGATTTGGCATCTTGCCATTACGGTAAAAAGGCCATGGAGTGGTACGCCGCCAACAACCAGTGTAGCCAATTTGGTGCTTTTAGCACCAAATTTAGTGTTTTTTGATGTCTAAAAAGCACTAAATTGTCTTTTTGGTGCCTTTTCAAAAAAGCACCAACTTGGTGCTTTCTGGCATTTTCATTTAGCGCTTTTGGTGCTTTTTTTTATTTTGAACAGTATTAAGTTTAATTGATACAAAAATTTTGATTAGACTTTCAAGAGCCGAAGAAACTCAAATTTATTGCCAAATATAGAATTTGATTGTTATGAAGTTGGTATTGATTATTTTTTAATTAATATTGTTATGTAGGGTATTCTGTAGGAAAGTCCAGCGATGAGTGTCGAATTTTTGAATTTGGTAAAGATGTCATTAAAAACGTTTGTATTAAATTCACAAAAGCACGCACAAATGAAATAAGCAATCGACTCTTTCCATATATTAATATTTTGAAAGTTGAAAAACTGATCAAAATGAATTGGACGAAAGCATTTAAACTGATCAAGGTGTATACTTGAATAGCGGTTCCTAATGGTGAGTACTAAGTTTGAGTTTTGCCGCTAAAGTGAAAACTATATCAGTAAAAATGGGCATAAAATTATGCATATTTGCTGCAAATTTTATTATAACTTGATGGGGAGTAGCCAAAAGCAAATTTTCACAAAGTTTGTATTCCTTAAAATGATTTATTAAAGGAAAGTTATTTTTTTTTTTC
Source organism: Haematobia irritans (assembly GCF_050003625.1). Lineage (NCBI taxonomy): Eukaryota > Metazoa > Arthropoda > Insecta > Diptera > Muscidae > Haematobia > Haematobia irritans. The sequence goes on along the minus strand of NC_134400.1, from coordinate 188,525,619 downwards.
TTTTTAGTAGAGCATGTAATTTTCGATTTTGTTGTGGAAGGTGGTATGTTAGAATTTATAACATATTTTTGGTGCTTTTTGGCCTTGGGGAGTTGGCAACACTGCCAACAACGTGCAGGTGGTTCCCAAGGACAAGAACCCTCCCAACACGCCAGAGCTCCGCCCAATTGAGAAATACTGTGCTATTGTCAAGCGGAACCTAAAGAAGACCAAAAAAACTGCTAAGGACGAGCAGCAGTTCAAGGCAAACTGGCTTTCTGCGGCGAAGAAGGTGGACAAGGTGGCTGTACAAAATCTGATGGCAGGTGTCAAGCGTGAGGCCCGGCAATTCGGATTTGGAAAAGCGAAAGCCTAACTGAATATTTTTCCTGAATTTTATACTAATTGAACTTGCAAAAGAAATTTAATTTGATTTTTAAATAAACGATTTCACCGATTTACACGCGTTTCCCTTGACCAAATTTTGACCGTATCAAGAAAAAAATTCTGTTATTCTTATGTGTGTTTAAAAGCAACTTTGTTTTATAGTTAAAAACACATGCATATAAGCAAAAAATGGAGTTTTTGCTGAAAACTATTTTCTTTTATTCATATGTATGTTTAAAAGAAATTTTTATTTAAACAATAATACTCTATAAGAAAACGAAGCATATAAACCATGAATTTGTGTTTTTTTCAAATTTTTTTTTTATCCATTATCCGTTGAAAAATTTCCAGTCTAAAGAAAAGTTCCAAATCATATATCGACAAAAATTTTGCATTAATTAATTTTAAAATTCAATTAAGGACTAAAATTGTTCTTGAAAAAATATCGAATAAATTAATGTCAAATGTTATCAAGTTTTTGCTTTAGGTTTTTTTTTTTTAATTTTCATTGGAATTGAACATAATCTCATAATCTACGAAACATATGGAACATTTGGAAATAACTTGAAAAGTTCCATGCGAAAATGTTATGCTGAAATTGTATACTTGACATAGATTCTCTATAATTGAATATGAATCCGGAATTATTTTAATACGATGATTATGCAGAACTTGCAAATTTTCTATGGTGTCTGTTGTTGTTGTTGTTGTTGGTTTTCCATAAGCAAACACTACAGAGCATACATAAATGGCAAACATTTGAGATTATTGAGAGAATGAAAAAGAGTGTTACTTTTTTGGAGATTAAATTTAAGACGCACTCATACCAACACATACATTGTTATTTTATGCAATATGACTTAAATGCGAAATAGTTTTTTTTTGTTTACAATATCCTCCAGCCAAGTAAGCTTCAAATGCAATGTCTGCATTTTATTCTCAAGAGAGAGGTATTGTAAAACTTTGGGAAGAGATTTTTTGTTTGTATTTTGCCAACGGTTAAATTTGTTCAGCTTATTTGGGAGATTCAAACGATTGTGAACAGTGTTTCTGTTCCATAATCTCATGACGGTAAAAACTTCTTTAGAGTGTTTCTGAGGAGAAATGTGGGCTGATAGAAAGAGAAAAATGTATTAAAAAGATATTAAGTTAAATTTTAAATTTTTATTTAACCCGATTGCAGCAAAATTTAATATTTCAAAGGACCATTGTTGCTCCCCATGTACCTTGACCTACTGTTGGTAAATTTATGATCCAATATTTCACTGTTTTGGTTCAGATCCTCTCTCTACTCAGTGGACATGCTCGATTCGATTAAGGAAACTTAATGTCGTTAAACACTGTGCACAAGTTTTATTATTGGACCGTATGGTGTTTACCTTTTTCTTGCAAGTTTTTGCATTTCTGTATTTTTAAAGAAACTTAAGAGTCGAAATCACTATCCTTACCTTTTTGGTAAACAAAGTCCATACTAACGGACACAAAGTAATACAGGGGCGAAGGAAACAAGCCAACAAATTTAATGACATATTTTAGTCACCATCATACAAAATGATAAGATTGGTGTTTTTACTCTGATGATCGTGTCTTTTGTTCATTCCTCCAATAGACTGAAATAAGCAGAAAGCCAAAATTGTTTCTCTGATGTCGCACAAAAGATGATGCTGTTGACAGACGTATGACCAAACAAGAGATGCTGCTGATTTTTTATCACCGAGGACCCACCAGCAACAGTTACTTCTTTTACATTGTGGTTTTGGCCATTTTAGGTACAGTGAATTTATGGTGGATTTGCAACAAATTGAGTAACCAATACAAGACAGTGGATTTAACATTGAATTTGCAAAAAAAAAAAAAAAAATCACAACTATTATAACTTTGAGAATCTGGCAAAATTTTATTCAATTTCGTAGAGAAATTAAATTTTGACAAAATTTTCTATATAAATAAATGTTTACAAAAATTTCCAAAATTTTTTATTGAAATGAATTTTTGACAAAATTTTTTTATAAAAATAAAATTGTAATAAAAATTAAATTTTGATAAAATTTATTATAAGAATTAAATTTTGACAAAATTTGCTATAGCAAATAAATTTTGACAAAATTTGTTATAAAAATTAAATTTTGACAAAATTTTCTATATAAATAAATTTTTGAAAAAAATTTTTCAAATAAATGAAATTTTGATAAAATTTGTTATACAAATTAAATTTTTGAGAAGTTTTTCAGAGAAATAAAATTTTTGGCAAAAATGTTTTATAGCAACAAATGTGAAAAAATGTAAATTTTGACAAAATTTTCTATATAAATAAATGTTTAAAAAAATTTCCAAAATTTTTTATTGAAATGAATTTTTGACAAAATTTTTTTATAAAAATAAAATTGTAATAAAAATTAAATTTTGATAAAATTTGTTATAAGAATTAAATTTTGACAAAATTTGCTATAGAAATTAAATTGTGACAAAAATTTTTATATAAATAAATTTTGACAAAATTTTTTATATAAATAAATTTTTGAAAAAACTTTTTCAAATAAATGAAATTTTGATAAAATTTGTTATACAAATTAAAATTTTGAGATGTTTATCAGAGAAATAAAATTTTTGGCAAAAATGTTTTATAGCAACAAATGTGAAAAAATCGTTTTTAGAAAATTTTTTTTTCAATTGAAATTTTGACAATCTTTTTAACAAAAATAAAATTTTGAGAAAGTTTTCCATAGAAATGAAATTTTGAAAAGGATTCCTATAACAATAAAATTTTTGAAAATTTTGCTATATAAATCGTATTTTGACAATTTTTTTTTTGCGGAATTGACAAAAATTTCTATAGAAGTGAAATTTTGACAAAATTTCCTATGAATATTAAATTTTAAAAAACCTTCCAAATTTTTGTTTGTTGAAACGAATATTTCAAAAATGAAAACTTGATAAAGTTTTTTATTAAAATTTAATTTCACAAGTTTTTTGAGTAATAAAATTTTTTAATTTTTTTTTTTGCTTTTTATAGAAATCAAATTTGACAAAATTAAAACTAAAACGTTAACAATTTTTTTAATAAAAATTAAGTTTAAAAAAGTTTGATATAAAAATGAAAAGCAAGTTTTAGAAGTTTTTTTTTTCTACAACGGAAATATTGACAATCTTTTTAACAAAAATAAAATTTTGAGAAAACTTTCCATAGAAATGAAATTTTGAAAACAATACCTATAACAATAATTTTTTTGCAAATTTTGCTATATAAATCATATTTTGAGTTTTTTTTTTGCGAAATTGACAAAAATTTCTATAGAAGTGAAATTTTGACAAAATTTCCTATGAATATTAAATTTTAAAAACCTTCCAATTTTTTTTTGCTGAAACGAATATTTCACAAATTTTTTTTTTATGAAAAATGAAAACTTGATAGATTTTTATTAAAATTTAATTTCACAAGTTTTTTGAGTAATAAAATTTTTAAATTTTTTTTGTTTTTTATAGAAATCAAATTTGACAAAATTAAAAATAAAATGTTAACCATTTTTCCATAAAAATGAAGTTTAAAAAAGTTTGATATAAAAATGAAAAGCAAATTTTAGAAAATTGTCTATAGAAATAAAATTACGACAAAATTTCCTAAAGACATAAAACTTTGACAAAATTTTCTATAGAAATAAAATGTTGACAAAATTTCCTATAGAAATAAAATTTTGACAAAATTTTTTACAGAAATGAAAATTTTACAATATTTCCTATAGAAATAAAATTTTCACAAAATTTCTTATAGAAATAAAATTTTGACAAAATTTCCTATAGAAATAAAATTTTGACAAAATTTTCTATAGAAATAAAAATTTCACAAAATTTTCTATAAGAATAAAAATTTGACAAAATTTTCTATAGAAATAAATTTTTGACAAAATTTTCTATAGAAATAAAATTTTCATAAAATTTTCTATCGATATAAAATTTTGACAAAATTTTCTATTGAAAAAAAAATTGACAAAATATTCTATAGAAATAAAATTTTTACAATTTTTTCTATAAAAAAAGTTTTTTACAAAATTTCCTATAGAAATACAATTTTGACAACATTTTCTATAGAAATAAAATTTTCACAAAATTTTCTATAGAAATAAAATTTTGATAAAATTTTCTATAGAAATAAAATTTGGACAATATATTCTATAGAAATAAAATTTTCTATAGAAATTTTGACAAAATTTTCTATAGAAATAAAATTTTCATAAAATTTTCTATCGATATAAAATTTTGACAAAATTTTCTATCGAAATAAAATTTTGACAAAATTTTCTATCGAAATAAAATTTTCACAAAATTTTCTATAGAAATAAAATTTTCACAAAATTTTCTATTGAAAAAAAAAATTTGACAAAATATTCTGTAGAAATAAAATTTTTACAAATTTTTCTATAAAAAAAGTTTTTTACAAAATTTCCCATAGAAATACAATTTTGACAAAATTTTCACAAACTTTTCTATAGAAATAAAATTTTCACAAAATTTTCTATAGAAATAAAATTTTCTATTGAAAAATAAATTTGACCAAATATTCTATAGAAATTTCACAAAATTTCCTATAGAAATACAATTTTGAAAAAATTTTCTATAGAAATAAAATTTTCACAAAATTTTCTATCGAAATAAAATTTTGACAAAATTTTCTATAGAAATAAAATTTTGACAAAATATTCTATAGAAATAAATTTTTCACAAAATTTTCTATAGAAATAAAATTTTCTATTGAAAAAAAAAATTTGACAAAATATTCTATAAAAATAAAATTTTTACAAATTTTTCTATAAAAAAATTTTTTACAAAATTTCCTATAGAAATACAATTTTGACAACATTTTCTATAGAAATAAAATTTTCACAAATTTTTCTATAGAAATAAAATTTTCTATTGAAAAAAAAATTGACAAAATATTCTATAGAAATAAAATTTTTACAAAATTTTCTATAAAAAAAAATTCACAAAATTTCCTTAGAAATACAATTTTGACAAAATTTTCTATAGAAATAAAATTTTCACAAAATTTTCTATAGAAATAAAAATTTGACAAAATTTTCTATCGAAATAAAATTTTGATAAAATTTTCTATAGAAATAAAATTTTGATAAAATTTTCTATCGAAATGAAATTTTGGTAAAATTTTCTATAGAAATAAAATTTTTACAAAATATTCTACGGAAATAAAATTTTTAAAAAATTTTCGATGGAAATAAAATTTTCACAAAATTTGCTATAGAAATAAAAATCTGACAAAATTTTCTATAGAAATAAAATTTTGACAATATTTTCTATAGATATAAAATTTTGTCAAAATTTCTTATAGGAATAAAATTTTGGCAAATTTTTCTATAGAAATAAAATCTTCAAAAAATTTTCTATAGAAAAAATTTTTGAAAAAATTGTCTGTAGAAATAAAATAAATGTTGACAAAATTTCTTATAGAAATGCAATTTTGACAAATTTTTCTATAGAAATAAAGTATTGACAAAATATTACTTAGAAATAAAATTTTAATGAAATCTTCTATGGAAATACAATTTTCTATAGAAATAAAATTTTGACAAAATTTCCTATAGAAATGAAAAATTTTACAAAATTTCTTATAGAAATAAAATTTTGATAAAATTTCCTATAGAAATAAAATTTTGACAAAATTTTCTATCGAAATAAAATTTTGATAAAATCTTCTATCGAAATAAAATTTTGAAAAAAATCTATAGAAATAAAATGTTTACAAAATTTTCTATAGAATTTTTTTTTTTGTAAAATTTGTCTGTAGAATTGAAACTGTGGACTAAATTGTCTATAGAATTTTGACAAAATTTCTATAGAAATACAATTTTTTACATAATTTTCTATAGAATTACAATTTTGACAAAAAATTTTTTTTTGACAAAATTTTCTATAAATATAAAATTTTGTTGTTTTTTTATTTCAGCTTAAAACCATACATTGACTAAACTACAAGAGTAGCTTAACCAACAGAGGAAAAGAATGTTTGTCAAATTTATTTGGGCAAAGCCCTATAGACTGCAAGATGGTTGGATGGACGCACGTTTCGGAATTACCACATTCCTCATCAGCATCCTCTACTTGCAGCAAAACTATCAACCAATTATCAGAATAAATTCAGGCAGTTTATTAAACCCAACAAAAACCACACTGGAACCCTCCGAAAAAAGGTTTTACATTGATAGCCGGCTTATCCCGAAATAAATTCGAAACAAACATATCTCTTTTCCTATGCCACTGTCAAATCATCGATTTGAATTCACATGGCTGGGTTTATTTTGAGCGTGCCTCCTCTTCTTTTTCCATTTGTTTTGTTTTATTATTGTTGGTTTTGTTCTTTAAGCATTGTTGTTGTTTTTTTATTTCAGCTTAAAACCATACATTGACTAAACTACAAGAGTAGCTTAACCAACAGAGGAAAAGAATGTTTGTCAAATTTATTTGGGCAAAGCCCTATAGACTGCAAGATGGTTGGATGGACGCACGTTTCGGAATTACCACATTCCTCATCAGCATCCTCTACTTGCAGCAAAACTATCAACCAATTATCAGAATAAATTCAGGCAGTTTATTAAACCCAACAAAAACAATTTTGACAAAATTTCCCATAGAAATAAAATTTTGAGAAAATTTCCCATAGAAAAAAAATTTTGACAAAATTTCCCATAGAAATAACATTTTGACAAAATTTTCTATAGAAATAAAATTTTGATAAAATTTTCTATAGAAATGGAAATGAAATTGAAATTTTTGAATCTTTCCCACAGTTCATCAGTATCGATAGAAAAATATTTGCCCAAAACCACTTCAATTTCGATCTGCCAAATACCCAGACCATGGGAAGACTAAGCAACCAAAAATCATTGACCATATGTGGGCTCAAGGAATTGTTTGGGTAGCTTTAAAATGCAGACAGCTAACAGCCTACTGCCAACCTTGTTGAATGTAACCAAACATCTTTATGGTTGCAACAACCAAGAGGCAACTTGTTGCCCACAATCAGAGACCAATGTGTTTGCAACAATCAATGCCTGCCTGCTTGATTTCATGTGGTCCATAAAACAAATTGCAAATGCAATAAATGTCTTACGAGTTGTGATGTCTGGTGGTTTTTTGGCTTCTTGAATTTTTTGAATAAATTAAGAAAAAAATATTTTTTTTTGGAAATGATTCGATTTCAATTGAATGAATAGAACGTTTATTTCTTGTGGTGGGCTGAGGCGGTGTTTTATGTTTAACACAATTTACATTTCCGCTCTAAATTCTAAGAAGTGTCGTGTGTTGTCGCTGTTGTTTTTCCCATTTTTTTTTTGTTTATCTATCGGTGTCTGAGAGGCCTAGCTGCCACCACCACGCAGATAGTTTAGAACTTGCCTGTATGGTAATGCCTAAGTGTTGGTCTCTTAAACACGTTTCATTCATCCAGCCAGCCAGCCAGCCATTCATTCATGTAGATTGTGGCTACATTCGACTTATTAAAGAGGGTTCTACAGTGCTTATTTCATAGCTAAATAACCATTACAGTACAGCCGATATGGTGTTGTCGAGTGTAGGGATGTAAAGGTCGAAAATCGAATTTTCGATAAATCGACAAATTTTTGAGGTTTTGAAAATCCACTTTTTTATAACATTTCTTATAGAAATGCAATTTTCAGAAAATTTTTTATGGAAATGGAATTTTGACAAAATTTCCTATACAAATACATTTTGACAAAATTTCTTGTAAAAATTAAATTTTGAGAAAATTTTCTATACAAAAGAAATTTTGCCAAAAATTTTTTAGGACATGATATTTTGACAAAGTTTCCTACAGACATGAAATTTATATATATTTAAAGAAATAATATTTTGACAAAATTTATAACAGAAATAAAATTTTGACAAAATTTCCTATAGAAACGAAATTTTGATTAAATTTCTTATAAAAATGAAATTAATGAAATTTTGAAAAAATTTTCTAAAGAAATGAAATTTTGACAAATTTTCCTATAGAAATGAAATTTTGATAAAATTTCTTATAGAAATGAAATTGTGACAAAATTTCCTGTAGAAAGAAATTTTGACAAAATTTCCTATAGAAATGAAATTTTGACAAAATTTCTTATAGAAATGAAATTTTGACAAAATGTCCTACAGAAATTAAATTCTTACAAAATGTATTAAAGAAATGAAATTTTCTTAAAATTTCCTATAGAAATGAAATTTTGACAAAATGTTCTATATATAAGAAATTTTGCCAAAATTTTTATAGACATGGAATTTTGACAAAATTTCCTATAGAAATGAAATTTTGACCAAATTTGTTTTATACAAATTAAATTTTCATACAATTTTCTAAAAAAAAAAAAAAAACAAGTATATACGGCCGTAAGTTCGGCCAGGCCGAAGCTTATGTACCCTCCATCGTGGATTGCGTAGAAACTTCATCTAAACACTGCCATCAACAATGGAATTACTTAAGTTGCGGTAACGCTTGCCGATGGCAAGGTATCTTAAAACCTCCTAACACCATCTTCTAAATTGTATGTAAGTCCATACGTGGTATATATTAAATCAAAAAAGATCGATCCAATACGTACATAATTCAGTTTGACAAAGTAGACATAAAATTTTGACAAAATTTTCTACAGAAATAAAATTTTAACAAAATTTTCTATAGAAATATAATTTTCACAAAATTTTCTATAGAAACAAAATTTTGACAAAATATTCTATAGAAATAAAAATTTTGACAAAATATTCTATAGAAATAAAAATTTTGACAAAATATTCTATAGAAATAAAATCTTGGTAGATTATTTTTGGCTCGAGTGGCAACCGAATAAAATTTTAACAAAATTTTCTCTAGAAATAAAATTTTGACAAAATTTTCTAGAGAAATAAAATTTTGACAAAATTTTCTATAGAAATAAAATTTTGGTAGATTATTTTTGGCTCTAGTGGCAACCATGATTATGACCCGATATGGACCAAGTTTTTTGTGATTGGACCAATTTTGGTATGGTTGTTAGCGACCATGCCTAATTTGAACCGGATCGGATGAATTTTGCTCCTCCAAGAGGCTCCGGAGGTCAAATCTGGAGAATGTTTTATATGGGGGCTATATATAATTATGGACCGATATGGACCAATTCTGGCACGGTTGTTAAAGATCATATACTAACACCATGTTCCAAATTACAACCGGATTGGATGAAATTTGCTTCTCTTGGAGACTTCGCAAGCCAAATCTGGGGATCGGTTTATATGGGGGCTATATATAATTATGAACCGATGTGGACCAATTTTTGCATGGTTGTTAGAGACCATATACCAATACCATGTACCAAATTTCAGGCGGATCGGATGAAATTTGCTTCTCTTTGAGGCTCCGCAACCCAAATCTGGGGATCGGTTTATATGGGGGCCATATATAATTATGGACCGATGTGGACCAATTTTTGCACGGTTGGTAGAGACCATATACCAATACCATGTACCAAATTTCAGCCGGATCGGATGCAATTTGCTCCTCTTTGAGGCTTCGCAAGCCAAATCTGGAGATCGGTTTATATGGGGTCTATATATAATTATGGACCGATGTGGACCAATTTTTGCATGGTTGTTAGAGACTATATACCAACATCATGTACCAAATTTCAGCCGGATCGGATGAAATATGCTTCTGTTAGAGGCTCCACAAGCCAAATCTGAGGGTCACTTTATATGGGGGCTATACGTAAAAGTGGACCGATATGGCCCATTTTCAATACCATCTGACCTACATCGATAACAACTACTTGTGCCAAGTTTCAAGTCGATAGCTTGTTTCGTTCGGAAGTTAGCGTGATTTCAACAGACGGACGGACGGACATGCTTAGATCGACTCAGAATTTCACCACGACCCAGAATATATACACTTTATGGGGTCTTAGAGCAATATTTCGATGTGTTACAAACGGAATGACAAAGTTAATATACCCCCATCCTATGATGGAGGGTATAAAAAATCATTTTGATAAAATTTTCTATATAAAAGAAATTTTGCCAAAATTTTTTTATAGAAATGAAATTTTGACAAAATTTTCTATATAAAAAAAATTTTGCCAAAATTACCTATAGAAATAAAATGTTGAGAAAATTTTGTATAGAAATGAAATTGTGACAAAATGTCCTATAGAAATAAAATTTTGAAAAAAATTTCCTATTGAAATGAAATTGTGACAAAATGTCGTATAGAAATGAAATTTTGACAAAATTTCCTATTGAAATGAAATTTTGAGAAAATTTCATATAAAAATGATATTTTGAGAAAATTTCATATAGAAATAAAATTTTGATTAAATTTTAAATAGAAATGAAATTCTTACAAAATTTCCTACAGAAATGAAATTTTGACCAAATTTTCTAAAATTTTTTGCCAAAATTTTTATAGACATGGAATTTTGACAAAATTTCCTATAGAAATGAAATGTTTACCAATTTTTTTAATACAAATGAAATTTTGATACAATTTTCTAAAAGAAAAAATACAATTTGATAAAATTTTCAATATAAAAGAAATTTTGCCAAAATATTTTATAGAAATGATATTTTGACAAAATTATCTATATAAAAGAAATTTTGCAAAAATTACGTATAGAAATAAAATTTTGACAACATTTCCTATAGAAAGAAAATTTTGACAAAATTTCCTATAGAATGAAAATGTAGACAAACTTGTTGATAAAAAGGAAATTTTGAAAAAAATTATAGCAATTAAATTTTTATAATTTTAAATAGAAATGAAATTTAAATAAATTTCGAGATTAAATTTTGACAAAAGTTATATAAAACCTTTTCTAGAACCAGAGCCATAGATGGCAATTAATTTTTAACAAAATTTAAAAATTGAATTTTATAGATTAAAAAAAATCGACATCGAGTTTCCCATTTTTTTTTTTTTTTTGATAAAGAATGGATTAGCCGACAAGTTGATTTTCGAATGTTGTATCACTCTATTTGTGCTATGAATTTGGCATCCCTAATTATGCATTATTGTAAATATTGAATAGGCTCCACTCATATGAGTACATGATACGGTGTAGAGATATTATGTGGTTGGTCTGTCCTTTTATTCATTCATTCATTAAATTCCCATTCATAAAACCTAATCGACTATAGATGATCGTCAAATAAGCAGGCAATCAACCTACCCACCATGCATCTCGCCACCAACTTCGCCAATCACCATCGGACCACATTTTTATATTCAATTCACGTTTATCATTAGATCATAGATTTGCGAGCTTAAGTATTTCTCGTAGGATTTATTAGTAGAGTATCAAAATAATTTTTATGTAATTCATTTATTTTTGTTGTTGTTGTTGTTCGTTATGTTTTATCAAGAATTATTATCGTTAAGCAGAAAATAAAACTTAAAAAATCTATGTAGGTGTTCCTTGGTCGAGTTTTCGTTGTGTTAACTCTATGCGTGCTTAAAAATGCATTCAAATAATTTATTGTAAATGACATAGATATTTTTTTGTGATTCCATTAAAAAACGAAAAAAAAACTATTTTTCAAATAATGAAGAAAAAAATATTATCGTATTATATAACCGAAGTTTTTGCTGTGTGCTTAAAATGAATGTGGGCATGTTTTTTGTTTTTTGCAATCACTTTTATTTCCAAGAATTTATTGTAACACAAACTTCATGTCTGGCTAGGGCCTACAAGTGCAGCAGAGTTTTTTGTTTTTCAATAAAAAAAAAAAAACACTCAAAGAAAAACAAAAAAATAATTTTTATTAACATATTTTTTTTTAAATCCTCTCTAAAGATATAAAATTTCTTAAATAAACTTTCATATTGAGAATATTTTTAAATTATTTATGAAAAACGAGATTGATTGAAGCAAAAAAAATGAATGGCAAAAAATAAATAAAAACAATAATGAAATAATTTTTTTGAAAAGTTTTTTTCAATAAAAAACACTAACAATTTTATTCCAAAGTTTTCTGGTCCCCTTTCATTTATTAGTTTAGTTGTGTATAATAATTTAAATTTATTACAATTTTTATACCCTCCACCATAGGATGGGGGGTATATTAACTTTGTCATTCCGTTTGCAACGCATCGAAATATTGCTCTAAGACCCCATAAAGTATATATATTCAGGGTCGTGGTGAAATTCTGAGTTGATCTAAGCATATCCGCCCGCCCGTCCGTTCGTTTGTTGAAATCACGCTAACTTCCGAACGAAACAAGCTATCGACTTGAAACTTGGCACAAGTAGTTGTTATTGACGTAGGTCGGATGGTATTGCAAATGGGTCCACTTTTACGTATAGCCCCCATATAAACGGACACCCCAGATTTGACTTGCGGAGCCTATAAGAGTAGCATATTTCATACGATCTGGCTGAAATTTGGTATATGGTGTAAGTATATGGTCTCTAAACACCATGCAAAAATTGGTCCATATCGGTCTATAATTATATATAGCTCCCATATAAACCGATCCCCAGATTTGGTTTTCGGACCCTCTAAGAGAAGCAAATTTCATCCGATCCGGCTGAAATTTGATACATGATATTAGTATATGGTATTTAACAACCATGCAAGGATTGGTCCATATCGGTCCATAACTATATATAAACCCCATATAAACCGATCGCCAGATTTGTTCTCCGGAGCCTCTTAGAGGAGCAAAATTCATCCGATCCGGTTGAAATTTGGAACGTGGTGTTAGTATGTGGCCGCTAATAACCATGCCAAATTTGGTCCATATCGCTCTATAGTTATATATAGCTGATCCCCAATCACACAAAAATTGGTCCATATCGGTTCATAATCATGGTTGCCACTCGAGCCAAAAATAATCTACCAACATTTTATTTCTATAGAAAATTTTGTCAAAATTTTATTTCTATAAAAAATTTTGTCCAAATTTTATTTCTATTGAAAATTTTGTCAACATTTTATTTCTATAGAAAATTTTGTCAAAATTTTATTTCTATAAAAAATTTGGTCAAAATTTTATTTCTATTGAAAATTTTGTCAAAATTTTATTTCTATAGAAAATTTTGTCAAAATGTTATCCCTTTAGAAAATTTTGTCAAACTTTATTTCTATAGAAAATTTTGGAAAAATTTTATTTCTATAGAAAATGTTGTCAAAACTTTAATTCTATAGAGAATGTTGTCAACATTTTAATTCTATTGAAAATTATGTCAAAATTTTATTTCTATAGAAACTTTTGTCAAAATGTTATTTCGATAGAAAATTTTGTCATATTTTATTTCTATAGTAAATGTTGTCAAAATTTTAATACTATAGAGAATGTTGTCAAAATTTTAATTCTATTGAAAATTTTGTCAAAATTTTATTTCTATGGAAATTTTTGTCAAAATTTTATTTCTATAGAAAATTTTGACAAAATTTTATTTCTATAGAAAATTTTGTCAAAATTTTATTTCTATGGAAATTTTTGTCAAAATTTTATTTCTATAGAAAATTTTGACAAAATTTTATTTCATAGAAAATTTTGACAAAATTTTATTTCATAGAAAATTTTTTCAAAATGTTATTTCTATAGAAAATTTTGTCAAACATTATTTGTATAGAAAATTTTGGCAACATTTTATTTCTATAGAAAATTTTTGGCAAAATTTTATTTCTATAATTATATATAGTCCCCATATAAACCGTTCTCAAAATATGATCTCCGGAGTCTCTTGGAGAAGCAAAATTCATCCGATCCGGTTGAATTTTGCAACGTGGTGTTAGTATGTGGCCGCTAATAACCATGCCAAATTTGGTCCATATCGCTCTATAGTTATATATAGCTGATCCCCAATCACACAAAAATTGGTCCATATCGGTTCATAATCATGGTTGCCACTCGAGCCAACAATAATATACCAACATTTTATTTCTATAGAAAATGTTGGCAAAATTTTATTTCCATAGAAAATGTTGTCAAAATTTTAATTCTATTGAAAATTTTGTCAAAATTTTATTTCTATAGAAAATTGTGTCAAAATTTTATTTCTATAGAAAATGTTGTCAAAATTTCAATTCTACTGAAAATTTTAACAAAATTTTATTTCTAAAGAAAATTTTGTCCAAATTTTATTTCTATAGAAAATTTTATCAAAATTTTATTTCGATAGAAAATTTTGTCAAATTTTTAGAAAATTTTGTGAAAATTTTATTTCCATTTTATTTCCTATTGAAAATTTTGTTAAAATTTTAATTCTATTGGAAATTTTGTTAAAATTTTAATTCTATTGAAAATTTTGTTAAAATTTTATTTCTATAGAAAATTTTGACAAAATGTTATTTCTATATAAAATTTTGTCAAACTTTATTTCTATAGAAAATGTTGTCAAAATTTTAATTCTATAGAAAATGTTGTCAACATTTTAATTCTATAGAAAATGTTGTCAACATTTTAATTCTTTAGAGAATGTTGCCAAAATTTTAATTCTATTGAAAAATTTGTCAAAATTTTATTTCTATGGAAAATTTTGTCAACATTTTATTTGTATAGAAAATTTTGACAAAATTGTATATCTATAGAAAATTTTGTCAAAATTTTATTTCTATAGAAAATGTTGTCAAAATTTTAATTCTATAGAAAATTTTGTCAAAATTTTATTTCTATAGAAAATTTTGTCCAAATTTTAATTCTTTAGAATTAAAATTTTAACAAAATTTTCAATAGAAATAAAATTTTGTCAAAATTTTATTTCTATAGAAAATTTTGTCAGAATGTTATTTCTGTAGAAAATTTTGTCAAAATTTTATTTCTATTGAAAATTTTGTTAAAATTTTAATTCTATTGGAAATTTTGTTAAAATTTTAATTCTATTGAAAATTTTGTTAAAATTTTATTTCTATAGAAAATTTTGACAAAATGTTATTTCTATATAAAATTTTGTCAAACTTTATTTCTATAGAAAATTTTGGCAAAATTTTATTTCTATAGAAAATGTTGTCAAAATTTTAATTCTATAGAAAATGTTGTCAAAATTTTAATTCTTTAGAGAATGTTGCCAAAATTTTAATTCTATTGAAAAATTTGTCAAAATTTTATTTCTATGGAAAATTTTGTCAAAATTTTATTTGTATAGAAAATTTTGACAAAATTGTATATCTATAGAAAATTTTGTCAAAATTTTATTTCTATAGAAAATGTTGTCAAAATTTTAATTCTATAGAAAATTTTGTCAAAATTTTATTTCTATAGAAAATTTTGACAAAAT
This sequence comes from Haematobia irritans, assembly GCF_050003625.1. Classification (NCBI taxonomy): domain Eukaryota; kingdom Metazoa; phylum Arthropoda; class Insecta; order Diptera; family Muscidae; genus Haematobia; species Haematobia irritans. Next base: position 188,509,996 of record NC_134400.1, on the reverse strand, counting down.
TTTATTTCTATAGAAAATGTTGCCAAAATTTTAATTCTATTGAAAATTTTGTCAAAATTTTATTTCTATAGAAAATTTTGTCAGAATGTTATATCTGTAGAAAATTTTGTCAAAATTTTATTTCTATAGAAAATTTTGTCAATCTTTATTTCTATAGAAAATTTTGGCAAAAATTTATTTCTATAGAAAATGTTAGTTCTTTAGAAAATTTTGTCAAAATTTTATTTCTATAGAGAATGTTGTCAACATTTTATTTCTATAGAAAATGTTGTCAAAATTTTAATTCTATAGAAAATGTTGTCAAAATCTTAATTCTATTGAAAATTGTTTCAAAATTTTATTTCTATAGAAAATGTTGTCAAAATTTTAATTCTATAGAAAATGTTGTCAAAATTGTAATTCTTTAGAGAATGTTGCCAAAATTTTAATTCTATTGAAAAATTTGTCAAAATTTTATTTTTATGGAAAATTTTGTCAAAATTTTATTTCTATAGAAAATTTTGACAAAATTTTATTTCTATACAAAATTTTTCCAAAATGTTATTTCTATAGAAAATTTTGTCAAACTTTATTTCTATAGAAAATGTTGTCAAAATTTTAATTCTATAGAGAATGTTGTCAAAATTTTAATTCTGTTGAAAATTTTGTCAAAATTTTATTTCTATAGAAAATGGTGTCAAAAGTTTAATTCTATTGAAAATTTTGTCAAAATGTTATTTCTACAGAAAATTTTGGCAAAATTTTATTTCTATAGAAAATGTTGTCAAAATTTAAATTCTTATGAAAATTTTGTCAAAATTTTATTTCTATACAAAATTTTTTCAAAATGTTATTCCTATAGAAAATTTTGTCAAACTTTATTTCTATAGAAAATTTTGGCAAATTTTTATTTCTAAGAAAATTTTGTGAAAATTTTATTTCTATAGAAAATTTTGTAAAAATTTTATTTCCATAGAATATTTTGTCAAAATTTTAATTCTATTGAAAATTTTATTAAAATTTTATTTCTACAGAAAATTTTGTGAAAATTTTATTTCCATAGAATATTTTGTCCAAATTTTACTTCTGTAGAAAATTTTGTCCAAATTTTGCTTCTATAGAAAAATGTTGTCAAAATTTTATTTCTATAGCAACTTTTATCAAAATTTTATTTCTATACAAAATTTTGTCGAACTTATACGTATTTAATCGGCATTTTTTAGTTTAATATATACTACGTATGGACTACCTTGCAATTTAGAAGACGGTGTTAGGAAGTATTAAGATGCCTTGCCATCGGCAAGAGTTACCGCAACCCAAGTAATTCGATTGTGGATGACAGTCTTCAGTAGAAGTTTCTATGCAATCCATGGTGGAGGGTACATAAGCTTCAGCCTGGCCGAACTTACGGCCGTATATACTGGTTTAAGTTGATGGGCTATTATTAAAACCAAAAACAACAAAAATAATTAATTGCATTGTTTTTGTTTTTTGAAATGTGTGTCAAACAATTTCCAAGATTTTTTGTTTTTTGCTCTTATCTTTTTGTCATTATTGTATGCAACTTTGTAGTTTCTTTGTTTTGAGATTTTATACAAATGGCCTCACAGGCGTCACTTATATCTGCAATTTATTTATGAGCTAAAGGCTAGAAAAGTGCATACGAAAGATAAAGAAATAATGTGGAAGCCCGTGATTTCAAAGAAATTTTCAAGTACAAGAAGTAGGGGAAAATATTAATAATACGCAGAGGCGGCTATATGATATCCCTACACCAAATCTGCAATCCTCTTTTTCGCTTAAAAAACTTAGTAACTTATAAAACTCGCTTATAAAAATAGTAACTTTTAATTTATTGACAAATTGTATTGGTTTAAAAAAAAATTGGTTCTGAATCAATTAGAAAGCTATTTCACCCCACGTTGGGCGCCACATTAAAGTTATATGAATGGGTCACTTTTATATCTGTTTAAAAGGAGCAAATTGGAAAAACTTGCAATTGAGTACTCAGTAGTGTGAGTATTTACAGGCTGAGGCGGCTAAATGATACCCGTACACCAATCCCCTATACAATCCTCTTTTCGCTGACAAACTGTAGATTTAGAAAAATTTTAACTTTTATGTTATCGAGGAATCATATAGAAAAAGTTTGTTAAAAAAAAACTTTTGTTCTGAATTAATTAGACAGCTATTTCACCGCACGTTGGGCGCTACATTAAAGATATGTGAATGTGTCACTTTTATGATTTTTTAAACAAACGAGAATGGAAAAAATTGCAATTTAGTACTGAGTAGTATATTTCACACCACGTTGGGCGCCATATTTAAACTAGCCGTATGACGAATAAATATGATAATAAGATACTAACATTTCCTTGTGGATATATGGAAAAAATTGCATATAGTAAAATTGTAATTGTCAAAGGTAGTCATTATGCACTGATTATTAATTTTTTCGCACCACACATTGGACGCCACATCTGAGCTAGCTAACTAAGTTAAACTATTATGTTCGAAAGAGTCTATAAGTATCAGTATTAGCGTACCCAGCTAAACAAAAATTGGAAGTTGTTCTAAAGGCACAATTTTAAAAGCACATCCAAAAATGTCCTCCCAATTTTTTTTTATTTTAAATCCGTTCTGGAAAAATAGCGAGTTTTTGAAAATATTTGACATCAATCGTTAGAATGCATTAAAAATCAAAGAATAAAAATTATTTATTTGCCAAAATATTATAAAATTTCTTTTATTCACATCTAAAATACTTAATTCACATCACAACGTGATGCAAAGCCAATGCAACCGTTGTTGAAATGGTGGACATCCCTCCTATGACCAGACCATGTTAAATTCATTGCTTCTGCGCCAATTTTGCACTACATTCGGATCTAAAAAAAATAAATAATAAAATTCACGACGATTTGTTTCCTGGGCTATTTCATACCATGTTAAGCGCCACTTTTAAATCACACGAATGGTATATAGATTATGCGATGTGAGTAATAACTTCAAGGCTAGATCACTATGCTCTGGTAACAAATATGTCATCCATTGCTCAATAGCCTATTTCACTCTACGTTGGGCGCCACATAGTCAATAATAGCAAAAACTTGACTTTCATCTTTTAATATTCTAGTTTACGCTACGTTGGGCGCCACTTTTCCTTGTCCATTTTTAAGAAGTGTCCTCTTTTCAGAGTGAGCAGTTTCACTTTTTCTTGAATGCTGTGTTGATAAAGTGATAGTGACATGGAGAGGTTTCTCTGTATATGGAACTTAAGGATTAACAACATTATCACAATGGACTGAATAGTTTAAGTGAGCCTGAATCTTAATCGGGCTGCCACTTTAACCTAAGGATTAACAACAAACCAAGATTATTATTGCTCTGGTTAAAAAAGTTATTAAGAATTGCTAAGTAGTCTATTTTACGCTACGTTGGGCGCCATATAGGGAATATGTAGCAGAATGAATTTTATTTTCAACACATACAAAAAAATTCGTTCTTTCAGAAACGAAATTAATTTGTATGTGCATTTCTAAACCTATGTCACGTCACGTTGGCCGCCAAGATAAATGATATGCAAATATATATGAAGATATTGTGCTCATAATGCTTCTCTCAAAAATGTGTCCCTCTGTACACACCAAGAAATAATTCTTTCCTTCGAAACGAAATTCTGGACCAACGTCTTCAATTTTTGGGAATTATTTAATTTTTGTTTTTGGGGCTATATATCATTGGGACCTTAATTCGTGGATAGATTAAGTCCTAAGTCCTATGAGATTAAGTGCAATGAACTCACAATAAAAAATTAACTACCTCAAAATGGAAAACCGAGGAATTTCATTGTAAGATTGTAATAGAAACATGATGTCATTGCACGTTGGGCGCCAAATTTGTAAATCAAACATGTATAAATATAAAGAAAAATCCAAGGACCAACTAATTAACATACACTATATTGTGGCAAAAAAAAATTTCCATTCATTACTCAATAGCGTAGCTTACTTTGCGTTGGGCGCCACTTTTAAATTAGATATGTGGTGTTTTGCAACTGATTCTTGTTTATTACTTACAAGCCATTTGCACTCAACGTAGAGGACCGCATGTTTAAATGTCCGGAAGGTGGGTAAAACCGAAAAATTTCATGACGTCACCACGTTGGGCGCCAAATTTATAAATTTATCCATATAAAGAAAAAAATCCAAGGACCCTCTAATTACAGTATAGTGGCAAACAATTTTTCATTCATTACTCAATAGCGTAGCTTACTCTGCGTTGGGCGCCATTAGTTTAAACTAGTTGTGTGGTGTATTGAAAATGATTGTTGTTTATTACTCAAAAGCCTTTTGCAGTCACCGTAGGGGACCACATTTAAACGTAACACATGATGTTTAGATGTCTGGAAGATGATTATTAACCTGAGAACTTAATGGTTTTTATTCTGTTAATTTATGATATTCCTATGTCTCGCCATGACAAATCTTGTTTTCCCATTAAACTGCAATATAAAGCAATTACTCCATTCGGACCATTAAATTACAGTATTGTCGAAAAATTGTCTTTCATTACTAAGTAGCTAAAACTACTCTACGTTGGGAGCCACTTTTAACTAGATTACTGATATATTGAAAACTATTGCTATTTACTATTCAGTAGTTTATTCCAAACACCGTTGGGGACCATGTTTGGACTTAATAGTTGTGGTGAAGATGTTAAAAAAGTGATTATTAAGTTGAGAACATGATGATTTACCGACAATTGCTGTTACACCTAAGTAATTAATAACAACTAATCAAGCCAATAAGAAATCATGTTTCCCATTTCAACTGTCATAATTCAATTAATCCATTCGCTTTCAAATTGAACCAGTTTTATTACAATAAATAAAAAACAATCAATTTCACATATTTGACAATACCACTTAGCAATAATAATAGTAGTAATTTTGCTTTAAAATATTTCAGAAATTTCAGAAAGAATGTTATAATTATCACCTATGAAGCAGAAGCATCAACAATCAAACCATTGGCTTCCACTTTTTTTTTGTTGCAAACATTACAAAAAACGACACTTATGGCAACAAAAAAATTATGAAGCAAATTTCAAGAGCACATAATTCATGAAAATTAAAAAAAAATGTTTTTTATTTTTTTCGAATACCATCATGCAGGCGGTTAGTTATGTTAAGAGTAGCTTGAACAGCTATGGGGCATTAAATCATTTGTACATCATCGCACAGTGTTTCTATAGTGGATTCAATATTGTTTTAATATCAAATGTTCCGGTTACTAGTTATTCAGTAGATTTGATGCTTGAATATACAAAAGTTTTCAGAAAAAAATGTAACAAACACGCAACTCACGTTGGGCGCCACTTCGTTAACTTAAGTTTTTATAAAGAAAATCGTCAGAAACACTGTCTTTGGATAGAATATTTATTAGGTCTATAGTCACACTGCAATTAAAGATGAACATTGTTATATATATATATATATATATATATATATATATATATATATATATATATATATATATATATATATATATATATATATATATATATATATATATATATATATATATATATATCGTTATTGACGTAGGTCGGATGGTATTGCATATTGAACCACTTTTACGAATAGCCCCCATATCAACCGACGCTCAGATTTGGCTTGCGGAGCCTCATGGATGAGCAAAATTCATCCGATCCGGTTGAAATTTGGTACATGGTGTTTCTATATGGTCTCTCACAACCATGCAAAAATTGGTCCAAATCGGTCCATAATTATATATAGGCCCCATATAAACCGATCCCCAGATTTGGCTTGCGGAGCCACTACGAGACGCAAATTTCATCCGATCCGGTTGAAATTTCATACGTGGTGTTAGTCTATGGTCTCTAACAACCATGCAAGAAATGATCCATATCGGTCCATACTTATATATAGCCCCCATATAAACCGATCCCCAGATTTGACCTCCGGAGCATCTTGGAGGAGCAAAATTTATCCGATTCGGTTGAAATTTGGTACATTGCGTTAGTATATGGCTGCTACAAATCATGCTAATATTGGTCCATATCAGTCTATAGTTATATTTAGCCGATACCCAGTCACACAAAAATTGGTCCATATCGCCAAAAATAACTACCAAAATTTTATTTTTATAGAAAATTTTATCAAAATTTTATTTCTATAGAAAATGTTGTCAAAATTTTATTTTTGTAGAAAATTGTGTCAAAATTTTATTTCTATGGAAAATTTTGTTAAAATTTAATTTCTATAGAAAATTTTTTCAAAATTTTATTTCTTTAGAAAATTTTGTCAAAGTTTTATTTCTATAGAAAATTTTTTCAAAATTTTATTTCTATAGAAAATTTTGTCACTGTTTACTTTCTATAGAAAATTTTGTGAAAATTTTATTTCTATAGAAAATTTTGTCAAAGTTTTATTTCTATAGAAGATTTTGTCACAGTTTTATTTCTACAGGAAACTTTCTCAAAACTTTATTTCTGTAGAAAATTTTGTCAAAATTTTATGTCTATAGAAAATGTTGTTAAAATTTTATTTCTATAGAAAATTTTGTCAAAATGTTATTTCTATAGAAAATTTTGTCAAAATGTTATTTCTATAGAAAATTTTGTCAAGATTTTATTTCTATAGAAAATTTTGTTAACTTTTTATTTCTGTAGAAAACTTTGTCAAAGTTTTATTTCTATAGAAACTATTGTCAAAATTTTATTTCTATAGAAGATGTTGTCAAAATTTTATTTCCATAGAAAATTTTGTTACAATTTTATTTCGTTAGAAAATTTTGTTAAAATTTTATTTTTACAGAAAATTTTATCAAAATTGTATTTCTACAGACAATTTTGTCAAAATTTTATTTCTATAGAAAATTTTGTCAAAATTTTATTTTTATAGAAAATTTTATCAAAATTTAATTTCTATAGAAAATGTCAAAATTTTACTTCTATAGAAAAATTTGTCAAACATTTTTTTCTATAGATAGTTTTGTCAAAATTTTATTTCTATAGAAAATTTTGTAAAAATTATATTTTTATAGAAAATTTTGTAAAAATTTTATTTCCATAGAAAATTTTATCAAAATTTTATTTTTATAGAAAATTTTGTCAAAATTTAATATCTATAGAAAATTTTGTCAAAATTTTATTTCTACAGATAATTTTGTCAAAATTTTATTTCTACCGAAAATTTTATTTCTATAGAAAATTTTGTCAAAATTTTATTTCTATAGAAACTTTTGTCAAAATTTTATTTCTATAGAAAATTTTGTCAAAATTTTATTTCTATAGAAAATTATGTCAAAATTTTATTTCTATAGAAAATTTTATTTCTATAGAAAATTTTGTCCAAATTGTGTTTTTATAGAAAATTTTGTCGCAATTTTATTTCTATAGAAAATTTTGTGAAAGTTTTATTTTTATAGAAAATTTTGTCAAAATTTAATTTCTATAGAAAATTCTATTTCTATCGAAAATTTTATTTCTATAAAAAATGTTGTCAAAATTTTATTTCTATAGAAAATTTTGTCAAAGTTTTATTTCTATAGAAGATTTTGTCACAGTTTTATTTCTACAGAAAACTTTCGCAAAACTTTACTTCTGTAGAAAATTTTTTCAAAATTTTATTTCTATAGAAACTATTGTCAAAATTTACTTTCTATAGAAAATTTTGTCAAAATGTTATTTCTATAGAAAATGTTGTTAAAATTTTATTTCTATAGAAAATTTTGTCAAAATGATATTTCTATAGAAAATTTTGTCAAAATGTTATTTCTATAGAAAATTTTGTTAACATTTTATTTCTGTAGAAAACTTTGTCAAAGTTTTATTTCTATAGAAACTATTGTCAAAATTTTATTTCAATAGAAGATGTTGTCAAAATTTAATTTCTATAGAAAATTTTGTCAAAATTTTATTTCTATAGAAAAGTTTGTCAAAATTTTATTTCTACAGAAAATTTTATTTCTACCGAAAATTTTATTTCTATAGAAAATTTTTCAAATATTTATTTGTATAGAAAATTTTGTCAAAATTTTATTTCTATAGAAACTTTTGTCAAATTTTTATTTCTATAGACAATTTTGTCAAAATTTTATTTCTATAGACAATTTTGTCAAAATTTTATTTCTACAGAAAATTTTGTCAAAATTTTATTTCTATAGAAAATTTTTGTCAAATATTTATTTTTATAGAAAATTTTGTCAAAGTTTTATTTCTATAGAAAATGTTGTCAAAATTTTATTTCTATAGAAAATTTTAGTTCTATAGAAAATTTTATTTCTTTCGAAAATTTTATTTCTATAGAAAATTTTATTTCTATAAAAAATTTTGTCAAAATTTTATTTCTATAGAAAATTTGTTCAAGATTTTTTTTCTATAGAAAATTTTGTCAAAATTTATTTTCTATGGAAAATTTTGTCAAAATTGTATTTCTATAGAGAATTTTGTTAAAATTTTATTTCCATAGAAAATGTTGTCGAAATTTAATTTCTATAGAAAATTTTATAAAAATTTTATTTCTATAGAAAATTTTGTTTCTATAGAAAATTTTTTTTAAAATTTTGTTGCTAAAGAAAACTTTGTCAAATTTTTTTTTCTATAGAAAATTTTGTCAAACTGAATTATATACGTATTTAATGGGAGTTTTTTGTGTTTAATATATACAGCGTATAGACTAACTTACATTTTAGAAGACGGTGTTAAGAAGTTTTAAGATAGCTTGCCATCTGCAAGTGTTATGGCAACCCTAGTAATTCGATTGTGGATAAGAGTCTTTAGTAGAAGTGTCTACGCAATCCATAGTGGAAGGTGCATAAGATTCGGCCTGGCCGAACTTACGGTCATATATACTTGTCTTTTTTTTAAAGAATTGTTTCTTTTTCGTTTATCGGTTAATTTCATTATCCTTCGGGCGCCACATCTAAACGAATGAAATGCTAACAGGGGAAAAAAGTTCGAAGGCCATAGGGTAACGTTATAAATTAAGGATTCTAATGTTTAATTCTTTTTAACCGATTTACTTCTACGTTGGGCGCCGCTTTTAAACTTTATGGAAAATAAACTTAATATAAACTTAAAAAAAATTAATTCGCATTTAAATATGGTAACGAACTTAAATTAAAGTGAGTACAATGAAATAAATTTTATAAAATATTCAAATATAAAATAAATTTTATAAAAAATAAAATGTAAAAATAATCTTTTACCGGTCAATTTCATTCCACGTTGGGCGCCACATTTAAACGAATGGAATACTAACAAGCGAATAACACTAGAAAGTCATAGAGTAACGTTATAATCAAAGGACGTTGTAGTTTATCTTTTAATTGTAATAATAATTTCCTGCTACGTTGGGCGCCAATTTTAAACTTGATCGATAATTAACTTAATATAAACTTTCAAAACAAATCAATTTGTATTGAAATACTATAACAACCTTAAATGATGTTGAATGCAATGTAACATAATTTAAATTAATAATTTGCAATTAATTTGATTAAATATTCTAATTTTTTTTAAAGATTTTTTTTCCTCTTTGATTACCGTTCTATTTGCGTTTGTACGCCACTGTGCCGCCAAACAAAAAGTGGCTCCTTTCACTTGTAATGCTCGCCCGAAAACAAAATTTTACCGGTTCTCGATGATAACGATGACAATAAAAAAACCAAAATAAAAAAATACGATGTTACATGTAAACTACGCAAAAAATGCAGTAAAACAGGCGCCACGATTTCAATCTGCAGAGGAAGGCGTTGGTAATGAGCCACACAAGCCGACCGGTTAGTTGGCACTTAGACTTTGGATACATAGAGATGTCAGTCCTAAGAGGATGGTAGCACTACCACTACGTTGATGTAAAATGGTGCGACAATCATGCAAAAATTATGATACCCGCAAGGAATCTTGCCATATGTTTGCCGTGTGGTGTGTGGCTGCTACGCAAACCGCGGACCATTGCTACAACGCACAAAATTCAACTTTCCCACTGAATGTCATTTGCTTAACGAATAAAAATTTAAATAAAAGGTAGAGAAGCTACAAAATTTACTACCAGCATCTGGAAATGTGCGTGTCATTAAATAAAGTTTTGTTATTTATTTTTTTTTTTTTGTAAAAAAAAAAATAACCAAATGAGGAAAAACTTGTAAGAATTGGATTAACCCTTTGAGGACCAACAAAAAACTGATCCGTCTGGATATTGTCGGTATGAGAGGAAACACAAATAAAAGTAGCGGCAAGAGCTGGGATACAAAGGAATGTGAAAGAACAAAACCCCATTGAGGGCCGTTTTGGACAAGTTTGCCTTCTAAAAACCATAGAAAAGTTGGCCCTAGCGAAATTTTAACCTTGACTCTAATTGGCCAACACATTTTCAATGGGGGCGCGGTGGGAGAAAATCAACAGAAATAATGACTTTGAAATTAATATTTGAGTAGTCTATAGTAGTATTTCAATAAAAGAAGATCGTTTCTATTACCCATTCGGTAACCTATTTTACTTCACGTTGGGCGCCACATTTAAACGAATGGAATACCAACAGGCGAAAGAAACTAGAAAGTCATAGAGGAACGTTATAATTTAAGGATATTGAAGTTTATCATTTTATAAACCTACTTCCTTCTACGTTGGGCGCCACTTTTAAACTTGATGCATAATTAACTTAATATCAACTTTTAAAAAAATAATTTAAATTGAAATATTATAACGAAATTAAATTAAGTTGAATGCAATGAGATAAATTTTATAAAATATTTATTCGTTTTTTTAAGAATTTTTACATTTTCTTTTATCTGAGGCATATAACCTCTGTCCGCGTCAATAGTCTGGCGGACATCGATGGAGTTCAATCCCAGAATGCAAAAATAGGCCCGACTAGAAAGCGAAGCCCAATCCCAAATGCGTTTATTTTCATTTGAAATATTGGGGTTTAATTTCATAATGCAAATGGGCCCCAAACATAAAATGAAATACTCTCAAATATAAAATATAAAAATTTGGAGTTTTTGTTTTCCATATAATTTTTTGGGCGTCCTATTTCATTTAGGTTCAATCATCAATCACCGAAGGGGCATGAAAATAGGTCCCGGGGAAATGAGCCCCAAAAAGGGCCACAAATTTGGGACCACCCAAATAAATATAAGACCAAAAAGTAAAATTAGGGCCCATTTTCTCTTTTGAAAATACTGTATTTTAATATTTCCTTAAAGCTCATTTCGATAAAAATTGAAATATGTTCTGAAGTGTTAAGAAGGTTGTAAATTAAAATTAATTTAATTATTTTTTTTTTATAATATTTAAATATTTTCTCAAAAGAAAAAAATATTTTTTTTGATAAAATTTTTCAAGTGTCTTATCTAGAAATTTGCGGAAAAATAATATTTTAAAATTTTCTCCCTTTTTAATGTAAACACAAATCGAGCGTGAAATTAAAAAAAACAACATCTTCTCTTTCTTCTCGTAAGATACAGACATCCAGATGATGTTATAAATATTTTTAGAAAAGTCAGACACCGGTTTTTTCCCTGCTGATTGAAATTTTCTCGTTTCTCCTCCTCCTGGCACTTACTGACCAGTCAGTAGTCCAGTCACTGGTTACTGGCTACCATGACGTTTGTTTAAAAATATGTGAATACTTGGATGTGTGGTTGAACTTACCTTGTTGGGTGACACATGCCATGACCTTCGTGTGCCATGTCGTTGATTTTGCTGTTGAAGTTGCAAGTTTGTTGCTGCTGTGCTAGCTGTCGTTGTTGTATTCAATTGGGTTTGACTGGCGCTTATACAGCCACTGCCACTGCCACTGCTGTTTGAGCTGATGCCACTGCTTCCTGAGCCGCTGATTATCGATGTATTCTCATAAATATCTGCCGAACATATTGAGCTGTTTAATGTTGCTGTACTGGCGGCCAACGAGGGGCATGGTGATGATGAGGGCGATGGTGAGAAACAGCCAGAATCGTATGAATTTAAGATTCTTAAACGATTACCAGGACACAGACCCTGTGTTCGATGAGCCATGAAATGAAGAAGGATATGGTTTATGGTTAATATGCCGTTTCAGTAAGGACTAAAGAAAAAACAAATAAAATTTTGCCTTTAATTAAAGATTCCATTAATCTTGTATTTCCCCCCCCCCCCCCCCCACAAAAAGTTTATTATTTCGAACATATGTTGGATTTTATCAAAAGGCAAACATTATATTCTTTCTTTAAGTTGATTTGAATTTAATGTAATGTAGCCAACTTCCGTCTGTAAAGGAAAACTAAAATTTTATATCTACCACTTGCTTTCGAAATTTTAATTGAGTAAATTGAATAATGTGATCGTTTTTTTCTTTTTTGGGATAGTAAAAGAAATTCTTGATTTTATTTAGGGTAAACATGTGCTGATAATCCACACTAAAAAACGTTTATTTGGATCCAAAGATACTGATCTTTCCTTAAGGATGATTTTGAGATAAAAACAGTTTTTAGGTAGTTATATAGTAGTTAGGTAGTTTAGGTAGTTATATAGGTGGCTAGTATGTACTGGATAATCGAAAATCAATCCTTGAAATGAACAGTTCATGGGAGGACGTGGTTTCCGATCTATTTGATATTTTCAGGCGCCACAATTATTCGGAATGTTACGCTGATTGGTATTGCAACCACGGTTGTCACAATTGGTAGAATCCTACCAAAAAATTTTAGATTTTTTGAGCTAGAATATTCCTCTCCAAGTAGGAGTAACTTTAAAATTTTTTATAGAAATAAAGTTTTGACAAAATATTCTATAGAAATAAAATTTTGACAAAATTTTCTTTAGAAATAACATTTTGACAAAATTTTCTATAGAAATAAAATTTTGCGAAAACTTTTTATTGAAATAAAATTTTGACAAAATTTTCTATAGAAATAAAATTTTGATAAAACTTTATATAGAAATAAAATTTTCTGTGGAAATAAAATTCTGACAAAATTTTTTAGAGAAATAAAATTTTGACAAAATTTTCTATAGAAATAAAATTTTGATAAAATGTTCTATAGAAATAAAATTTTGACAACATTTTCTATAGAAATAAAATTTAGACATCATTTTCTGTGGAAATAAAATTTTGAAAAAATTTTCTATAGAAACAAAATTTTGACAAAATTTTCTGTAAAAATTAAATTTTGACAAAATTTGCTATTGAAATAAAATTTAGCGAAAATTTTTTATTGAAATAAAATTTTGACAAAATTTTCTATAGAAATAAAATTTTGAAAAAACAATCTATAGCAATAAAATTTTGACAAAATTTTCTGAAATTTTGATAAATTTTTGCTATAGAAATAAAATTTTGACAAAATTTTCTATAGAAATAAAATGTTGACAAAATCTTCTGTGGAAATAAACTTTTGATGAAATTTTCTATAGAAATAAAATGTTGACAAAATTTTCTATAGAAATAAAATTTTGTCAAAAGTTTCTATAGAAATAAAATTTTGACAAAATGTTCTATAGAAATAAAATTTTGATAAAATTTTCTATAGAAATAAAATTTTGAAAAAAAATCTATAGCAATAAAATTTTGACAAAATTTTCTGTGGAAATAAAGTTTTGATAAAACTTTTTATAGAAATAAAATTTTAACAAAATTTTTATAGAAATAAAATTTTATAAAATTTTCTATAGAAATACCATTTTGACAAAAGTTTCTATAGAAATAAAATTTTGACAACATTTTCTATAGAAATAAAATTTTGAAAAAAAACATTCTATAGCTTTAAAATTTTGACAAAATTTTCTATAGAAATAAAATTTTGACTAAATTTTCTGTGGAAATAAAATTTTGATAAAAATTTCTATAGAAATAAAATTTTGAAAAAAAAAATCTATAGAAATAAAATTTTTTATAGAAATAAAATCTTGACAAAATTTTCTGTGGAAATAAAATTGTGATAAAATTTTCTATAGAAATAAAATTTTGAAAAAAAATTCTATAGAAATAAAATTTTGAAAAAAAAAATTCTATTGCTATAAAATTTTGATAAAATTTTTTATAGAAATAAAATTTTGACAAAATTTTTACAAAATTTTCTATAGAAATAAAATTTTGACAAAATTTCCTGTAGAAATAAAATTTTGACAAAATTTTTTATAGAAATAAAATTTTGATAAAATTTTCTATAGAAATAAAATTTTGAAAAAAAAAAATTCTATAGAAATAAAATTTTGATAAAATTTTCTATAGAAATAAAATCTTGACAAAATTTTCTATAGAAATAAAAGTTTGACAAAATTTTCTGTGGAAATAAAATTTTGAAAAAAATTTGATAAAAATTTTCTGTAGAAATTAAATGTTGACTAAATTTTCTATAGAAATAAAATTTTGACAAAATTTTCTATAGAAATAAAATTTTTATAAAATCTTCTATAGAAATAAAATTTTGATAAAATCTTCTGTAGAAATAAAATTTTGACAAAATTTTCTATAGAAATAAAATTTTGAAAAAATTTTCTGTAGAAATTAAATGTTGACTAAATTTTCTATAGAAATAAAATTTTGACAAAATTTTCTATAGAAATAAAATTTTGATAAAATCTTCTATAGAAATAAAATTTTGATAAAATTTTCTATAGAAATAACATTTTGACAAAATTTTCTATAGAAATAAAATTTTGATAAAATTTTCTATAGAAATAAAATTTTGACAAAATTTTCTGTAGAAATAAAATTTTGACAAAATTTTCTACAGAAATAAAATTTTGCGAAAATTTTTTGTTGAAATAAAAATTTGCCAAATAAGATATTTTTGTTCGGTAATTTTTGGTAAAATGGTCTCTAATTTTTGGTAGATTATTTTTGGCTCGAGTGGCAACCGTGACTAAAACCAACTGCAGATTGCTATCAATTCTACACTGTTAGACTTACAGCTGACAAATTTATTGTTCAGTGACAGTTCATTTTATAGTTTACAAGCTTACAAAAGCATTTTGATTTCATGCTTTCCTAAATTAAATTATTTGTGATGGAATTCTAGCGTGATAGTAAACATATTAAAAAATGAGCTTGGACTAAAGCTATAGAAGTTCCAAAAAGAGCAATAGCTGACCGACTGGAGAAAGTCAAGAAGTTGCTTCGCTTGCACGAAGGTGGTCAGTTACCGAATTTGGTTTCGTCCGATGAGAAGCCATGCCAAACTGAGCAGTTTATTATTCAACATAACGACCGGGTTTAATTGTCAAAGAGGTCATCTGAAAATGTACATCTTCGATTGGCCATCAGAACTCAAGCGACACCGATGGTAATGATCGAAGATCGCTCCCCGCTCGCATTCATAGAGGTTTTATTAAATGCCGAATACTATCGTGAAAATTTCTTAAAGACAGCATTGAAGCCTTGGGCAGACAATTATATTGGCCGCAGACCATGGACATTCCCACATGACTCAGCAACATCGAACTTAGAAATTTAATTTCTATAGAAAAATTTGCCAAAATTTTATTTCTATAGAAACTTTTTTCACAATTTCATTTTTATAGAAAATTTTGACAAAATTTTATTTCTATAGAAAATTCTGTCAAACTTTTATTTCTATAGAAAATTTTCAAAAT
Organism: Haematobia irritans; assembly: GCF_050003625.1. Lineage (NCBI taxonomy): Eukaryota > Metazoa > Arthropoda > Insecta > Diptera > Muscidae > Haematobia > Haematobia irritans. The sequence continues at coordinate 188,494,411 of NC_134400.1, read as the reverse complement.
TTTATTTTGTGACGAAACTTTCTTTCTATAGAAAAATTTTATTTCTATCGAAGATTATGTCAAAATGTTATTTCTATAGAAAATTTTCACAATTTTATTTTCTGACAAAACTTTTTTTCTATAGAAAAGTTTGTCAAAATTTTATTTCTACAGAAAATATTGTCAACATTTTATTTCTATAGAAAATTTTGTCAACATTTTATTTCTATAGAAAATTTTGTCATAATTTTATTTCTATAGAAAATTTGGTTAACATTTTATTTCAATAGAAAATTTTATTCAAATTTCATTTCTATAGAAATTTTGGTAAAAATTTAATTCCTATAGAAAATTTTATCAAAATTTTATTTCTATCCACAATTATATCAAAATTTTATTTCTATCGACAATTATGTCAAAATTTTATTTCTATAGAAAATTGTGCCAAAATTTTATCAACATTTTATTTCTATAGGAAACTTTATCAACATTTTATTTCTATAGAAAATTTTATAAAAATTTTATTTCATTACAAAATTTTATAAAAAAATTTTTTCTATAGAAAATTTTATAAAAATTTTATTTCTATAGAAAATTTTGTCCAAATTTAATTTCTATACAATATTTTGTCAAAATTTTATTCTATAGAAAATTTTTTGTCAAAATTTTATTTCTATAGAAAATTTTTTGTCACAACTTTATTTCTACAGAAAATTTTTTGTCAAAATTTTATTTTGAATTTCCTTAAATAAAAACTTTTCAAATTTCATTAAAATGCATTCACGGAAGAAGGACATTCCACCTCCCATGAAGACAAGCACAGGGAAAAAGCAATTATTAGAAATTTTGAAAATTTTATCCATTACCTTAATTTGATTATCCTGGATAGTGCTCAAACCGTAATCTAGCTAACTTCCTACGACCTTGCACATAAGTTATTTTCGGGCCATGCAAGTTAATTAAGGTCTTTTTTTAAGCAAAACAAAAATCCATTAAAAAAAGTTCTAGAACCTTCATCTTCAAGTCACCTATAAAGAAATCTTCCTTCATATATTTTCTGTCTGTGTGTTATTTTTACCCTCATTTTGTTCTACAGAGTCAAAAGCTTGAGCCCCCATCCATGTCCGCAATTCTTGATAGTCCAAGATGGTGGGTACTCAAAATAAATTACATTTTTTTCTTTTTCATGATGGACTAATTTTATGATTAATCCATGGTTTCCACTCTGAGTGAGATGTGTGTGGCAATGTGCTTTAAATCACTCCCATAGTCGTCCATCTGTACATTTTCCCTTTTGCGTTTGATTGTATGCAGGAAATCACATTTAATTTTGATTGACATGCCAAGTCAAAGAGATTTTTTTTTTCAAAAATAAGAAACAAATTAACGAAGGATTTATGCTATGGGTTTGAGGAGCTACGAAGGAGATGGATTTCATTCTTTTCTCTTCAGAGAGAATATTCACACCATTAAGAAATTTACATTAAATTTTTGATTTAGCTTCGGGCAATTGGATTCAAAGTGATGACGTTTAAGCGTGTAAATTGGGAACATATAAACTGCTGAAAAGTGTAAGTGTAAAGTACACAAATTCTTATTAATTTGTGTACTTTATCTAAGAACAAGTCATGTGAACTTTTTCTATAAAAAAAGATCCATGGAACTTTCGCATTACCAAATGTTGCAGAAAAAATTCTTTGAGAATTTTTTATAGACAAGTTCCTTTGACTTTTTCCGAAAAAATAGCAATATAACTTTTTTTCTATGAAAAGCCAAATTTATTATAGAAATAAAATTTTGACTCAATTTTCTATAGAAATAAATTTTCCACAAAAGAAATAAAATTTGGATAAAATTTTCTATAAATTTACAAATTTACAAATTTTCTATAGAAATAAAATTTTGACAAGATTTTCTATGGAAATAACATTTTTAAATTTCTAAACCTTTTGTTTTCTTGAATTTACAAAAAGAAAACAGAAGGTAATAAACAAAAAGGTCAAAAAACAACAAACTTACATGAAAATTTCTAAAGAAATAAAATTTTGCCAAAATTTCTATAGAAATAAAATTTTGACAAAATATTTTATAGAAATAAAATTTTGACAAAATTTTCTATAGAAATAAAATTTTGACAAAAATTTTCTACAGAAATAAAATTTTGACGAAGTTTTCTATAGAAATAAAATTTTGACGAAGTTTTCTATAGAAATAAAATTTTGACAAAATTTTCTATAGAAATAAAACTTTAACAAAATTTGTTAAAGAAATCAAATTTTGACAATAGTTTCTATAAAAACAAAATTTTGACAAAATTTTCTATATATAAATAAAATTTTCAGAAAGTTTTCTATACAAATAAAATTGTCACAAAATTTTCCACAGAAATACAACTTTAACAAAATATGATATAGAAATAAAATTTTGACAAAATTTTTTATAGAAATAAAATTTGACAATATTTTCTATAGAAATAAAAAATTTGCTAAAGAAATAAAATTTTGATCAAATTTGCTATAGAAATAAAATTTTGACAACATTTTCTACAGAAATAAAATTTTGAAAATTTTTTTTTTATATTTTGTACATTCGATTTTTTTTTTCACTTTTTTTTTAGCAAACAGATGTAAAGTTTTTACAAAATTTTCGATAGAAATAACATTTTGACAAAATTTTCTATAGAAATACAATTTTGACAAAATTTTCTATAGAAATAAAATTTTGACAAAATTTGCTAAAGAAATAAAATTTTGACAAAATTTTCTACAGAAATAAAATTTTGAAAAAAATTCTATAGAGATAAAGTTTTGACGAAATTTTCTATAGAAATAAAATTTTGACAAAATTTTCGATAGAAATAAAATTTTGACAAAATTTTCTATAGAACTAAAACTTTAACAAAATTTGCTAAAGAAATAAAATTTTTTGGATTTTTTTTTTATATTGTGTTCATTCGATTTTTTTCATAGAAACTTTTTCTATGAAAATTTAACTTTTTTTAGAAAACAGATGTAAAGTTTTGAGAAAGTTTTCTATAGAAATAAAATTTTGACAACATTTTCTATAGAAATAAGTTATTTCTATAGACAATTTTGTCAAAATGTTATTTCAAATAACATTTTGACAAAATTGTCTATAGAAATAAAAATTTGACAAAGTTTTCTATAGAAATAAAATTTTCTATAGAAGTAAAATTTTGACAAAATTTTCTATAGAAATAAAACTGTGACAAAATTTTCTATAGAAATAGAACTTGGCAACATTTTCCATAGAAATAAAATTTTGACAAAAATTTCTATAGAAATAAAATCTAGACAAAGTTTTCTATAGAAATAAAATTTTGACAAAAATTTCTACAGAAATAAAATTTTGGGCAAAAATTTCTAAAGAAATAAAATTTTGCCAAAATTTTCTACAGAAATAAAATGTTGTTGAAAATTTCAATAGAAATAAAATTTTGACAAAGTTTTCTATAGAAATAAAATTTTGACAAAATTTTCGATAGAAATAAAATTGTGACAAAGTTTTCTATAGAAATAAAATTGTGACAAAATTTTCTATAGAAATAAAACTGTGACAAAATTTTCAATAGAAATAACATTTTGACAAAGTTTTCTATAGAAACAAAATTTTGACAAAATTTTCTATAAATAAAATTTTGACAACATTTTCTATGGGAATAAAAATTTGACAAAAATTTTCTACAGAAATAAAATGTTGTTGGAAATTTCAATAGAAATAAAATTTTGACAAAGTTTTCTATAGAAATAATATTTTGACGAAATTTTCTATAGAAATAAAATTTTGATAAAATTTTCTATAGAAATAAAATTGTGACAAAATTTTCTATAGAAATAAAACTGTGACAAAATTTTCTATAGAAATAACATTTTGACAAAGTTTTCTATAGAAACAAATTTTTGACAAAATTTTCTATAAATAAAATTTTGACAACATTTTCTATGGGAATAAAAATTTGACAAAAATTTTCTACAGAAATAAAATGTTGTTGGAAATTTCAATAGAAATAAAATTTTGACAAAGTTTTCTATAGAAATAATATTTTGACGAAATTTTCTATAGAAATAAAATTTTGATAAAATTTTCTATAGAAATAAAATTTTGACAAAGTTTTCTATAAAAATAAAATTGTTATAAAATTTTCTATAGAAATAAAATTTTGACAAAATTTTCGATAAAAATAAAATTTTGACAAAGTTTTCTATAGAAATAAAATTGTGGCAAAATTTTCTATAGAAATAAAACTGTGACAAAATTTTCTATAGAAATAACATTTTGACAAAATTTTCTATAGAAATAAAATTTTGACAAAAATTTCTATACAAATAAAATTTAGACAAAGTTTTCTATAGAAATAAAATTTTGACAAAATTTTCTATATAAATAAAAATTTGACAGCATTTTCTATGGGAATAAAATTAAACAAAAATTTTCTACAGAAATAAAAGTTTGCTGAAAATTTCAATAGAAATAAAATTTTGACAAAGTTTTCTATAGAAATAAAATTTTGACGAAATTTTGTTAAGAAATAAAATTTTGCCAAAATCTTCTATAGAAATAAAATTTTGACAAAATTTTCCACAGAAATAAAATTTTGAGAACAGTTTTTTTTTATATTTTGTTCATTCGATAGAAACTTTTTCTATAAAAATTTCACTTTTTTTAAAATTCCTGTTTTCTACAATAAATTTAGTTTTTCGCATTTCAATTTTTATACCCTCCACCATGGGATGGGGGTATATGAACTTAGTCATTCCGTTTGTAACACATCGAAATATTGCTCTAAGACCCCATAAAGTATATATATTCGGGGTCGTGGTGAAATTCTGAGTCGATAACTTCCGAACGAAACAAGCTATCGACTTGAAACTTGGCACAAGTAGTTATTATTGATGTACGTCGGACAGTGTTGCAAATGGGCCATATAGAAAATTTTGTCGAAATTTTATTCCTATAGAAAATTTTGTCAAATTTTATTTCTATAGAAAATTTTGGCAAAATTATATTTCTGTATAAAAAGTTGTCAACATTTTTTTGAAAATTTTGTAAAAATTTTATTTCTATAGAAAATTTTGTCAAAATGTTATTTCTATAGAAAATTTTGTTAAAATCGTATTTCTATAGAAAATTTTGTCCAAATTTTACTTCTATAGAAAATGTTGTCAAAATTTTATTTCTATAGAAAATTCTGGCCGAACTTACTGCCGTATATACTTGTTGAATTTAAGTTTTCCCATTACGTATTTCTTTTTTGAAATTAAGATTGAAATTGAAACTTTTCTGACACTTACCTGACGGCCACGTAAGGTACACAACCACCAGCCAACACAGCCATCAGTGTCCTGTTCCAAAACGGTCAGTATATCGCCTTTTCTGAAGGCCAATTCATCGGGTGAGTCAGCGGCATTGTCGTATAAAGCTTTGGCATGGAGTTTCTGTAAAGGAAAAAATTTTAAAAAAATATATGAGTGAGAAGTTTTTTTTTTTTAATGGGCCTAAGGATTAGAAGATGATTATGGTCCATAAAGGCATTTAATTATATGCTGTGATAAATGAAAGATAAAGAAAAAAACACAAAAAACAAAACTTGACAGAGCGCTTAGGGCACGCATGCGCATAACATAATTTGCAAGTTGTTCGTCATTAAAAAATTCCAGGAATATAAAGAATTCAAATTGCAAAAGGAATTTTGCTTGGAAGCGATATATTCTTGCTACAAAAGGCTGATATTTATAAGCAACGATTTTCTGGTTATTTTGGTATTTTGAGATATGTCATATATGAGATAAACAAACGAAGTGGTTGGTTTTCTATCACGAATCTAAAATAATCTTCCACTTCCGGAGACCAAAATTCCCCTCTATTTTATCAATGCTTCTTATATCGTTTTTATCTTTTTATTTTATTTTTTTTTTTTTTTTTTGTTTAAAACATTAATGCGTGTGTATGTGATTTTTATAACTTCTCTTTCATCTCCAATTTTCGCCATTAATGGCTTTCTCAAAAAAAAAAAAAAAAAAAAAAAATCAGTTCAGCCATTAAACCACATCACATAAAATCGCACGCATGTCTCGAGTGCGGAAACTCTTTTGTGACTACAGAAGCGTTTTTGAGTTTCGAACACATTTGAATGCTTTTTAGTGTCGCATTTTGATTTCTTTTTGTGGAATCACCATCAGTTACGCTTGATAGTTTTTGTTTTTTTTTGCTTTTATTTGTTGGCATTTACAAAGGCTTTAAGTGCATTTGATGTCAATGCAATGATGACTTGTGCTTTATTTTTCAAGTTGAAAAATCGTTTTTTTTGGGACATGAAAAGAGTGTGAAAAACTTTAACAGTCATTATAGTATGTTGAAATTACTTTGAAAATTATTTGTAGTTGAACAAATAACAAGCATAAATAATTTAATAAAAACAAGTATATACAGCTGTAAGTTTGGCCGGGCCGAATCTTAAGTATCTCACATATAATAGTTTACTTTGTATAATAGTTTATTAAATAACCCCTTGATCTTAAATCTGTAGATTTTTAAATTATTTAAATAATTACGAGAAATAAAATCTGGAATCTTTTCAAAAAGTTTCAAGCAATTTTCATAATCAGTGCGCCTTCTATACCCTCAAGAAGTGAAATTTCCTATATGGTGGTTCTAGAATCTAGACCCCAAATCGAAGGTTCGGTTTATTTCAGACAAATTGGATAAAACCAAGGAATCTAAAAGCTCAAGAACCAAAATCGGGAGATCGCCTTTATGGGGGTTATACCAAAACATAGACTAATACACGCCATTTTCGGCACACCTCTTTATGGTATTAAAATACCTCTAGATTTCAAATTTCAGACAAATTGGATAAAAACTACGGATTCTAGAAGCTCAAGAAGTAAAATCGGGAGATCATCTATATGGGGGCTATATCAAAACATGGGCCGATGCTCACCATTTGTGGCAAACCTCTTTATGGTATTAAAATACCTCTAGATTTCAAATTTCAGGCAAATTAGATAAAAACTACGGTTTCTATTAACCAAAGACCCCAAATCGGGAGGTCGGTTTATATGGGGACTATATCAAAATCTAGACCGATATAGCCCATCTTCGAACTTTACCTGCCTGCAGACAAAAGACGAGTTTGTGCCAAATTTCAGGACGATAGCGCCATTATTGAAGGCTGTAGCATGATTACAACAGACAGACAGACAGCCAGACAGACAGACAGACGGACAGACGTACATGCTTATATCTTCTTAGAATTTCTCCCCTGATCAAACATATATATATACTTTAGTCGGAAATCGATATTTCGATGTGTTACAAACGGAATGACATATAGAAATAAATTTTTGAGCAAAAAATTTCTATAGAAATAAAATATTGACAACGTTTTCTATAGAAATAAAATTTTGAGAAAATTTTCGGTAGCAATAAAATTTTGAGAAAATTTTCTATAGAAAAAATTATTGTTGTTTTTGATTTCAGCTTAAAGCCATGCATTGACTAAACTACAAGTGTAGCTTAACCAACAGAGGAAAATTATGCTTGTCAAATTTATTTGGGCAAAGTCCTATAAACTGCAAGAAGTTGGATGTACAGCTTGCAGTCTATAGGGCTTTGTCCAAATAAATTTGACAAGCATACTTTTCCTCTGTTGGTTAAGCTACACTTGCAGTTTAGTCAATGCATGGTTTTATGCTGAAATCGAAAACAACAATAATGATTGAAGAATAAACCAACAATGACAAACAAAACGTATAGAAATAATAATTTTACGTAGAAATAAAATGTTTCCAAAGTTTTTTATAGAAATAAAATTTTGAGAAAATATACACAAACAAAGTTTTCATACAATTCTCTAAAGGAATGAAATTTTGATAAAACATTCATTGAAACTAAAATTTTGACAAAATTTTCTATAGAAATTAAGTTTTGACAGTTTTTTTTTTATAAAATACAATTTTGAGAAAATTTGCTATAAGAATGAAATTTTGACAAAATTTTCTATAGAAGTAAAAATTTTAAAAAATTATTCTATAGAAATAAAGTTTTGACAAATTTTTTTATAAAAATAAAATTTTGACGAAATTTTTTAATTATTCTATAGAAATAAAGTTTTGACAAATTTTTTTATAAAAATAAAATTTTGACGAAATTGTTTAATTATTCTATAGAAATAAAATTTTGACAAAATTTTTATATATAAATAAAATTTTGGCAAAATTTTTTATATAAATAAAATTTTGACGAAATTTTTTAATTTAATAAAATATTGACAAACAATTTCTAAGAAATGAAATTTTAAGAAATTTTCTATAGAAATAAAATTTTTACAAAATCTAAAATTAAATTTTGGCTAAAGATTATGTAGAAATAACATTTTGACAACATTTTCTAGACAACATTTTTATATATACATAAAATTTTGACATTTTTTATAAAAATAAAATTTTGACGAAATTTTTTAATTAAATAAAATTTTGACAAACAATTTCTAAGAAATGAAATTTTAAGAAATAAAATAAAAAATAGAAATAAAATTTTTACAAAATGTTATATAGAAATGAAATTTTGGCTAAAGATTATGTAGAAATAACATTTTGACAACATTTTCTATAGAAATATTAATTTTGTATTTTTTTAATGTATGACTCAAATCGAAAGTTTGTGAATTGTTGTTGAAGCATGCTGTTTTCTTATTGTTTGATATTCAAATTGTCAATATGAATAGAAGAAATTCATTGTTAATTTTAAACAATCATTAGACAAACTATTTAAATTTGATAAAAATAGCATATATCTACTTAATTCAAATTAGAAAAATTCTCAATGTCACTCTATCAATTTCCTCAATTACAAAGTAAGGAAAAAAACCATTGAACTCTTCTTCCCTTGTTTATGGACTTTGAACTGAACTCATAATTTTGGAGTGATTGTATTATCGTTCAATTGAATATTAAAAAAAAAATAACAATATGATATATTCCCATAGAATTTATAACAGGTTCATATCAAAGTCTAAAGTCTAAATGCACGAAATTTAAAACTTTAGCAAAATATTACGTGACAAATCAGGTGAATATATAAATCATTTGGCAAACAGGTGATCCACCAAAGCAAATTCTCAATTTATAAGAAATTTGAGAAATGTTGCCAATTTTTTTTTTGTTGTTTCTAAAATATCTAAATAATATAAAAACATAGTTGAATAATTATTGTAGTTTTTTTTTGTTGTTTAGCTGTATGTGACTATCTATTTACCATTCTATATAGCCTTCATGCTCTCCATTGTGTCTTATTAAAAACGGAAATATTTGACAATAAATGGAAAGGTCATTTCAAATCATTGAACGTTATCGAAGAGATAAGATTTTAGTTTGTATTTAATTTTAATCCAAAAATAAAAAGAAGAGTTTCTTTTTCTTTGTATTTTGTTGTTGCTTTTCGTTTCTTAAATCTTTGTTTTTGTTTTTTTTTTCTGAATGCCATAAATTATAATTTCTAGCTTGAATATTTATGAGTCTGTATAAGTCAAAAAAAAGTAATCACTTTTTCTATTTTTTTTAACTTTCGCGTTTGTTTTTGTCAGATCATATGTCTTTGTTTATTGGTTGAGTTGTTGTTTTTTTTATTTATTTTTGTATTAGATTTACTATAAAAATGTACTCGCATGCAAACAACAATAATATCATTTGTCTTTTGTTCATAGTGAAAAAAAATCCGAGACGATCGATTTATAGCTGATAATTTAACAAATTTGTAATTTGACTTTTGAGTCAAGTGAATTGTAAACAAATCATTTCCTACACAAAAAAAAGAAAAGAAAAAAGTAAGATAAACGAACAAGTGAATGGCCAGACAAACTCTAAAAATATGAAGATACTACAATGCATTCGTTAAACCTAACACTAGCCAACAAAAATTGGAAAAGAAAATTTACACAAAATGGTGTTCTAAATATGCAATCGACGAAAAACGTCGAAACTTCCTAAAATAAAATAAATTCATTTCAGAAAGAGGCGATTCGAACTTATACAGCATCATATTCCGAATTGATGTAGGCAAAATTTTGAATGTAATTAGATTTAATAAGTATTTATGAACACACGTTTAAATTTTATTTTATTATAGTTTTGGGCCAAAAACCCCGTTTTAACAACTATAGTAGAATAGTAATTAGATTTGTTGGGAAAAATCCCCATTTCGACATTTAAAAGGGGCTTATAAATTTTACAAAATTATAAACCCCCATTTCATCATTTAAAAGTAGTTTATAAATTTTACAAAATCTCTCGAAATTAAATGCACACAAAGATATCTTCTATAGTTTTGTATAGATGGCACTACAGTAAACCATATACTATGATTCAGAATTTCATATCAATTCGTTTTGCTCTGAAATGAAGATGTTTGCAAAAATCTTATTTAAATATTTGAACATACAGATGAATTGATATAGAAAAAATGTGAATTGATTTTGCTTTCTGCTTATAAGTTCTATTTAAAAATATAAAATTAGTTGTGATGTGCATTCATTTAAAAACCTATGGCATTGGTTTAAAAACATTATATTCAATATTTTTAAAACTTTGGAATTTATAAATTTTATTAAATCTTTCCAAAGTGAATGCACACATAGACATCTTGAAAATTTTTGTATAGCTGGCAGTTCATTAAAACATATACTATCACTCAGAATTCCATATCAATTCGTTTTGAATTTAAATGAAAATATTTGTATATATCATATTTGAATATTTAAATTTAAAGATGAATTGATTTAGAAAAACTGTAATTTGATTTTGTTTTCCGATTAACTTTGTTATTTAAAACTGTAAAATTAATTGTTGTGTGCATTGGTTAAATAACATATCCACTATTTTATAAACCTATTATAAGGAATTTACAAATTTTTCCGAATATCTCCAAAATAAATGCACACATAAAGATCTTGTAGAGTTTTGTATAAATAGCACTACAATCAAATACTTACAATCATTTAAAATTTCATATCAATTCGTTTTGCATTTGAATGAAGGCGTTTGTATATATCTTGTTTACAAATTTGAACTTGCATATGAATTGATATAGAAAAACTGTAATTTGATTTGGCTTTTTGATTATCTATTCCATCTGAGAGGATAAAACTAATTGTTGTGTGCATACATTTTATAGCCTAATGCATTATTTTAAAAAGTTATTATTACAAAATTATAAAGTTTACCAATTCTCTCTAGAACTAATGCACACACAGATGTCTTGTATATTTTTGTATTGACAACACTAAAGTCAAATACTTGCAATCATTAAAAATTTCATATCAATTCGTCTTGCATTTCAATGAAGACGTTTGTATATATCTTTTTTACAAATTTGAACTTGCATATGAATTGATATAGAGAAACTGTAATTTGATTTGGCTTTTTGATTATCTATTCCATCTGAGAGTATAAAACTAATTGTTGTGTGCATACATTTTATAGCCTAATGCATTATTTTAAAAAGTTAATAGAAAATTATAAAGTTTACCAATCCTTTCCCAAACTAATGCACACACAGAGGTCTTGTATATTTTTGTATTGACAACACTAAAGTCAAATATTTACAATCTTTAAAAATTTCATATGAATTCGTTTTGCATTTCAATGAAGGCGTTTGCATATATCTTTTTTACAAATTTGACCTTGGATATGAACTGATATAGAAAAACTGTAATTTGATTTGGCTTTTTGATGAGCTATTCTATTTACAAGTATAAAAGTAATGGTTGTGTACATACATTTAATAGTCTAACGCATTATTTAAAAAAGTTATTATTAGGAATTTATAAAGTTTACCAATCCTCTCCAAAACTAATGCACACACAGAGGTCTTGTAAATTTTTGTATTGATAACACTAAAGTCAAATACCTACAATCATTCAAGATTTCATATCAATTCGTTTTGCATTTGCATAAAGGCGTTTGTAAATTTGAACTCGAACTTTTGTTTAAAAATTTGAACTTGCATATGAATTGATATAGAAAAACTGTAATTTGGTTTGACAGTTTGTTTCTCTATTCCATCCAAGAGTATAAAACTAATTGTTGTGTGCATACATTTTATAGCCTAATGCGTTATTTTAAAAAGTTATTATTAGAAATTTATAAAGTTTACCAATTCTCTCCAGAACTAATGCACACACAGATGTCTTGTATATTTTTGTATAGACACCATTACCGTAAAATATTTGCAATAATTCACAGTTTTATACCACTTCATTTTGCACTTAAATGAAAATATTTGTATATATCATATTTGAATATTTAAACTTACAGATGAATTGATTTGGAGAAACTGCGATTTGATTTTGCTTTCTGCTTACTTTTTCTATTCAAAAATTTTAAACTATTTATTGTGTGCATTGGTTTAATAACATATGCACTATTTCAGAAACTTTTTATTAGGAATTTGTATTTTTTCCAAATATCTCGAAAGTAAGTGCACACACAAAAATCTTCTAGATTTTTATATAGATATCATTATAGTCAAATATTTGCAACGACTCAAAATTTCAATACAATTAGTGTTGCACTTAAATGAATATATTTGTATATATCATATTTGAATATTTAAACTTACAGATGAATTGATTTAGAAAAACTGTGATTTGATTTTGCTTTCTGCTTACTTTTTCTATTATAAAATTTTAGATTATGTATTGTGTGCATTGGTTTAATAACATATGCACTATTTCAGAAACTTTTTATTAGGAATTTGTATTTTTTCCAAATTTCTCGAAAGTAAGTGCACACACAAAAATCTTCTAGATTTTTATATAGATATCATTACAGTCAAGTATCTGCAACGACTCCAATTTTCATATCATTTAGTTTTGCACTTAAATAAAGATGGTTGTTGATATCTTATTTGAATATTTCAACTTGTATATGAATTGATACAGGAAAACTGTAATTTGATTTGGCTTTGCGCTAATTTTTTCTATTTAAAATTATAAAACTAGCTGTTGTGTTCATACATTTAATAGCGTAATGCATTATTTTTAAAATTTATTATTAGGAATTTATAAAGTTTACCAAATCTCTCCAAAACTAATGCACATACAGATGTCTTGTATATTTTTGTATAGATAGCGTTACCGGTAGACATTTGCAATCATTCAGAATTTCATATCAATTCGTTTTGCATTTAAGATGTTTGTCTTATTTGAATATTTAAACCTACAGATGAATTGATTTGGAAAAACTGTGACTTGATTCTGCTTTCTATTTAGTTTTTCTATTTTAAAATGTAAATTTAGTTGTTGTGTGCAACCTATTGTATCATTTTAAAAACGTATTACTAGAAAATATGAATTTTTTCTGTAAACGATTCCAACGACATCTATTGAGAAAATATGGAAATACCTTTCGAGTACTACCAATACTTCCATGGTATTTCTGATATCTAAAATGTTTTTTTTTTTTTTTAATTAATTTAAAAATGATAACTATGTACGAATGTAGAGTGGTAAATTATCTATGGTCTTAGGTTCAAAAGATTTTAAGCCGTGAGCATTTTCCTACCATTGCTGTTGGAAAATTATTATAAGGGAAATATTACCTCAAAAAAAAATAAATAAATAAATAAATAAAAAATTCTCACTTTAGAAAACAATTTTATGTTGCTTAGTGTTTGGTCAACAATCAACTGCATCTTGAAAAGGAGACAGTCATTCATTTAACATGTTAGTACTATGACTTACCTCATGCATCTACAATCTGACGGTTTTGTTCTCCTGCAGTGGAGCCTTATCAATAGGTGAAAACAAATGACTTGACGGTCATTTGTGATGGCACCACAAGTGGACAGACTGACAAATGGACAGACACATGGCAAAACACTCGAATATACCGACATGCATCTGTCGATAATTTATAATCTGGCTTTCTCATAGGCAATTTTATGTTCGATTTTAATTTCACATCGACATCCAATTTTCTCTGTACATTTTAAAAAGGGGAAGAAGTTTTCTGATCGAAAAGCGAAATACATGAAAAGGAAGTTTTATTGTGTTGTTACTACTTTTTATTGAACAATTTCAAGTAAATTTATGTGGATTTTTCAATTGGCATTTAAAAAAAAAATATTTTAATGAAGAAATAAATGGATGGGCTTGGAAGGAAGATTTTATTCGTTATTGTCTGTCATGCATCAATGAAGTAATGAAAGAAATTCTGATTGGCCCTGATTGAGTTCATAGACGTAATTCTTGCCAACAAATGCAAGCCATGATTCTTATTTATACTGTGTAATTTAAAAGTGAATCCTTGTAAAATGTTTATGCTTCTCCCACGTATCCTTCCAAGAATTTCATATTAACAAATGTTTTATTTTTATTTTAAAAAATCATGTAATAAATTACTTAATTTTTGTCTTCCGTTTATATAGTCACTTCCAGTTCAATACCTGCTATAATGGACAGAATTATTATTATACACAATACTTGTTTTGTTTTTCTTGTACTCATGCTGAATGGATAAAATTTGCTACTTTGCGATCTATATTTTCCTCACCTTTTGCTCTTGTTATTGTTCTGTTTTCGAGGTTGTGCCGTTTTTATGTCCGCTATGAAATCACATGTGAAAACAAAACGAAAAAATGGGGACAGAATTTACAGTTTAATTCAATGATCACGTACGATCTCTGCATTCCGTAGTTTGTTTAAGAATTTCACTGGTAAAATGCAAAATGAAGTAACAATCTTAAGGCATTTGGTGGTATACTATGGAATTTTGAAATATATGCCCATGATAAATAGTTGGACTTGAGTATATTTGAGGTCCAGAAAAATATACAATAGTAAAATGCAATATGACATAACACTTATAAATTTTTAGAAATTTAAAATGAATGCACACATGAACAGTGATTATATATGGTGTTAGGATAAATGGTTGGAAATCATTTGCTAGCTATAAAATTGTAATATCAATTCTTTGGAATTGTAAAATTTTATTTCAGTCATATTAGTAAATCGAAATGAACTCCAACATTGCACCATTTAAACTTTCTTATGTATTTTCGACCACCACAAAAAAATGAAAGTACTTCGCAAATTATTGTGACATTGGGTATACTATGGAATTTCGAGATTTTTATATATATATACCCATGATAAATATTTGGATTTGACAATAGTTAAGGTCCACAGAAATATAGAATAGTAAAATGACATAACACATACATTTTTAGAAATTTAAAATGCATGCACACATGAATAGTGATTATGACTGGCTTTAGTATGGACGGTTGAAAGTCTTTTGCTTGGTATAAAATTTTAATATCAATTCTTTAGAATTGTAAAAAATTTATTTTAAATTTTTTGCTTCATATTAGAAATCGAAATGAACTCGATACTCGCACCATTTAAACTTTTTTGTTTCTTATTGAAAAAGCATCACTACTCAAAAAGATAATTTCCCCCCATCAGAAGCCCATTGAAAGTTCATTTCATCGGATCCGAGTTTTCGCTACTTCCGGGCCCATAAAGAATGTTTAATGCCAACCACATTATTAGAAATTACTAATTTCTTCAACTTTCAGCATGATTACATCCAATTCTTATGTTTTAAGATACATAGGAATAATAAAAACTATTGACTTTCTTTAGGATATGATATCAGTTAGTTTCCACTTTCAATAATGATATTTCTACGTCTGATCTAACATCTGAATTGATATAGGAAAACTTTATAAGTAATTAGATTTTTTTGTATTTCTTCTAGTCCAACATAGACAAATCAATGGTGTGTGCATTCATTTAATTACCCATTTCAACGTTTTAAAAAATCATTATAAGGAATTTATAAATTTTTCTAAAACTCTACAAAATAAATGCAAACATCTACAACTATGTACAGTTACATATCAATTTGTACTGATATGATATTGTATATATTTTCTTTAAATTTTTGAATTTACAGATGAATTGATATGGAATTACTGTAATTTGATTTAGCTTTCTTCTTATTTGTTCTGTTTAAAACTATAGAATATGTTGTTGTGTGCATTCGTTTAATGACGATTTGCATTATTTTAAAAAAATTATATTTAAGAAATTGTAAATGTTATCAAATCTCTCCAATATGAACATTTTTCTAAGTTTTTAAATTAAATCCAGAGTATTGAAAAATCATCACTGATCAAAAAGATAACTCCTGACTTCTGGGTAGCCCATTGAAAGCTCATAAAGAAACCTTTGAGTGATTGTTTTTTTTTTCTCGGCGTTTAATACACACCCCATTATTGGATAGATAGGAATAATAAAAATTATTGACTTTCTTTAGGATATTGAGGAAACGCAATGAACCAACTATGGTCTAAGTGGACACAACTCCGCATAGCACGAATTCGTGTCATCCTCCATAACCTAACCTAGGATTTTATATCACTTAATTTCTACTTTAAAAAAAAATATTTTTTTCTATATCTAATCCGAATTGATATAGGAAAACTTTATGCGTAATTAGATTTGTTTATATTTCTTCTGGTCCAGCATAGACAAATAACTTTTGTGTGCATCCATATAATTACCCATTTTGACGTTTCAAAAACTCTTTATTAGGAATTTATAAATTTTACTAAAACTCTTAAAAATAAATGCACACAAAGATATCTTCAAGATTTTTTAATAGATACGTTTGTAGAAAATCGGTTACTACTATTCACAGTTACACATCAATTTACTTTGTACTGAAATGAAGATGTTTGTATATATCTTCATTGAATATGTTATTTTAGATGAATTGATATGGAAAGACAATAATTTGATTTCGCTTTTTGCTTACTTATTCTGTTGAAAAATATAAAATTTGATGTTGTGTGCATTCACTTAATAACCTATTTAATCATGTAAAAGTTGTAAATTTTATCAAATATCTCCAATATGAATGCACACAAAGAGTTTATTATATTTGTGTATGGATAGTATTAGAGTGAAACATTTGCTATAATTCAGAATTTCAGAGCAATTTGTTTAGCACGTAAATGAAGATGTTTGTATATATTTTCTTGCATATTTGAACTTAGAGACGAATTAATAAAGAAAAACTATGACTTGATTTAGCTTTCTGTTTTGTTTTTTATATTCAAAATTGTTAAATTATTCGGTATGTGCATTCATTAAATAACTTGAAAAACTTAATATTAGGAATTTATAAATTCTACCAAAGCTCTGCAAAATTAATGCACACAAAGATATCTTGTATATTTTTGAATAGATAGTTTCATAGAAAAACATTTATCACCATTCACAATTACATATCAATTGGCTTGGTGCTGAAATGAAGATGTTTGTATATACCATTTGACCTTAGAGATGAATTGATAACGAAAATTTTTGACTTGATTTTGCTTTCTGCTTTTTGTTTTTATTTAAAAATATTAAATTAATAGTTGTGTGCATTCATCAAAAAACCTATTTCAACATTTTAAAAACTTATTATTAGGAATTTATAAATTTTACCAAATCTCTGCAAAATTAATGCACACAAAGATATCTTATATATTTTTTAATAGATAGGTTTATACGAAAACATTTACTACCATTCGTAATTATATATTAATTTGCTTTGTACTGAAATTAAGATTTTTGTATATACTTTATTTGAATACTTGAACTCACAGACGAATTGATATAGAAAAACTGTGATTCGAATGTGCTTTCTACTTATTTGTTCTATTGAAAAATATAAAATTAGCTTTTGTGTGCTTTCATTTAATAACCCATTTCATAATTTTAAAAACTTTTTATTTTGAGAAATTTATAAACTCTAGCAAAAATTAATGCACACAAAGTTATCTCGTACAGTTTTGTTTAAATAACAATACTGTAAAACAGTTACTACCATCTGGAGTGTCATATCAATTATTTTTGTACTTAAACTAAAATGTTTGTACAAATGAATTGATATAGAAAAAATGGAATTTATTATTGGTTTCTGCTTATTTTTTCTGTATACAAATATAAAATTAATTATTGTGTGCATTCATTTCATAACAGTGTATTGTACAAATTCATTCAGAATTTCAGAGCAATTTGTTCAGCACGTAAATGAAGATGTTTGTATATATTTTCTTGCATATTTGAACTTAGAGACAAATTGATAAAGAGAATCTTTGACTTGATTTAAATTATTAAATTAGTCGGTATGTGCATTTACTAAATAATTCTAAAAACTTATTATTAGGAATTTATAAATTCTACCAAAGCTCTGCAAAATTAATGCACACAAAAATATCTTATATATTTTTGAATAGATAGGTTTATACGAAAACATTTACTACCATTCATAATTATATATCAATTTGCTTTGTACTGAAATGAAGATTTTTGTATATACCTTTTTTTCATATTTGAACTTAGAGATGAATTGATAACGAAAAACGTTGACTTGATTTTGCTTTCTGCTTATTGTTTTTATTTAAAAATATTAAAATAATAGTTGTGTGCATTCATCAAAAAACCTGATGCAAAATTTTAAAAACTTATTATTAGAATTTTATAAATTTTACCAAATCTCTGCAAAATTAATGCACACAAAGATATCTTATATATTTTTGAATAGATAGGTTTATACGAAAACATTTACAACCATTCATAATTATATATCAATTTGCTTTGTACTGAAATGAAGATTTTTGTATATACTTTATTTGAATATTTGAACTCACAGACGAATTGATATAGAAAAACTGTGATTCGAATATGCTTTCTACTTATTTGTTCTATTGGAAAATATAAAATTAGCTTTTGTGTGCTTTCATTTAATAACCCATTTCATAATTTTAAAAACTTTTTATTTTGAGAAATTTATAAATTCTAGCAAAAAATTAATGCACACAAAGTTATCTTGTACAGTTTTGTTTAAATAACAATACTGTAAAACAGTTACTACCATCCGGAGTGTCATATCAATTATTTTTGTACTTAAACTAAAATGTTTGTATAAATGAATTGATATAGAAAAAGTGTGATTTATTATTGGTTTCTGCTTATCTTTTCTGTATACGAATATAAAATTAATTATTGTGTGCATTCATTTCATAACACATTCCTTCCTTTTGTTAGGAATTAATTGATTGATTTATTCCCTTGAGACATAATTAAATAATTGTTTAGCGATTTAAATAGATTTTAATATTTATTTAATATGCTAAGTACAATATTAATATGAATTTTTAACCACTGTATTGTACAAATTCAAATTTATATAGGTAAAATGTTAAAAGACTTTATTATACAATGGGAAATGAAATCCATGTGTGCACTTCTTATATAAGTATTAGCTTAACTTGCTCGCTTCAATTACATCTGAGTATAAATACCCATATTGGAAAAGAATCTTTGAAACTTTTTCAATAAAACATAAAACTCCCATTGACTCTGTATAAAAGAATACATTAATCAATTTGCTTATTCTATAAACGTAATTTGCATATAATTTACATTTATCTTTCTTTAGTTTTAAATGCTGACAGGTTAATATTAAAAAAAAAAAACAAAAACAAAAAAAAACAAAAACAAAAAAAAAACAAAAACTCAATACAGCTCAATATGAACGTGCTAAACAAAGATCATCCAGAAAAAAATGTTAATTCAAAAATCATCGACATAGGCAAAACTTAGGGCTGTTTTTTGCAAGGTCACCACACCTTTGTTCGCAAATACGTTATTTAAATAATATAAAGTTTTCAGTTTTTGTTGTTGTATTTTATTTATATAAATACTGCAGATATAATTTTACTTATTTGTTTTAGAAATATACAATCATGTGTTTGTGTTTTTGTTACCAAAGTAATTTATGCGATTTCATTAATTTACATATATATTGAATTAAATTAATTGTATAATAACAAATAAGGTAAAAGCGGAAAAAAGTCGAGCACAAACAATAGAAAAGTACTATACTCGTACAATAGAAATGTCATCATTGATTGGCGATATGTGTATTAAAGAATTACTTTGACACCTTCAAATGAGATGGGTGTGCTTGACATATAACAAGTCTTTCATGTTGATGTATGGAATTACTAATAAATAAACAAAATTAGGTTGTAAGTTCTAGTGGACAGAATTTTCTATACAAGCTGGATATGGAATTATCATGTATTTTATATTGACGGTATCCATGGTATACTACCTTAACCATTTCTCAGTACATTCTTATGCAAGTTCGAAATCCACTATGGTGATCTGGATCACAATATCACATTTGTCATCATGGATTTGAAATGTGAAATGCTTATGCAATAAATCCATACTAGGGCTTGGAATCAAAATCGAAATATGGACTTTTCGACCACTTGACATTTAAAAGATTGAATAAGTCGATTTTTGATCTTCGTCAAACATTAGGTTAGGTTAGGTTAGGTATAGTGGCAATCCGATATTTCAGGCTCACTTTGAGTATTCACTCCATTGTGATACCACAGTGGTGAACTTTTCTCTTATAACTGAGTGCTGCCCGATTCTATGTTAAGCTCAATGGCAAGGCACCTTCTTTTTATAGCCGAATCCGAATGGCGCTCCACATTGCAGTGAAACCACTTAGAGAAGCTTTGAAACCCTCAGAAATGTCACCAGCATTACTGAGATGAGCGGTGAATTATCCGCTGAAAAACTTTTTGGTGTTTGGTCGAAACTGGGTTTGAACCCGCGATTATGTGTCGGGTATGCTAACCATTGCACCACAGTGGCTCTCTTCAAACATTAAAATATCAATGTTTAAAATTTTTTTTTGTATAAGTAGTATTACTATAAAACCTTGACTACTATTCACAATATCATAACAGTTCATTTTACACTTGAAGATGCTTGTACATATTTTATTTGAATATTTAAACTTACAAATGAATTGATGAGGAAAAACTGTGTACTGATATTGCTTTCTGTTTATTCTATTTATTTAAAAATATTAAATTAGTTAATGTGTGCATACATTTAATAAATTTACACATTTATATTCATCGTATGTTGTACACATAATTGCCGTAGAGAATTTCTAAAAAATAACACAAGAAGTCCACAAATCACACTCATTTATATCTCTACTCATACTACAAACTATCGCAGAAATGAGCCCACACACAAAAAAAAAAATTCTGATTCAATCACGAAATTAATTGATCCAATTAATTTTTTAATTGAAATGTTTTCAATCACAGAAATGATAGTATCAGTTAAAAAATTAATTAATAGTCAATTAAAAAATTAATTGATCCAATTAAAATTGATACTATTAATTGATACTATTAATTGATACTATTAATTGATACTATTAATTGATACTATTAATTGATACTATTAATTGATACTATTAATTTGTGTGATTGATTTTTATTTCAATTAAAAAATTTGTTGATTCAATTAAATTTTTAATTGAATATTTTTTAAAACTCAATTAGGATTTTAATTGGAAAATTTTTCCTGAAATTTTTTTCTGTGCACCACGCGTTCGTTTATTGAATATAATGCTGTAAATGCTAAACTTAATTATACCCTGCGCCACACTGTGGGACAGGGTATTATAAGTTAGTGCATATGTTTGTAACACCCAGAAGGAGACGAGATAGACACATGGTGTCTTTGGCAATAATGCTCAGGGTGGGTCCCTGAGTCGATATAACCATGTCCGTCTGTCTGTGATCACATATTTGTGATCAAAGTCTAGGTCGCAATTTAAGTCCAATCGCCTTCAAATTTGGCACATGTTCCTAATTTGGGTAAGAATAGAACCCTATTGATTTTGCAAGAAATCGGTTCAGATTTAGATATAGCTCCCATATATATCATTCGCCCGATATGCACTAATATGGACCCAGCAGTTAGAGTTTTATACCGATTTGCTTGAAATTTTGTACAAACATAACACTTAGTTGTATAGTCATGTGTGCCTAATTTGATTGAAATCGGTTCAGATTTAGATATAGCTGCCATATATATTTTTCGCCCGATATGGACTTATATGGCCCCAGAAGCCAGATTTTTGGCCCAATTTGGTTGAAATTTTGCACTAAAGGGTGATACGGTCAAAATTTGGTCAATATAAACTTGACGTATTTCTTTCAATTTTGCATTTAAAAAACCTGAACACCCCTCATTTTGAAGGTGTGATGGTGTGTGTAGAATGTTGCTCCTATTTTGTTTTTGGAATTCACTCTTCAGTTGTCAAAATGCCGTCCAAGCAAGAAGAGCAGCGTATCAAAATTTTGCTCGCGCATCGCGAAAATCCGAGCTACTCGCACGCAAAGCTGGCAAAATCGCTAAAAGTTGTCAAGTCAAGCGTTACAAATGTAATTAAAGTGTTTGGGAAACGTTTGTCGACAGCCAGGAAGTCTGGTTCGGGTGGAAATCGAAAACCGGAAGCCGCTGAGACGACAAAGAGAGTTGCCGGTAGTTTCAAGCGAATCCCTAAACTCTCTCTCTCCGAGATGCCGCAAATAAGCTGGGTGTATCGTCTACAACCGTGCATCGAGCCAAAAAACGAGCCGGACTATCGACTTACAAGAAGGTAGTGACCCAAAATCGCGATGATAAACAAAATACGACGCGATCCCGGAGGCTGTACACGACGATGCTGACGAAGTTTGACTGCGTGGTAATGGACGACGAAACCTACGTCAAAGCCGACTACAAGCAGCTTCCGGGACAAGAGTTTTATACGGCAAAAGGAAGGGGAAAGGTAGCAGATATTTTCAAGCACATAAAACTGTCAAAGTTCGCAAAGAAATATCTGGTTTGGCAAGCCATCTGTATCTGTGGCTTGAAAAGCAGCATTTTCATAGCTTCCGAGACTGTCAACCAAGAAATTTACGTGAAAGAGTGTTTGAATAAACGTCTGCTGCCTTTCCTGAAGAAACACGGTTGTTCCGTACTGTTTTGGCCGGATTTGACATCTTGCCATTACGGTAAAAAGGCCATGGAGTGGTACGCCGCCAACAACGTGCAGGTGGTTCCCAAGGACAAGAACCCTCCCAACACGCCAGAGCTCTGCCCAATTGAGAAATACTGGGCTATTGTCAAGCGGAACCTAAAGAAGACCAAAAAAACTGCTAAGGACGAGCAGCAGTTCAAGGCAAACTGGCTTTCTGCGGCGAAGAAGGTGGACAAGGTGGCTGTACAAAATCTGATGGCAGGTGTCACGCGTGAGGTCCGGCAATTCGGATTTGGAAAAGCGAAAGCCTAACTGAATATTTTTCCTGAATTTTATACTAATTGAACTTGAAAAAGAAATTTAATTTGATTTTTTTAAATAAACGATTTCGCCGATTTACACGCGTTTTCCCTTGACCAAATTTTGACCGTATCACCCTTTAGAAAAAAAAGTTTTGACAAAATTTTCTATAGAAGTAAAATTTTGACAAAATTTTCTCTAGAAATAAAAATTTAACTAAATTTTCTATAGAAATAAAAATTTGACAAAATTTTCAATAGAAATAAAATTTTGACAGAATTTTCCATAAAAAAATAAGATTTTGACAAAATTTGTTATAGAAATAAAATTTTAACAAATTGTCTATAGAAATAAAATTTTAACAAAATTTTCTATTAAATTAAAATAGAATTAACACTTGATGCCAGCTTAGTATTAGTTTAGTATAAACATTTATTTGAAAAAAAAATTCGTTACTTATCCTCAAATCTCAAATACGATTAGCTAATGATCTTACTTCCATTTCGCAATAATGCCAATTTCAACACTATTCTTTTTTCTGTTTTTCTCATTCCCTTGTGGCCCACATTATAATGAATATCGCTTGGTCTTAATGCGAAAAATAATAAATCCAAAAAGAAGAAGAAAAAAACGTTACTATATTAGCGTAACGATATTTATGCCATAAAATACTACGGCTTATGAAAGGAAACTGACTTCAAAGTAAGCGCTAATGAGTTCAAAATTAACTTTGTTGATTTTTCCTCACTCCCTCTCTTTTTCGCTTACTAGCATTAATTTTTGTTTTCTTTTTTTTTTTGCAAAAGTTTACACAAAATGCCAACTGAAATTCGAGCAATTATTAAACAACGCAGAAAAAATGATCGTTAACGAAACCAAGACCAGGCAACAAAAGGAGTTCATTGATACGATATCCGCATGGCCCACAAGAGATTTCTGTTCCATATTCCATTTGTTGGGTGTGGGGATAGCTTCAAAGAAACAAAAAGTGTTACACATTTATTTATTTAACAGAAACTTTTTTTTTTGCTTTTTTTTGATTTTTTGTTTTGTTTAAATGCCAAAATAAGACATCATAGTCAAAGTAAATATAACGAATATTGTTTCTGTCATGTCCATAATTTTTTAATGGGCCTCCACTTCAATGACTCCTCTTAAATGCTTGGAGTAAATTTCGTACACTGAGAGAACAGTTTTCCTTTTCCCAGAAACGAAAATTAAGACAAATTATTTTACATAAGACAGTTGGTTTAGGTTAAAGTCAACTTCAACTTTGTTTTTTTAAAAATAGACTTTTTTCAACAAAATGCTAAAAAAGTCTAAATTTGTCGAAATTTTATTTTCATAGAAAATTTTCTCAAAATTTTATTTTCATAGAAAATTTTCTCAAAATTTTATTTTCATAGAAAATTTTGTTAAAATTTTATTTCTATAGAAAATTTTGTCAATATTTATTTTCTAAAGAAAATTTTTGTCAAAATTAAAATTCTAAAGAATTTTTTGATAAAATTTTTTGATAAAATTTTGTGTTTAAAGAAATTTGTTGATAAAATTTTATGTCAAAAGAAATTTTTGATAAAATTTTATTTCTAAAGAATTTTTTTTAACAAAATACCCACTTTGATGTTTTTTTTTACAAAAATAAAATTCAATTGTAGATTTTTGTTCAATAATTTTTTTAAGTATTTTTTATACCCTCCACCATAGGATGGGGGGTATATTAACTTTGTCATTCCGTTTGTAACACATCGAAATATTGCTCTAAGACCCCATAAAGTATATATATTCTGGGTCGTGGTGAAATTCTGAGTCGATCTGAGCATGTCCGTCCGTCCGTCCGTCCGTCCGTCCGTCCGTCCGTCTGTTGAAATCACGCTAACTTCCGAACGAAACAAGCTATCGACTTGAAACTTGGCACAAGTAGTTGTTATTGATGTAGGTCGGATGGTATTGCAAATGGGCCATATTGGTCCACTTTTACGTATAGCCCCCATATAAACGGACCCCCAAATTTGGCTTGCGATTGCTCTAAGAGAAGCAAATTTCATCCGATCCGGCTGAAATTTGGTACATGCTGTTAGTATATGGTCTCTAACAACCATGCAAAAATTGGTCCATATCGGTCCACTTTTACGTATAGCCCCCATATAAACGGACCCCCAAATTTGGCTTGCGATTGCTCTAAGAGAAGCAAATTTCATCCGATAAGGCTGAAATTTGGTACATGATGTTAGTATATTATCTCTAACAACCATGCAGAAATTGGTCCATATCGGTCCATAATTATATATAGGCCCCATATAAACCGATCCCCCGATTTGGCTTGCGGAAACTCTAAGAGAAGAAAATTTCATCCGATCCGGCTGAAATTAGGTACATGGTGTTAGTATATGGTCTCTCACAACCATGCAAAAATTGGTCCACATCGGTCTATAATTATATATAGCCCCCATATAAACCGATCCCCCGATTTGGCTTGCGAGGCCTCTAAGAGAAGCAAATTTCATCCGATCCGGCTGAAATTTGGTACATGGTGTTAGTATATGGTCTCTAACAACCATGCAAAAATTGGTCCACATCGGTCCATAATTATATATAGCCCCCATATAAACCGATCACCAGATTTGACCTCCGGAGCCTCTTGGAAGACCAAAATTCATCTGATTCAGTTGAAATTTGGTACGTGGTGTTAATATATGGCCTCAAACTCCCATGCAAAAATTGGTCGAAATAGGTCCATAATTATATATAGCCTCCATATAAACCGATCCCCAGGTTTGAACTCCGAAGCCCCTTGGAAGAGCAAAATTCATCCGATTCGGTTGAAATTTGGTACGTGATGTTAGTATATGGTATCCAACAACCATGCAGGAATTGGTTCATATCAGTCCATAATTATATATAGCACCCATATAAACCGATCCCCAGATTTGACCTCCGGTGCCTTTTGGAGAAGCAAATTTCATCCGATCTGGTTGAAATTTTGTACGTGGTGGTAGTATATGATATTTAACAACCATGCCAAAAGTGGTCCATATCAGTCCATAATCATATATATCCCCCATATAAACCGATCCCGAGATTTGGTTTTGGAGCCTCTTGGAGGAGCAAATTTCATCCGAGTCAGTTGAAATTTGGTACATTGTGCTAGTATATGGCCGTTAACAACCATGCCTAACTAGGTCCATATCGGTCTATAGTTTTATATATAGCCCTCAGATAAATCAATCCCCAATCACACAAAAATTGGTCCATATCAAGTTTTAAGATACCACACCGCAAGTAATCCGATTGTGGATGACTGTCTTTCGTAGAAGTTTCTACGCAATCCATGGTGGAGGGTACATAAGATTCGGCCTGGCCGAACTTACGGCCGTTTATACTTGTTCTTATTTAAAACTGGACGCATTGCTCTTGGAAAATTTACTACAAATATGCCAAAGTAAATTATATTGTTTTTATGGAATTTTAAGTGCTATACATTTACTTTTATCTCAATGCCTGTGGTAGATATGATTTTCATATGAAATTCCATTTGTATATCAATGTCATATTGAAGTGATATTTCAATTGTTCAATCGTTCATATAAAACAGATACCATTGTGTTGGGTTCAATTAAATGCGAACAAAATTTCTGTTTTGGTATTTTTGAATATTTATTTACAAAAAAAATCTATCCATATAGAACGTAAAAACATATTAATTTAAAAAAATATTTATTTATTATTAATTTCACTTAAAAACATACAACTTCATTGGCGGTTCCTTTTTAAGTTGGCTGGAATTTATTAAGATTCTCATTTTCATGAGTTCATTGACGGACATGCAGACTGCAGTAGGCGTACAAAAAAGGCGACAATTGTTATGGATAATGTAAAACATTGCATTATTACCAATATTTAATGTATAAATGCCATAAAATACAATTCCAGAGGCGTGTATATGAAAGGGGAGAATGAATGTAAAAGCTTTGGGATAGGGCTACAAAAGTCAAAAAATTGCATTTTAGCACAAATTTTTACCAAATTCAAAAAAATTGATTTTTCCCAATTTTTACCGAATTCAAAAAGCAGATTTTTTCAAATTTTGAAAATGTTGTTTTCTACCAAAAATTGGATAAATTCAAAAAGTCGACTATTGCAAACCCTTCTACAAAATCAGATTTTGAAAAATTTGTAATTAAAGAAAATATTTAAAATTTAATTTAATTCAAACTAAATCTAATTGAAATAAAATATAAATGATCGCTATTTAATTTAATTAACTAAAAAAATATATTTAATTTAAATTATCAAATTTAATTAAAATTTAATTTATTTTCTTCTCATTAGAAAATACCCAATTTTTGAAATGTTCTTAACATAAACGCTACTGTTCCATACAAGTCAAGAATATAAATTATACAATACAAACCATGAAAAAGAAGAAGAAAAAAAACCAGTAACTCATATGGCTAAGAGGACTAGACGACTGCTACTGACGCGACGTGATATGACGTATTAATTGTTTTATGGCAAAACATTAAGAATAAAGAAAAAAAAAACACCATACTCATATATTCGAGCAAAAGCGAAACATTGAATGTGAAAAATTACACATTCAATGTAATTACGCGTAAATGTTAAGGTAAATAATTACATTTAATTATAAACCACGTTTGATTTCAAACCGAAAGCGAATCCATGGCGTCGATGACCAGAGCTTGGCAATAGCCGCTCAAAAGGAATATAAGTGGCTAGAATAAAACCAATATTGTGGTCAGAAGAAATCGAAGAAATATATCCCCAATAGAATTAAATAATATATGGTTATACAATTTGTGAAATTGTATCTTATAGCCATGAGATAATAGACATATGCCCTGTAGGAAGTCTGGGGACATGTGTCTCTATGTCACCACTTTTGTCAACTATTATGGTGACATTGTCGATAATTTGTCCACAGCTTGTCTACAAATATTTCTCTGGCTTTAATGTGTAGAGAAATTTATGACAAATGAGAGTCAATGCTTCTTCTTCCTTTTCATTGTTTCGCTTTTTGTTTGGTTGTGAAAACACGTGGTATCGCAATAATTGGACAATAGTTTAAAAAGAAAAGTGAGTTTTATAAGTGAATTAAAAAATGAATAAAAGAAATTACAAAAGACTTGTGAAAAAGCAATTAAAATTGTACAAGGATAGAGCAAATGCTGAAGAGGAGTAAATTTCTAGAGAGAGCACTTTTAGTGATTTTATGCTGCAAGAAGAAAATAGTGAAACTTTTAAAGATTTTGAGTTAGCTGATTTGCCCACTCCAACTCTAAATTTGAAGGAAAAACTGAAGCAGTGGTACATCGAAACATCGCCTTCCAGAAAGTGTTTGGAGAAGCTGCTCAGTATATTGCACGAGGAAGGCCCTGACGTTTAATTTATTTAATTAAATATACATAATTAATTTAATTTAATTTAATATACATAATAAATATGATTTTAATTTCTAATTTTACGCCTTTTTATTTGGTAAAAAAGTGCTGACAAAATGGTGACAATGGACTACTGATTCACTGGTTCCAATGTCTCCATATGGTTCCAAAAGTACCACCTAGTCAGTAGTTCATTCTCAATGACAAGTACATGTTAAATGTCAATAGAATTTCACATTGTCTGGGGTATATTTGGTCAGTAGTACTGGCGACACAGTCAATAGTAAGTCAGTACTGTTTCACTATTGACATTTCCTACAGGGTGCCTACAGGCCTACTAAAAGTCTTAAAAAGCCATCTTATGCCATATTAAGACATTTTTCTCTCATGAGAGTAAATACTGTAATGTATTTTTTTCCTGAAAATACACGTACATGTGACAGAAATCATCAATACATGTGTGTGGGTGCGCGAGCATTTGATCGCTTCTACTACTCTCAATAGTAGAAGCTAGCATACTAAAAATAAAAATAGATATCACATTTTACACAATTCAAATAAATACCAAAATCAAATTTTATTTTATTAAAATCTATATTATAATTACAAATTTTAAAAAAATGTATAAAACAGAAAGCACTAGCATTTATGGGTATCAGCTCAATTTGATATTTTGAGATGTTGATGTGAGTAAGCGAGAGATAGAAAAAAACTTAGAAGCAAAGGAGAGTAATCACCTACAATGATTACGGGTGCCACTCGAGCCATAACATAACTCGAGCCATAAAAAAAACTACCAAACACAAAAATGTTATTTTGCAAAAATTTATTTTTACAGAAAAGTTTGTCAACATTTTAATTCAATAGAAAAATTTGTCAAAATTTTATTTCATTATTGTTGTTTTTGATTTCAGCTTAAAACCATGCATTGACTAAACTACATGTGTAGCTTAACCAACAGAGGAAAAGAATGTTTGTCAAATTTATTTTGGGCAAAGCCCTATAGACTGCAAGATGGTTGGATGGACGCACGTTTCGGAATTACCACATTCCTCATCAGCATCCTCTACTTGCAGCAAAACTATCAACCAATTATCAGAATAAATTCAGGCAGTTCACTAAATCCTAAAGTAAACCACACTTGAACCTTCCGAAAAAAGGTTTTACATGATAGCCGGCTTTTGCCGAAATAAATCTTTGTACAAACATTTCTCTCTTCCTTTGCCACCGTCAAATTATCGATTTGAGTGCAGTTGGCTGGGTTAATTTTGAGCGTGCTTCCTCTTTTTTATACCCTTCGCCACACTGTGGAACAGGGTATTATAAGTTAGTGCATATGTTTGCAACACCCAGAAGGAGGCGAGATAGTCACATGGTGTCTTTGGCAAAAATGCTCAGGGTGGGCTCCTGAGTCGATATAGCCATGTCCGTCTGTCCGTGAACACATTTTTGTAATCAAAGTCTAGGTCGCAGTTTTAGTCCAATCGAATTCAAATTTGGCACAAGTATGTGTTTTGGCTCAGATAGATCCCTATTGATTTTGGAAGAAATCGGTTCAGAGTTAGATATAGCTCCCATATATATCTTTCGCCCGATATGGACTAATACGGTCCCAGAAGCCAGAGTGTTACCCCAATTTTGTTGAAATTTTGCACAGGGAGTACAATTAGCATTGTAGCTATGCGTGCCAAATTTGGTTGAAATCGGTTGCGATTTCAATATAGCTCCAATATAGATTTCGGCCGATTTACACTCATATGACCACAGAGGCCAATTTTTTGCCCCGATTTAGTTGAAATTTTGCACAGGGAGTAGAATTAGCATTGTAGCTATGCGTGCCAAATTTGGTTGAAATCGGTTCTGATTTGGATATAGCTCCCATATATAGCTTTCGGCCGATTTACACTCATATGACTACACTTGTAGTTTAGTCATTGCATGGTTTTAAGCTGAAATCAAAAACAACAACAATGAAATAAATTTTTGACAAAATTTTCTATAGAAATTATATTTTGACAAAATTTTCTATAGAAATAAAATTTTAACGAAATTTCCTATAGAAATATAAAATTTTGAAAAAATTTTCTATAGAAATATAAAATTTTAAATAACTTTTCTATAGTAAGAAAATTTTGGTAGATTATTTTTGGCTCGAGTGGCAATCGTGATTTTTCTGTGATTGAAGAACGGTTTATTTGGAGCTATATATAATTATGGCCCGATGTGGACCAATTTTTGCATGGTTGTTAGAGACCATATACCAACACCATGTATAAAATATCAACCGGATCGGATGAAATTTGCTTCTGTTTGAGGCTCCGCAAACCAAATCTGGGGATTGGTTTATATGGGGCTATATATAATTATGGGCCGATGTAGACCACTTTTTGCATGGTTGTTAGAGACCATTGGGATCGTTTTAACATATATGGGGGATATATATAATTATGGACCGATTTGGACCAATTTTTGCATGATTCTGAGAGACCATATACAAACACCATGTACCAAATTTCAACCGGATCGGATTAATTTTGTTCCTCCAAGAGGCTCCGCAAGCCAAATCTGAGCGTCGGTTTATATGGGGGCTATACGTAAAAGTGAACCGATATGGCCCATTTGCAATACCATCCGACCTACATCAATAACAACTACTTGTGCCAAGTTTCATGTCGATAGCTTAAGTCGTTCGGAAGTTAGAGTAATTTCAAAAGACGGACGGACATGCTTAGATCGACTTAGAATTTCATCCCGACCCAGAATATATATATATATATATATATATATATATATATATATATATATATATATATATATATATATATATATATATATATATATATATATATATATATATATATATATATATATATATATATATATATATATATATATATATATATATATATATATATATATATATATATATATATATATATATATATATATATATATATATATATACTTTATAGGGTCTTAGAACAATATTTCGAAGTGTTACAAACGGAATGACAAAGTTAATTTAT
Organism: Haematobia irritans; assembly: GCF_050003625.1. Classification (NCBI taxonomy): domain Eukaryota; kingdom Metazoa; phylum Arthropoda; class Insecta; order Diptera; family Muscidae; genus Haematobia; species Haematobia irritans. The sequence goes on along the minus strand of NC_134400.1, from coordinate 188,462,773 downwards.
CCCCATCCTATGGTGGAGGGTATAAAGGGTGATACGGTCAAAATTTGGTCAAGGGAAAACGCGTGTAAATCGGTGAAATCGTTTATTTAAAAAATCAATTTAAATTTCTTTTTCAAGTTCAATTAGTATAAATTTCAGGAAAAATATTCAGTTAGGCTTTCGCTTTTCCAAATCCGAATTGCCGGGCCTCACGCTTGACACCTGCCATCACATTTTGTACAGCCACCTTGTCCACCTTCTTCGCCGCAGAAAGCCAGTTTGCCTTGAACTGCTGCTCGTCCTTAGCAGTTTTTTTGGTCTTCTTTAGGTTCCGCTAGACAATAGCCCAGTATTTCTCAATTGGGCGGAGCTCTGGCGTGTTGGGAGGGTTCTTGTCTTGGACGTTGTTGGCGGCGTACCACTCCATGGCCTTTTTACCGTAATGGCAAGATGCCAAATCCGGCCAAAACAGTTCGAAACAACCGTGTTTCTTCAGGAAAGGCATCAGACGTTTATTCAAACACTCTTTCACGTAAATTTCTTGGTTGACAGTCCCGGAAGCTATGAAAATGCTGCTTTTCAAGCCACAGGTACAGATGGCTTGCCAAACCTGATATTTCTTTGCGAACTTTGACAGTTTTATGTGCTTGAAAATATCTGCTACCTTTCCCCTTCCTTTTGCCGTATAAAACTCCTGTCCCGGAAGCTGCTTGTAGTCGGCTTTGACGTAGGTTTCGTCGTCCATTACCACGCAGTCAAACTTCGTCAGCATCGTCGTGTACAGCCTCCGGGATCGCGCTTTGGCCGTCGTATTTTGTTTATCATCGCGATTTGGAGTGACTACCTTCTTGTAAGTCGATAGTCCTGCTCGTTTTTTGGCTCGATGGACGGTTGTAGACGATACACCCAGCTTATCTGCGGCATCTCGGAGAGAGAGGTTAGAGTTTCGCTTGAAACTACCGGCAACTCTCTTTGTCGTCTCAGCGGCTTCCGGTTTTCGATTTCCCCCCGATCCAGACTTCCTGGCTGTCGTTCCCCAAACACTTTAATTACATTTGTAACGGTTGATTTGGCAACTTTTAGCGATTTTGCCAGCTTTGCGTGCGAGTAGCTCGGATTTTCGCGATGCGCGAGCAAAATTTTGATACGCTGCTCTTCTTGCTTGGACGACATTTTGACAACTGAAGAGTGAATTCCAAAATCAAAATAGGAGCAACATTCTACACACACACCTTCAAAATGAGGGGTGTTCAGGTTTTTTAAATGCAAAATTGAAAGAAATACGTCAAGTTAATATTGACCAAATTTTGACCGTATCACCCTTTAAAAACCGTTTTCCAAATTAAAATGCTCGTTTAGCTAATAAAGCCTAATCTAATCAAAAACCATTAACTTGCTTATTTATCAAATTCAGGGAAAATATTTCGTGGTAATCCCCCTCCAAAAGAAAAAAAAATAAGGAATGATACGGCATTTAGGTTTGATTAAAATTCTACGTCCCATTAAAATATTATGTGATTTGCTTCTATTAAACCTTTTAGTTATGAACCATAGATGCTTGCGTTTATTTAGAAAATAAAAGGAGGGTAACCCTTTTACAAAGCTTTTTCAAAGTACTTGTCATTAAATTCCCACCCATTTTCTGTTTGGGGGTATCTATAAAAAAAAATTATTTGCCTCGAATTTGAGCATTAAACCAATATTAAAATTTTTTTCTGGGTAAAAAACAAAGGTCTAATCTAAAAATTAAACGAAAAATGATTAATACAAATATCTAATGGACATTAGCATGAACGTCTTTAATTTCATTAAAAAATCATTTTACGAAGCTTTGGTAATCAATGATGGGTATTTTATGTGTGTAATGCCGGTGATACGGTTTGGTCATTGAAAGCCCTCATTTTGGGAATTTTGAAAAATTTTCTCAGAAAAACTCATAAACATTTCCGTTGAATCTGTCGGCTTCAAAAAATTCGAATGTAAATTGACGTCACTAATTTCTTAACACTTAACTTTACCACCATCCTCATCGAAAAAGATGACTAATATTCAATATTGCTGCGTTTGGATGGACCCTAGACAAAAATTCCAAATTTTGAGATTTTTATATGGCCAAGGTGTTTTCATTCAAATATTGGGTTTTAGTCTGTCTGTTTGTTGGCTTCCCAAAATGATGTTGACCCTCTTATTTTTTTTTTATCCTCAATCAGTTGTTTGTAATATAGCAGCACATATTTTGCCCCTTTATCCAATGGATGATGCCTTTGGCTATATTGACATGATGGTCTCAATCTACACAATTTTCGAAAGAAAATTAATTTACATTGACAACACCATAATAAAAGAGATTTGGTTTTCAATAAGACAATCCAAAAGGGGTTAGGGGAAGTCTATAAAATAAAAGAATTTTTATTACCAACAATTTATTGTCTGTCTATCGAATGGTATGCCCTGGTGTCTAACGACATCATCCGCCTTCTTTTCGATCTTCAAGTGTTAGTGTTTTTTTTTGGTTTCTGAGATCAATTGATCGAATGATATGCATTCTTTGATGTACCATGGATGAATGACTATAACGAAGACATGGAAGACTCTAGGCCATAAGTTTTATGATTGCATTAGGAAGAATTTCTTTTTGTTGTTGTTGTTGTTTTCGCTTTCCGCATGATTCGCTGATCTTTTGAACTTTACATTTATAGACCCACGCCATAGTTTTAATATTTTTTTTTTTTTTGGGAAAGTTTTTATTTTTGTGTTAATTTCATTTCTAGACTCTTGGCCCCTTGCCCCTTTTGTTATTGCCAGCTAGTCTATAGCAAGCCTACCATCCTACGTCATTTATGGTTTTAACATTTTTAACATAACTTTTGTGAGATTATAACCAGATGATATGATAATATCATTTTACAGTGGCTCAAAGTGAATCTAGAAAGTAGGGAAATTCCCAAATGTCATGACAGAAACTTCTTTAGAGTACCCTAAAGAAGACACAAAGAAAATTTCATTGACATAATGAAAGCTTTTCATTAGAACAATGGATATGTTCTTTAATAATATGAATTTGTTCATTATTTAAAAGAAAAATCATAACAATAATAAAAAGTTTTATTTTTCTTATGTACTTAATCAGATGATATAATAATATCAGTTTACAGTGGCTCGAAGCATATTTAGAAAATAGTGACAGTGTCCCCGTCAAGTTTGAGTAAAAGGTTATCAACAGTGCACAAAAGAAAATTTTCTATTCAAACAAAATTATTGACAATATTTCCTATAGAGATAAAATTTTGACAAAATATTCTAGAGAAATAAAATTTTGACAAAGCGTTCTACAGAAATAACATTTTCTACAGAAATAAAATTTTTAAAAAATTTTCTATTGAAATAAAATTTTGGTAAAATTTAAAAAAAAAACAAGTAAGGAAAGTCTAAAGTCGGGCGGGGCCGACTATATTATACCCTGCACCACTCTGTAGATCTAAATTTTCGATACCATATCACATCCGTCATATGTGTTGGGGGCTATATATAAAGGTTTGTCCCAAATACATACATTTACGTATCACTCGATCTGGACAGAATTTGATAGACTTCTACAAAATTTATAGACTCAAAATTTAAGTCTGCTAATGCACTAGGATGGAACACAATGTTAGTAAAAACAATATGAGAAACATTTAAATCTGAAGCAATTTTAAGGAAACTTCTCAAAAATTTATTTAAGATTTATCACTAAATATATATGTATTAGAAGTTTAGGAAAATTAGAGTCATTTTTACACCTTTTCGACTAAGAAGTGGCGATTTTAAAAGGAAAATATTGGTATTTTGACCATTTTTGTCGAAATCAGAAAAACATATATATGGGAGATATATCTAAATCAAAACCGATTTCAACCAAATTTGGCACGCATAGCAACAATGCTCATTCTACTCCCTGTGCAAAATTTCAACAAAATCGGAGTTAAAAATTGGCCTCTGTGGTCATATGAGTGTAAATCGGGCGAAAGCTATATATGGGAGCTATATCTAACTCTGAACCGATTTCAACCAAATTTGGCACGCATAGCAACAATACTAATTATACTCCCTGTGCAAAATTTCAACAAAATCGGAGTTAAAAATTGGCCTCTGTGGTCATATGAGTGTAAATCGGGCGAAAACTATATATGGGAGCTATATCTAAATCTGAACCGATTTCAACCAAATTTGGCACGCATAGTAACAATGCCAATTCTACTCCCTGTACAAAATTTCAACTAAATCGGAGTTAAAAATTTGCCTCTGTGGTCATATGAGTGTAAATCGGGCGATAGCTATATATGGGAGATATATCTAAACCTGAACCGATTTCAACCAAATTTGGCACGCATAGCAACAATGCTAATTCTACTACCTGTGCAAAATTTCAACTAAATCGGAGTTAAAAATTGGCCTCTGTGGTCATATGAGTGTAAATCGGGCGAAAGCTATATATGGGAGCTATATCTAAATCTGAACCGATTTCAACTAAATTTGGCACGCATAGCAACAATGCTAATTCTACTCTCTGTGCAAAATTTCAACCAAATTGGAGTAAAACTCTGGCTTCTGGGACCGTATTAGTCCATATCGGGCGAAAGCTATATATGGGAGCTATATCTAAATCTGAACCGATTTCAACTAAATTTGGCACGCATGGCTATAATGGTAATTCTACTCCCTGTGCAAAATTTCAACCAAATTGGAGTAAAACTCTGGCTTCTGGGACCGTATTAGTCCATATCGGGCAAAAGATATATATGAGAGCTATATCTAAATCTGAACCGATTTCAATAAAATTGTGCACATTTGACTATACTACCAACTCCTAGTGCAAAATTAGGGTAATACTCAGGCTTCTAGGGCCGTATAAGTGCATATCGGGCGAAAGATATATATGGGAGCTATATCTAAATCTGAACCGATTTCTTCCAAAATCAATAGGGTTCTATTTTGACCCAAAACACACACTTGTGCCAAATTCGAAGTTGATTGGCCTTAAATTACTACCTAATCCCTTGGTTACAAAAATGTGTTCACGGACAGACGGACATGGCTATATCGACTCAAGAGCCCACCCTAAGCATTTTTGTCAAAGACACCATGTGTCTATCTCGTCTCCTTCTGGGTGTTGCAAACATATGCACTAACTTATAATACCCTGTTCCACAGTGTGGCGCAGGGTATAGGTTAAAGTGGCAGCCCGATTAAGATTCAGGCTCACTTAGACTATTCAGTCCATTGTGATTTAAGGTTAGGTTAAAGTGGCAGCCCGATTAAGATTCAGGCTCACTACGCAGGGTATAAAAATAAAATTTCGACAAAATTTCCTATAGAAATAAAATTTTGGTAAAATTAAAAAAAAAAAAAATCGACAAAATTTCCTATAGAAATAAAATTTTGACAAAATTTCCAAAGAAATAAAATTTTGGCAAAATATTCTACAGAAATAACATTTTGGTAAAATTTTCTATATAAATACAATTTTGACAAAATTTTCTTTCGAAATAAAATTTTTCCACAATTTTCTAAACAAATAAAATTTTGCAAAATATTGTGCAGAAATAAAATTTTGACAGAATTTTCCATAGAAATGAAATTTTGACAAATCTTTCTTCCGAAATAAAATTTTGACAGAATTTTCTATAGAAATAAAATTTGAAAAGTTTTTCTATAGAAATAAAATTTTGACAGAATTTTTTATAGAAATACAATTTTGACAAAATATTCTATAGAAATAAAATTTTGACAAATTTTTTCCTTCGAAATAAATTTTGCCAAAATTTTCTAAACAAATAAAATTTTGTGCAGAAATAAAATTTTAACAAAATTTTCTATAGAAATAAAATTTTGACAAAACTTTCTATAGAAATAAAATTTTAACAAAATTTTCTATAGAAACAATATATTGACAAAATTTCCAAAGGAATAAAATTTTGACAAAATTTTCTACAGAAATAAAATTTTGGTAAAATATTCTAAAGAAATAAAATTTTGATAAAATTTTCTATAGAAATAAAATTTTGACAAAATTTTCTACAGAAATAAAATTTTGACAAAGTGTTCTACAAAAATATTATTTTGGTAAAATATTCTAAAGAAATAAAATTTTGACAAAATTTCCTATAGAAATAAAATTTTGACAAAATTTGCTATAGAAATAAAATTTTGACAAAATACTCTACAGAAATAACATTTTGGTAAAATTTTCTATAGAAATAAAATTTTGACAAATTTTTCTTTCGAAATAAAATTTTTTAAACAAATAAAATTTTGCAAAATTTTGTGCAGGAATAAAATTTTGACTGAATTTTTCATAGAAATGAAATTTTGACAAATCGTTCTTCCGAAATAAAATTTTGACAGAATTTTCTATAGAAATAAAATTTTGACAAAGTGTTCTATAAAAATATTATTTTGGTAAAATATTCTAAAGAAATAAAATTTTGACAAAATTTCTATAGAAATAAAATTTTGACAAAATTTTCTATAGAAATAAAAATTTGACAAAATTTTCTATAGAAATAAAATCTTGACAAAATTTTCTATAGATATAAAATTTTTACAAAATTGTCTATAGAAATACAATTTTGACAAAAAAACAATATAAATTCAAGCATCAAGACTTCTACCAATCTCCAAATACCCTTTCTATAGGAATAACATTTTGGTAAAATTTTCTATAGAAATAAAATTATGACAAAGTTTTCTTCCGAAATAAAATTTTGCCAAAATTTTTTAAGCAAATAAAATTTTGACAGAATTTCCAATAGAAATGAAATTTTGACAAATCTTTCTTCCGAAATAAAATTTTGAGAGAATTCTCTATAGAAATAAAATTTTGACAGAATTTTTTATAGAAATATAATTTTGACAAAATATTCTATAGAAATAAAATTTTGACAAAATTTTCTACACAAATAAAATTATTGACAAAATTTCCTATAGAAATAAAATTTTGACAAAATTTTCTATAGAAATACAATTTTGACAAAGTTTTCTATAAAAATAACATTTTAGTAAAATATTCTATAGAAATAAAGTTTTGACAAAATTTGCTATAAAAATAAAATTTTTATAAAATTTTGTATAGAAATAAAATTTTGGTAAATATTTCTATAGAAATAAAATTTTGACAAAATTTTCTATAGAAATAAAATTTTGACAGAATTTTCTTTAGAAATAAAATTTTGACAGAATTTTCTATAGAAATAAAATTTGACAACTTTTTCTATAGATATAAAATGTTGACAGAATTTTTAATAGAAATACAATTGTGACAAATTATTCTATAGAAATAAAGTTTTGACAAAATTTTCTATAGAAATAAAATTTTGACAAAATTTCCTATAGAAATAAAATTTTGACAAAATTTTCTATAGAAATAAAATTTTGACAGAATTTTCTTTAAAAATAAAATTTTGTGTAGAAATAAAATTTTGACAGAATTTTCTATAGAAATAAAATTTGACAAATTTTTCTATAGAAATAAAATTTTGACAAAATTTCTATAGAAATAAAATTTTGACAAAATATTCTACAGAAATAACATTTTGGTAGAATTTTCTATAGAAATAAAATTTTGCCAAAATTTTCTAAACAAATAAAATTTTGTGCAGAAATAAAATTTTGACAGAATTTTCCATAGAAATGAAATTTTGACAAATCTTTCTTCCGAAATAAAATTTTGACAGAATTTTCTACAGAAATAAAGTGTTGACAAAATTTTCTATAGATATAAAATTTTGAGAAAATTTTGTATGGAAATAAAATTTTTATCAAATTTTCTATAGAAATAAAATTTTGACAAAATTTTCTATAGAAATAAAATTTTGACAGAATTTTCTATGGAACTAAAATTTTGGTAAAATTTTCTATAGAAATAAAATGTTGGTAAAATTTTCTATAGAAATAAAATTTTGACAAAGTGTTCTATAGAAAAAAAAAATTGGTTAGTACTACCCACATTTTTAATTTCACTTTTGTTTTTAAATATCAAAGGTACAATCAAAATTTTCTATAGAAATAAAATTTTGACAAAATATTCTACAAAAAAACAATTTTGACAAAAAAAATCTATAAAAAATTTTTAAAAGTTTTAAATTACGTGTTAGATCACGCGCTCAAAAATTTTTTCATAGTCACAGAAATGTTCATCAATTTTATACCACATGGCCATCTGTAATCCAAATATTATTCACAATTTTTTTTTTTCATTTTTGAAAATTTTCCTAAGCCATAAAATAAAATTCAACTCCAACATACAAAGAAAATTTGTTGATGGATTACATGGACATGTTAATAGCATATACCAAAGGGCAAATATTGATTTTCTCCTTGAGCACAAAAATACGATTCCAGGAAAACATGGCAGTAAACTACAAATATCCCCTAGAGCACTCAATGTATTTGTGAACACCATTTCGAAAGTTGTAACATGAACATGAATGACATGTACTTCAGTGGCAGCAAAAGGAAAAACGATACAAAAAATCCATAAAATGTGGTGTTAAACTAAAATGGACAATCATAATTATGTGTGAGGGGAAATTTAGACATTTAAAGGGAATATTGATCGTAGGGAATGGAGGGAGATGTGTAGGTAGAAATAATAGCCTTGAAAAATAAAATTTCCTAGAAATTATCCATAATATTAAGCAAACCTTTATCCAATTGTTATGAAGAGAATAAGATGAATGAAAATTGGAGATAATACACTTTCTATCTCTTACTCTCACTTACTTTCCCTCTCACTCTCTCACGGAGAAACTGAGATGTATTGTTGAGTAATAAAAAAATATATACGTTTCACATCCTCCATTTAGTGTTAAGTGAATTATATGTATGTATGTGTTTGAGTATGTCACTACAATAGGGCCTTCTACTCCTCTTATCACACTCTCTTCACTCCGTAAGCCTATATAATTACTTATCGCTAAGTGTTTGCTCTAGTATTAACAAAAAAAAAAACAGCAACTACGATATATTGCCACATTTTGTGCCATTGTTATTTTTCAATTTCATCTGTAATAGCCATTAAAAATTGTTTTTAAACTGTGTAAACATTTATTTCAATTTTTTTTTGTTGTTGCTCTCTTGGGCCTGTAAAATTTATTATGAGTGAGCTTTGATGTTAAGCCAAAGTGATCATTACAAGTGTCCAGTGTACTTGGCCCGCTCTAGCAATTATTATTTCAGTGCAAGCTTACTTTAGATACCCAGCAAACAATGTTAAAAATACAGATTAGTATTCCCTCCTTGCATACAAAGGGTAAGGGGTTCAATCCCAGTTTCGACCAAACAGCAAAATATTTTTCAACGGTTGTTTATACCGTCTCAATAATGCTGGTGACAATTCTGAATATTTCTTTGCATGTGGTTTCATTTCAATGTGGAACGCCGTTCGGACTCGGCTATGAAAAGGAGGACCCTTATCATTGAGCTAAAAATAGAATAGGGCAGAACTCAGTTTTAATAAGAGAAAAGACCGCCGTAACGGCCGATAGTCGCTCCCCACTTGCATTCATCGTTCGTACACTGAAAAAACGCATGCGCGGTTCTAAAGATTTTGTTTTTACTTTAACAATTTTGGTATTGATTCCGAGCCAAAGAAGCGGAGAATACAAGTAAGGATACTTTTAAGACACAATTCTCTTTTAAATTTGGGTTTTGTGTATTTGCTTCTAGGAAGCAAATTTTAAATTTTCGTTTTTTTCAGCTTTGATTCTTCATATGCTATCAAAATCCTTTAAAAACGAGTTAACGACAACTTTCCAAATTCAAAAATTCAAACTCGACTTCCAGTAGAAATTATGCTATGTTTCAAGTAAAAAAGTCTTTAAAATAAAGTGTTGAAAAACATGTCCTATATTTTTAAACGATTTATTGCTTTGTAGTCAAGATGCAAAAAGACAACAAATTTAAAGACAATTTCGTTAATTTTAAAGATTTTTTCTAAATTATTAAAGTCAAGTTGACCTTACTTCATATAATTTTTCTTTCATGTTATGATACCCATTTTTAAGTAAAATCACTTAATTATAAGGACGATACGACTTCATTAAAAAGTTTATCGACTTTTGGACAAGGAAAAAACTTTGTATTAGAGAAATGCGTCTTCTATGCTAAGCAAAGTTTGCATTCGTATTTTAAGGACATGAAATCTTTGGCCTCACTACAATATTTGTTCAGTGTAGGTTCAAAATAAATGCCGAATATTATGAGGAAAATGATACCACGACAGTATTGAAAATTTCGACCATGGCTATTCGAAAAAGTCTCAGCACCATCACACTCGTCAAGCAAGAATGGTTTAGTTCCTACCACACAATGGTCAAAATATCCAGATGTCAATTAGTTGGATTGAATGTAAATATTTGACAAAATTTTCTATAAAACTATAGGTTTGAAAAAATTTTTATAAAAAAAAAATTGACAAAAATTTCTCTGAAAATAAAATTTTGACAAAATTTGCTATAAATATACTATTTTGAGTTATAAATATAATATTTCTATAAACATACAATTTTGGCAACATTTTCTATAAAAACAAAATTTTGAGAAAAATTACTAGAAAAATTAAATTTAAAAAAATCTATAAAAACAAAATTTTGACAGATTTTTCTATAGAAATAAAATTTTGACAAAATTGTCTATGAAAAAAAAATTGACAAAACTTTCTATGAACAAAAATTTTGACAACATTTTCTATGAACATAAAATTTTGACAATTTTTTTAATACAATTTTGAGAAGATTATCTATAAAAATAAAATTTTGACCAAATTTTCTATATAAATAAAATTTTGACAAATATTTCCATAGAAATAAAATTTTGACAAACTTTTCTATAAAAATAAAATTTTGACAAATATTTCCATAGAAATAAAATGTTGACAAAATTTTCTATAAAATTAATTTTTTTGACAAAATATTTCCATAGAAATAAAATGTTGACAAAATTTTCTATAAAATTAATTTTTTTGACAAAATTTTCGATAAGACTAAATTTTTTTTTGTTTGTTCTTCAATCATATTTCTGGTTTTGATTTCAGCTTAAAACCATTGCGTTGACTAAACTATAAGAGTAGCTTAACCAAGAGAGGAAAAGTATATTTGACAAAATTTTCTATAGAAATAAAATTTTGACAAAATTTTCTATAGAAATAGAATTTTGACAAAATTTTTTATAGAAATAAAATTTTGATAAAAGTTTCTATAGAAATAAATTTTTGACAAAATAAAATTTTGACCAAATTTTCTATAGAAATAAAATTTTGACCAAATTTTCTATAGAAATAAAATTTTGACAAAATTTTCTATAAAAATAAAATTTTGACAAATATTTATATAAGACTAAATTTTTATTATATTTTTTTTTTGGTTTGTTCTTCAATCATATTTTTGGTTTTGATTTCAGCTTAAAACCATTGCGTTGACTAAACTACAAGAGTAGCTTAACCAAGAGAGGAAAAGTATATTTGACAAAATGTTCTATGAAAATAATATATTTGACCAAATGTTCTATGAAAATAATATGTTTGACAAAATTTTCTATGAACATAAAATGTTTACAAAATTTGCTATTAAAATACAATTTTGACAAAATTTTCTATAGAAATAAAATATTGGCAAAATTTTCTACAGAAATAAAAAATTGCCAAAATTTTCCATAAAAATAAAATTCTTACAAAATTTTCTATAGAAATATAATTTTTTGACAAAATTTTCTATAGATATAAAATTTTGACAAAATTTTCTGTGAAATTAAAATTAAGGCAAAATTTTCTATGAAAATAAAATTTTGACAAACATTTCTATAAAAATAAAATTTTAACAAAATTTTCTATAAAAATAAAATTTTAACAAAATTTTCTATGAAAATAAAATGTTGACAAAATTTTCTATGAAAATAAAATGTTGACAAAATTTTCTATAGCAAAAAAAAAATTCACAAAATTTTCTATGAAAATAAAATTTTTACAAAATATTCTATAGAAATAAAATTTTGAAAAAATCTTCAATAGAAATAAAATTTTGAAAAAATTTTCTATAGAAATAAAATTTTGACAAAATTTTCTACAGAAATAAAATATTGACAAAATTTTCCATAAAACTAAAATTTTTACAAAATTGTCTATAAAAATAAAATTTTGACAAAAATTTCTATAGAAATAAAATTTTGACAAACTTTTCTATAGAAATAAAAATTTTACGAAATTTTCTATATATGTAAAATATAAAAATAAAATTTTTACAAAATTGTCTATAAAAATAAAATTTTGAAAAATTTTCTATAGAAATAAAATTTTGAAAAATTTTCTATAGAAATAAAATTTTTCCAAAATTTTCTATAGAAATAAAATGACAAAATTTTCTACAGAAATAAAACTTTGAAAAAATTTTCTATAGAAATAAAATTTTGACAAAAATTTCTATAGAAATACAATTTTGACAAAATTTTCTATATAAATAAAATTTTGAAAAAAATTTCTATGAAAATAAAATTTTGACAAAATTTTCTATAGAAATAAAATTTTGACAAAATCTTCTACAGAAATAAACTATTGGCAAAATTTTCTATGAAAATAAAATGTTGACAAAATTTTCTATAGAAAAAAAAAATTCACAAAATTTTCTATGAAAATAAAATTTTGACAAAATATTCTATAGAAATAAAATTTTGACAAAATATTCTATAGAAATAAAATTTTGAAAAAATCTTCAATAGAAATAAAATTTTGAAAAAATTTTCTATAGAAATAAAATTTTGACAAAATTTTCAACAGAAATAAAATATTGACAAAATTTTCCATAAAAATAAATTTTTTTACAAAATTGTCTATAAAAATAAAATTTTGACAAAAATTTCTATAGAAATAAAATTTCGACAAACTTTTCTATAGAAATAAAAATTTTACAAAATTTTCTATATGTGTAAAATATAAAAATAAAATTTTTACAAAATTGTCTATAAAAATAAAATTTTGAAAAATTTCTATAGAAATAAAATTTTGAAAAAATTTTCTATAGAAATAAAATTTTGAAAAATTTTCTATAGAAGTAAAATTTTGACAAAATTTTCTATAGAAATAAAATTTTGAAATAAAATTTTGACAAAATTTTCTATAGCAATAAATACATTTTCTGTGCAAATAAAATTTAGGCAAAATTTTCTATGAAAAAAAATTTTGACAAAATATTCTATAGAAATAAAATTTTGACAAAAATTTCTATAGAAATTAAATATTGAAAAAATTTTCTATAGAAAAAAAATTTTGACAAAATTTTCAATAGAAATAAAATTTTGACAAAATTTTCTATAGAAATAAAATTTTTCCAAAATTTTCTATAGAAATAAAATGACAAAATTTTCTACAGAAATAAAACTTTGAAAAAATTTTCTATAGAAATAAAATTGTGACAAAATTTTCTATAGAAATAAAATTTTACCAAAATTTTCTATAGAAATACAAATTTACCAAAATTTTCTATTTGACAAAATTTTCTTTAGAAATAACATGTTGACAAAATTTTCTATATAAATAAAATTTTGAAAAAAATTTCTATGAAAATAAAATTTTGACAAAATTTTCTATAGAAATAAAATTTTGACAAAATCGTCTACAGAAATAAACTATTGGCAAAATTTTCTACAGAAATAAAATATTGACAAAATTTTCCATACAAGTAAAATTTTTACAAATTTTGTTAAAATAATATTTTTACAAAATCTTCTATAGAAATAAAATTTTGGCAAAATTTTCTATAGAAATAAAATTTTGACAAAATTTTCTATATAAATAAAATATTGACAAAATGTTCTATAAAAATAAGATATTAACAAAATTGTCTATAGAAATAAAATTTTTAAAAAATTTCTATAGAAATAAAATTTTTACAAAATTTTCTATAAAAATAACATATTAACAAAATTGTCTATAGAAATAAAATTTTGAAAAAATTTCTATAGAAATTAAATTTTGAAAAGATTTTCTATAGAAATAAAATTTTTGAAAAAATTTTCTATAAAAATAAAATTTTGACAAAATTTTCTATAAAGATCAAATTTTGCTAAAATTTTCTATTAAAATAAATATATTATGACAATATTTGTTATAGATAAAATAATACTTTTAATCATTATATAGTCATGCAAAACTTGTAGATTTCTGGCAAATTCATTGTAGTTAAAATTTTATAAAAATTTTACTAAAACTATCAACATTTGTTTTCTGGGTTTATGGCTTGTAACCTAGCTTCCATTAGATAGACATTTACAAGTGCAGATAAAGATATGAGTGCAACGGTTAGCTTGCTAGCTATCTTAGTTGCCTGTTTGCCTACCTCTATTCATAATGGATTTAATGACGGACAGACAAAAAGACAAGCGTTTTTAGGTACAATATTTAGTACTAGACACCACTTAAAATTGATAACGTGAACAATTATTGCCGGATAGAGCGTTTTTGTTTTTTTTTTTTTTTTGCCTATATGAACAAGTTCATGCAGTGCAAGAAATGTTGGAGAGAAGTGAAGCAAGAAGTGATAAAAAATGAAACAAGAAGAGGAAAATGTTTTCGTTAACAAGCCTGCTGGCCTATCCACACACACACACACATATGTTCCATAGACCATTTAGATGCCTCGTTTAAGTAGTCAATTTTTGAAATGTGTTAAGTTTATTGTCCATTACAGAAAAAACGATTATATTTTTTTCGTGTAGTTTGTAATTTTACATAAGTCTTTGCTAACATCGTTGAAATTGCTTCTATATGTAGAGACGTTAAATCAGATGTTGATCTTGCTGCCTTGCTGACTTGCTACTTCATTACTTTACTGTTTGTTTTTTCTCGATATTGAATTTCCTTCTGAAGAATTATTGCAAAATGCCATTTTAAATAGATAAACAAAATGTTTTGAATTATCATCGTGTATGATAATATCATAAATTTCTTTCTCTTGGTTTATTATTGGCGCCATTTGTGAAATAAAAAAACAAGATTATAGCTACAGAGTAGTTAAGCAATAAAATTTTAGAATAATTACGAATGGTCTCTAATTCAAGGCTCGTGCCGAGGTTTTCCACTCAAATGATCACTAGTTAATTTACAACTCCAAGTACTATAACCCAGCAAAAAAGCATCGCTAAAAAAAGTAATATAAACTTTCGATTTGGATCCGAAAGTTGTGAAAAACAAACAAAAATTAATTTTATTTCTATAGATAATTTTGTCAAAATTTTATTTCTATAGAAAATGTTGTCAAAATTTTATTTCTATAGAAAATTTTGTCAAAATTTTATTTCTATAGAAAATTTTGTCAAAATATTATTTCTATCGAAAATTTTGTCAAAATTTTATTTCTATAGAAAATTTTCGCCAAAATTTAATATCTATAGCAAATTTTGTCAACATTTTATTTCTATAGAGAATTTTGTTAAAATTTTATTTGTACAGTAAATTTTTGCCAAAATTTTATTTCTGTAGAAATTTTCGACAAAATTTTATTTCTGTACAAAATTTTGTCAAAATTCTATTTCTGTAGAAAATTTCGTCAAAATTTTATTTCTATAGAAAATTTTGTCAAAATTTTATTTCTATAAAAATTTTGTCAATGTTTTATTTCTATATAAATTTTCGACAAAATTTTATTTCTGCAGAAAATTTCGTCTAAATTTTATTTCTATAGAAAATTTTGTCAAAATTCTATTTCTGTAGAAAACTTCGTCAAAATTGTATTTCTATAGAAAATTTTGTTAAAATTTTATTTCTATAGCTACAGAAAATGTTGTCAACATTTTATATCTATAGAAAGATTTGTCAAAATTTTATTTCTATAGAATATTTTGTCAAAATGTCATTTCTATAGAAAATTTTGTCAACATTTTATTTCTGTAGAAAAATATGTCAAAATTTTATTTCTGTAAAAAATTTCGACAAAAATTTATTTTTGTAGAAAATTTCGTCAAAATTTTATTTCTATAGAAAATTTTGTCAAAATTTTTTTATCGAAAATTTTGTCAGAATTTTATTTCTATAGAGAATTTTGTCAAAATTTTATTTCTATAGAAAATTTTGTCAAAATTTTATATCTATAGAAAGTTTTATCAAAATTTTATATCTATAAAAAGATTTTTCAAAATTTTATTTCTATCCCAAATGTTGTCAAAATTTTAGGTCTCTTGAAAATTTTGTCAACATTTTATTTATATCCCAAATTTTATCAAAATTTTATTCCTATAGAAAATTTTGTTAAAATTTTATTTCTATAGAAAATTTTGTCAAAATTTTATTTCTATGGGAAATTTTGTCAAAATTTTATTTTCATAGAAAATTTTTTAAAAATTTTATTCTATAGCAAATTTTGTCAAAATGTTATTTCTACAGAAAATGTTGTCAAAATTTTATATCTATGGAAAGTTTTGTCAACATATTATTTCTATCCTAAATGTTGTCAAAATTTTAGTTCTATTGAAAATTTTGTCAAAATTTGAAATTTTTGACAAAAATTTATTTCTGTAGAAATTTTAGACAAAAATTTATTTCCGTAGAAAATTTCTTCAAAATTTAATTTCTATAGAAAATTTTGTCAAAATGTTATTTCTATAGAAAATTTTGTCAAAATTTTATTTTCATAGAAAATTTTTTCAAAATTTTATTTCTATAGCAAATTTTGTCAAAATGTTATTTCTACGGAAAATTTTGTCAAAATTTTATTTCTATTGAAAATTTTGTCAACATTTTATTTATATCCCAAATATTGTCAATATTTTATTTCTATAGGAAATTTTGTCAAAATTTTATTTCTGTAGAAATTTTCAACAAAAAATTATTTCCGTAGCAAATTTCGTAAAAATTTAATTTCTATAGAAAATTTTGTCAACATTTTATTTCTATAGAATATTTTGTCAAAATGTTATTTCTATAGAAAGATTTGTCAAAATGTTATTTCTATAGACAATTTTGACAAAATTTTATATCTATAGAAAGTTTTGTCAATATATTATTTCTATGGAAATTTTTCGCCAAAATTTAATTTCTATAGAAAATTTTGTCAAAATTTTATTGCTATAGAAAAATTTGTCAAAATTTTATTTCTGTAGAAATTTTCGACAAAAATTTATTTCTGTTGAAAATTTCGTCAAAATTTAATTTCTATAGAAAATTTTGTCAAAATTTAATTTCTATAGAAAATTTTGTCAAAATTTTATTTCCATAGAATATTTTCTATATTCTATTTTCTATAGAAAATTTTGTAAATTTTTTTTTTATAGCAAATTTTGTCAGAATTTTATTTCTATTGAAAATTTTGTCAACATTTTATTTCTATCCCAAATTTTGTCAATATTTTATTTCTATAGAAAATTTTGTCAAAATTTTATTTCTATACAAGTTTTTGTCAAAATTTTATTTCTATTGAAAATTTTCGAAAAAAATTTGATTTCTATAGAAAATTTTGTCAAAATTTTATTTCTGTAGAAATTTTTGACAAAAATTCTTTTCGGTAGAAAATTTCATCAAAATTTAATTTCTATAGAAAATTTTGTCAAAATTTTATTTCTATAGAATATTTTGTCAAAATGTTATTTCTATAATAAATTTTGTCAATTTTTTTTATATAGAAAATTTTGTCAGAATTTTATTTCTATTGAAAATTTTGTCAACATTTTATTTCTATCCCAAATTTTATTTCTATAGAAAATATTGTTAAATTTTATTTCTATTGAAAATTTTGTCAAAATTTTATTTCTGTAGAAATTTTTGACAAAAATTTATTTCTGTAGCAAATTTCGTAAAAATTTTATTTCTATAGAAAATTTTCGCCAAAATTTGATTTCTATAGAAAATTTTGTCAAAATTTTACTTCTGTAGAAATTTTCGACAAAATTTTATTTCTATAGAAAATGTTGTCAATTTTTATTTCTATAGAAAATTTTGTCAAAATTTTATTTCTATAGAAAATTATTTAAAAATTTTATTTTTATAGAAAATATTCTCAAAATTTTATTTCTATGGAAAATTGTTATATTATTGCCTGATAGATGTATCTGTAATATTAGAATCTTGTTTCTTTAATAGTTTTTTTTTTTTTTTTGGTCAGATCTTATTCATCATCTCTTGTTGATTTTATTGCAGTTTTCATATGTGTTCGACTATTCTTTTAAATAGCATATTCGTATTAAATACTTGATAAAGAATAATTACGAATAATTTGCACAATTAACAAAAAAATAAAAAACCAGTCTTTGTAGTAATCTCGTGAACTGAACTTCCTTCACACTGACATCATTGTTAATTTTTAAAAGCTTAATGCAAAAAAAAAAATCAAAAAAAAAAGAAATCGGAAATTTGTCCTATAGACATAAATAATTAGGATATGAAAATCGGAAAACGTTGTTTTCAATTTTAATTTTCCATAACTAAAAAAACATGACTAAAAAAACTATTAGAAACTATTAAGCAGTCCAATATTGCTAATAAAACGAATTAGTATTTAAATAAAATCCAAATTATTTCCTAAGAATTTGCTTATCATATGGAAAATATGGGTTCATTTAAATTTCCCTAAAAAAATATGTAATAACTCTTAGCGTATATTAAGTATAGAAATATATATATGTTTTACTGCATATTGGATTCCATTGTAATCAAACCATAGGCCAAAAAATTAAAGTAGATTAAAAACAATTACAGGCCTCAAACCATTTCATGATTTTTACCATATGACATATGATTCTCAAAAACATCATACACGCAAATTATCATAATTATTTTTTAATTAATTTGCAAATTAATGAGGCGTCAAATTCCATAAATATGCTTGAAAGGAAAAGAGTAACGGTGGTGGTAGTTATAACTTTGATGTATACATTTTCACATCACATGATAATAATTAAATCGAAAATTGAATTAAATATTATTTGCACTCCTGTCAATAAAGTAAAATTTATTTCCATAAATGTCAAAAAAATATATGATTTATTTATTAATTTAACTTTATGCGGGTAGTTTATTATGAGGAATAAGGAATTTATTGAAATCATAAAACATTAATAAATAGTAATCCACAAATATGTTGTATATAAATAATAAGGCAAATAATAAATTGTATAATTGACAAAATTGGACTTTGTGAGCTGATATTATCGGCCACATAAATCGACTAGACTACACGCAGAGAAGGAATATGATCACCTCAAACATGTTTCAAGAGTATTATGTCACTTTTCAAATATGTAACATATATGTTGCAACCATGTTATGTCCACGGAATGTATGTATCTTATAATGATATTTTTGTAAAAAAAACTGCTCTTGGTGTGATCATATTCCGAATTTCCGTTAAATTCAGTTCTATGAACGTACCGAATTTCAGTTAAATTATTCGATAATAATTTGACGGAAATTTCATTCCATTGGAAATTTTCTAAATAGGATTTTCCAAGTAGGTATCGAACTTATCAATAATTTATTAACTTACATTATACTTCCAACTCAAATGACACTCATGCTTAGAATCCTTACCTAAAAATAGAAAAAAAAAAAAAAATGAATAATAGTTTAAAATATATTTGTTATGTATGATCATAAAATAAGAGATAATATTAAAGAAATTGGTCATTGAAATTTTTCCCCATTACAATTAAGACAAAATTCTCAAAATTTTATTTATGTAGAAAAATTCTCAAAATATTGCTTTCTATAAAAAATTTTGTCACAATTTTATTTTTATAGAAAATTTTGGTAAAATTTTGTTTCTTTGTGAAGTAAGAAATTTGTGAAGTACCTCTTATTTAGTTGGAGAGGAATATTTTGCAAAATCTACCAAAATTTTTTCACAATTTTATTTTCGTTGAAACTTTTGTCATAATTTTATTTCTATCGAAAATTTTCAAAATTTTCTTTTCAACAGAAAAACTTTGTCAAAATTTTTCTTTTCATAAAAGAATTTCTCCAAAATTTTTCCTTCCATAAAATTTTTTTTTTAAAGCTTTGTTTCTATAGAAAAATTTCAAAATTTTCCTTTCTACAAAATATTTTGTTTCTATAGAAATTTTTGTCAAAAGTTTGTTTCTAAAGAACAATTTTGTCAAAATTTTATTTATATAGAAAATCTTGTCAAAATTTTATTACTATACAAAATTTTGTCAAAATTTTGTTTCTATAGAAAATTTTGTCAAAATTTTATTACTATACAAAATTTTGTCAAAATTTTATTTCTATAAAATATTTTGTCAAAATTTTATTATCATACAAAATTTTGTCAAAAATTTATTGCCATACAAAATTTTGTCAAAATTTTATTTCTATAGAAAATTTTGTCAAAATTTTATTATTATACAAAATTTTGTCAAAATTTTATTTCAATAGAAAATTTTGTCAAAATTTTATTTTTATAGAAAATTTTGTCAAAATTTTATTACTATACAAAATTTTGTCAAAATTTTATTGCTATAGAAAGTTTTGTCAAAATTTTATTTCTATAGAAAATTTTGTCAAAATTTTATTACTATACAAAATTTTCTCAAAATTTTATTTCTACGAAGATTTTGTCAAAATTTTATTTCTATAGAAAATTTTGTCAAAATTGTATTTCTATAGAAAATTTTGTCAAATTTTTATTGCTATAGAAAGTTTTGTCAAAATTTTAATTCTATAGAAAATTTTGTCAAAATTTTATTTCAATAGAAAATTTTGTCAAAATTTTATTTTTATAGAAAATTTTGTCAAAATTTTATTGCTATAGAAAATGTTTTCAAAATTTTATTACTATACAAAATTTTGTCAAAATTTTATTACTATACAAAATTTTGTCAAAATTTTATTACAATACAAAATTTTGTCAAAATTTTATTACTATAGAAAGTTTTATCAAAATTTTATTACTATAGAAAGTTTTATCAAAAATTTATTTCTATAGAAAATTTTGTAAAAATTTATTTCAATAGAAAATTTTGTCAAAATTTTATTTCTACAGAAAAATTTTGTCAAAATTTTATTACTATAAAAAATTTTGTCAAAATTTTATTGCTATAGAAAATTTTGTCAAAATTTTATTACTATACAAAATTTTGTCAAAATTTTATTTCTATAGGAAATTTTGTCAAAATTTTATTACTATACAAAATTTTGTCAAAATTTTATTTCTATAGAAAATTTTGTCAGAATTTTATTTCTATTGAAACTTTTGTCAACATTTTATTTCTATCCCAAATTTGGTCAAAATTTTATTTCTATAGAAAATTTAGTCAAAATATTATTTCTATAGAAAATTTTGTCAAAATTTTATTTCGATAGAAAATTTTCGCCAAACTTTGATTTTTATACAAAATTTTGTCACAATTCTTTTTCCATTGAAAATTTTGTCAAGATTTTGTTTCTACAGAAGAATTTTCCTTTCTGTAAAAAATTTTGTTTCTATACAATTTATTATCAAAACTTTATTTTTTATTTTTGTCAAAATTTTATTTTTATAGAAAATTTTGTCGAAATTTTATTTCTATAGAAAATTTTGTCAAAATTTTATTTCTTTAGAAAATTTTGTCGAAATTTTATTTCTATAGAAAATTTTTTCAAAAGTTTATTACTATACAAGATTTTGTCAAAATTTTATTTCTATAGAAAATTTTGTCGAAATTTTAGTACTATAAAAATTTTGTCAAAATTTTATTACTATACAAAATTTGGTCAAAATTTTATTTCTATCGAAAATTTTGTCAAAATTGTATTACTATACAAAATTTTGTCAAAATTTTATTTCTATAGAAAATTTTGTCAAAATTTTATTTCTATACAAAATTTTGTCAAATTTTTTATTTCTGTAAAAAATTTTGTCAAAATTTTAGTACTATACAAAATTTTGTCAAAATTTTATTACTATACAAAATTTTGTCAAAATTTTATTTCTATTGAAACTTTTGTCAACATTTTATTTCTATCCCAAATTGTGTCAAAATTTTATTTCTATAGAAAATTTTGTCAAAATTTTATTTCTATAGAAAATTTTGTCAAAATTTTATTTCTATCCCAAATTTTGTCAAAATTTTATTTCTATAGAAAATTTTCGCCAAACTGTGATTTTTATAGAAAATTTTGTCACAATTCTTTTTCCATTGAAAATTTTGTCAAGATTTTATTTCTATAGAAGAATTTTCCTTTCTATAAAAAATTTTGTTTCTATACAATTTATTATCAAAACTTTATTTTTATAATAAATTTTGTCAAAATTTTATATTGACAGGAAATTTGTGAAGTACCTCTTTATTTGTCACATTGGTTTTTTTTTTTGTTTTGTATTGAAAATATTGTCATAATTTTATTTCTATAGAAAATTTGTGTATAATTTTCCTCTCTATGAAATATGTTTATAGTCAGACTTGTGTAGATTGGTATTTGACATTTTTTGCCAAATATCTTAATAATAATAATTCTTTAATCTTCATGTCCAATAGGCTCGTATGACAATTGTAATACTATGTATAATAATTAATTTGAGTGAAAACCAGCCGGCATTACTGTCAAGCTAACATAAAAATTATTTTTTTTTTCGAGTGTAGAACATGCGAATTTTTGTATATTCCATTGAATTGAATTTGGCGTCACCTAGTCAGCCCTTGTCAACTGGTTTGTGGTCATATGTCTGTATTTTGTTGTTTTTATTTATTTTTTTTTTTTCAATAAAACCACAAAACAAATCAATTTATAGAGAAATGTTCAATTTAATTACGTATGCATAAAAGCATTTCGTAGAAAAATTATCCCACGGAGGCGTCTAATAGATTTAGTTATTGATTTTTCACATATATGTATATCTTGAAAGCATCTATGTAACGTATACCAATCTGACCACAAAAGTATTCCATTTAGTAGACATTACTACAAAAAAAAGCCACAAAAATGTTTCTCGGAAATAATTTGTATTCAATCAAACAAATTCTTTTGGCAAATAATACCACCATATCAAAAGTCAAAAAGAGTTAAAAAATAATAATAATAATGGATACAGAATTTGTATACACCCTAAGGTACTACGAATTAGGGTTACAAAAGTCCATAACGCTATTTATCTTGAAGTCTTTATTCTATTTGGTTGCCCATATATATTTTAATAATTTAAATATTGGGAGCAAAAAAAAATCAAATTTTTTATCAGTTTTCGCAAGCGTCAATTAATTAGTAGATGTGGCTTTGTATTTATTTATCATTAGTTTGTTTGCGTTTTCAAATTTATTCTCTGGTGTAAGAATTTAATAGCTTCATTTATTTATTTAAAAAAATATATATTGGACAGCAATTGGTGATACTCTTAGATTACAAATGGAGTCATATATGCAAACTTTGGTCTAAGTCCATTATTCTACCACTCTATGCACTCGAGATATTTTAGTGGCTACCAACTGCTCTTGAAATAACAAGAGTTGTTCTGGTTAAAAGCTTACGATTTTTTTTTTAGTTTTTTTTTTCTTTTTTTGCGGATTTATTGCATATCCATTTGAGATGGCATGCAAATATTTTTTCCACTTTGTTTTATTTTATGGACAAATAAAGACAAAGTGTCAGAGATTTATCAATCGTTTAAAATCAAATAAATGTACATAAAATACCAGAGGACAATGGAATGACCAACACAACATTCATTTACTGGCCGGATGAGAATACAGTAAAGACATTGTGAAAAAAATTGCAGTGAAAATAATGAAAAAATATTTTCCTAAAACAAATATAATTTCATAGGAATTAGATATAATCAAAATAGTTGAAGAAAAATTTCTATAGAAAAAAATCAACAAAACATACTATAGCAAAAATTTCTACGAAATTTTCTATACCAAAAACAAAAAAAACGACAAAATTTTTTTTATAGAAATACAATTCGAAGAAATCTGTAAAATTTTTGACAAAAAAAAATCGGCGAAATTACCTATGAAAAAACAATTTCAAAGAATTAGTCCACAGAACTTTCGCTGGAATAGAAATATATATATATAGAGGAAATTTTCTATAGTAAAACCAAATTTGATTAAATTTTCTAGAGTAAAAAATTTCAATTAATGAATTGTTGATTGAAACGAACTCGAGGTCTGTATTTTTTTATTTTTTTTTTTTTTATTCAATATTTCGTCTTTTCATTGAAAGACTTCATCGGGAAAATTATTGAAAACAACAAAAATATTACACCCACTATTGAGTAGAACCTAACGACACAGCGTCTGTTGTCATAAATAAAAAAAAAATAATAAACAAGTATATACGGCCGTAAGTTCGGCCAGGCCGAAGCTTATGTACCCTCCACCATGGATTGCGTAGAAACTTCTACTGAAGACTGTCATCCACAATAGAATTACTTGGGTTGCGGTAACACTTGCCGATGGCAAGGTATCTTAAAACTTCCTAACACCGTAATATATACCACATAGTCCATACGTGGTATATATTAATCTAAAAAGGCCGATTAACTACGTATATAATTAAGTTTAAAGTTTCTATAGAAATAAAATTTGGAAAAAAATTTCTATAGAAATAAAATTTTGACAACATTTTCTATAGAAATAAAATTTTGACAAAATTTTCAATAGAAATAAAATTTGAAAAAAAATTTCTATAGAAATACAATTTGGAAAAAAAAATCTATAGAAATAAAATTTTGACAAAATTTTCTATATAAATAAAATTTTGACAAAATTTTCTATAGAAATAACATTTTGACAATGTTTTCTATAAAAATAAAATTTTGGTAGATTATTTTTGGCTCGAGTGGCAACCATGATTATGAACCGATACGGACCAATTTTGGCATGGTTATTAGCGGCCTTATTCTAACACCACGTTGCAAATTTCAACCGGATCGGATGAATTTTGTTCCTCCAAGAGGCTCCGGTGATCAAATCTGGGGAACGGTTTATATGGGGGCTATATATAATTATGGACCGATATGGACCAATTCTTGCGTGTTACTTAGAGACCACATTCTAACACCATGTTCCAAATTTCAACCGGATCGGATGAATTTTGCTCCTCCAAGAGGCTCCGGAGGACAAATCTGAGGATCAATTTATATGGGGGCTATATATAATTATGGACCGATATGGACCAATTCTTGCGTGGTTGTTAGAGACCATATACTAACACCACGTACCATTTCAACCGGATCGGATGAATTTTGCTCCTCTAAGAGGGTCCGGAGGTCAAATCTGGTAATCGGTTTATATGGGGGCTATATATAATTATGGACCGATATGGACCAATTTTTGCATGGTTGTTAGAGACCATATACTAACACCATGTACCAAATTTCACCCGGATCGGATGAAATTTGCTTCTCTTAGAGGCCTCGCAAGCCAAATCTGGGGATCGTTTTATATGGGGGCTATATGTAATTATGAACCGATACGGACCAATTTCTGCATGGTTGTTAGAGATCATATACTAATACCATGTACCAAATTTCAGCCGGATCGGATGAAATCTGCTTCTCTTAGAGCAATCGCAAGCCAAATTTGGGGGTCCGTTTATATGGGGGCTATACGTAAAAGTGGACCGATATGGCCCATTTGCAATACCATCCGACCTACATCAATAACAACTACTTGTGCCAAGTTTCAAGTCGATAGCTTGTTTCGTTCGGAAGTTAGCGTGATTTCAACAGACGGACGGACATGCTCAGATCGACTCAGAATTTCACCACGACCTAGAATATATATACTTTATGGGGTCTTAGAGCAATATTTCGATGTGTTACAAACGGAACGACAAAGTTAATATACCCCCATCCTATGGTGGAGGGTATAAAAATACAGACCTCGAGCTCTTTTCAATCAACAATTCATTAATTGAAAAAATCAAATACAGGTCGAATACAATAAAAACAAGTTTGCAAAAAATTTCGACAAAATTTTCTATAGAAAAAAATTTCGACCAATTTTTCTATAGAAAACCAAATTCCGAATAAAGTTTCTACAACATAGCGCCAAATAGCGACTAAATTTTCTTTAGAAGTAACTTTTCTATAGAAAACAAAATTTCGAATAAAGTTCCTACAACAAAAAAAACAAAGCGACTAAATTTTCTTTAGAAGTAAATTTCGACGAAATTACCTTTACAAAATAAATTTCGAGGAAATTTTCTTTAGCAAATGTTCGATGTAATTTTTATAATTTTTTTTCTTTTTTTTGTTTTTTTGAGGAAATTTTCTATATCAAAAACAATTTCGATTACATTTTCTAGAGTTGATAATTTAGACATAATTTCCTATAGAAACATATTTCGACCAACTTTTATATAGAAAACAAAATTTCTAAAAAAAGTTCCTACAGCAAAAATAGCAACTAAATTTTCTAGGAATTTGCTCAATTCCGAAAGTCAAGCATTTCACCAAAAATCCCTATAGAAATAAAATGGCTACTAAATCCTCTATAAAAAAAAAATGTTGACAAATTTTTCTATAGAATCGAAAAATGGAATAAATTTTATACAGACAAAATTATCGACATTTTCTTAAAGAAGTAAATTTTGACGAAATTTCTTTATGAAATAAATTTCGACTCACTTTTCTATAGAACAAAATTTTAATGAAAATGTTTTTGTAGAAAAAAAAATCTTGATGAAATTGCCTATGGAATACTCATTTCAATGACAATTTATCTAGAAGAACATTTTGACAAAATATTCTATGGAAACAAATCTTTGACGAAATTTTCTATAACAAAATCGACGACATTCTCTTCAGAAAATGAAACAAGAAACGTTCGACCAAATTTTTATAGAAACAAAAACTCTCGGCGAAATTGTCCATTAAAATAAATTTCGAAATAATTTTTTAGGAAATAAATTTCGACCAAATAAACAAAAAAACGGCGAAATTTTCTATAGAAAAATATCTTATCGAAATTTTTTTTAGAAAACAAATTCTGACCAAAATTTCTATATAAACAAGTAAGGAAAGTCTAAAGTCGGGCGGGGCCGACTATATAATATCCTGCACCACTTTTTAGATCTAAATTTTCGATACCATATCACATCCGTCAAATGTGTTGGGGGATATATATAAAGGTTTGTCCCAAATACAAACATTTAAATATCACTCGATCTGGACAGAATTTGATAGACTTATACAAAATCTATAGACTCAAAATTTAAGTCGGCTAATGCACTAGGGTGGAACACAATGTTAGTAAAAACAAGTACATACAGCAGTAAGTTCGGCCGGGCCGAATCTTAAATACCCACCACCATGAACCAAATATTAGGGTTTCCTTTGAAATTTCAGGAGGGCTTGAGGACTTGAGGACACAACCCGAAGATAAATTTAAAGATTTCACCTATGAGGACTATATCAGATTCTGGATTTATAAGAACCATTTTTGTTTGAGGTTTAGAGGAATCATTAACATCTCTTGTAAGTGTGCAAGAAAATTATAAAATAACGTCTTGATTTGAAATCTTAAATCTGTAGAAGTAAAATCTGGAAATTTTACATTGAGTTTCAAACAATTTTCATGATCAGTGCGCCTTCTACACCCTCAAGAAGTGAAGTCGGTCTATATGGAGGCATTACCAAATGGACCGATAAAAACTTAATCCGATACACGTTTTTGTGAGCCTAAAATACCAGAATATTTACAATTTCAGGCATATCAGATAAAAACTACGGTTTCTAGAAACCCAAGGAGTTAAATCGGGAGATCGTTCTTATGGGGGCTATACTAAAATATGGACCGATACGCACCATTTTCGGCACACCTCTTTGTGACCCGAAAATACCTCTAGATTTCCAATTTCAGGCAAATAGGATAAAAACTTCGGATTCTAGAAGCCCGGTCTATATGGGGGCTATACCAAAATATGGATCGATACTCACCATTTTCGGCACACCTCTTTATCGTCCTAAAATACCTCTAGATTTCCAATTTCAGACAAATTGGATAAAAACTACGGTTTCCCAAGACCCCAAATCGGGAGATCGGTCTATATGGGGGCTATCCCAAAATATGGACCGATACTCACAATTTTTGGCACACGTATTTGTGGTCCTACAATACCTCTAGATTTCCAATTTCAGGTAAATTGAATAAAAACGGCGGTTTCTATAAGCCCAAGAAGTAAAATCGGGAGATCGGTCTATATGGGGGCTATACCAAAATATGGACCGATACTCACAATTTTTGGCACACATATTTGTGGTTCTACAATACCTCTAGATTTCCAATTTCAGATAAATTGAATAAAAACTGCGGTTTCTATAAGCCCAAGAAGTAAAATCGGGAGATCGGTCTATATGGGGGCTATACCAAAATATGGACCGATACTCACAATTTTTGGCACACGTATTTGTGGTCCTACAATACCTCTAGATTTCCAATTTCAGGTAAATTAAATAAAAACTGCGTTTTCTATAAGCCCAAGAAGTAAAATCGGGAGATCGGTCTATATGGAGGCTATACCAAAATATTTACCGATACTCACAATTTTTGGCACACGTATTTGTGGTCCTACAATACCTCTAGATTTCAAATTTCAGGTAAATTGAATAAAAACTGCGGTTTCTATAAGCCCAAGAAGTAAAATCGGGAGATCGGTCTATATGGGGGCTATACCAAAACGTGGACCGATACTCACCATTTTTGGCACATCTCTTTATGGTCATAAAATACCTCCAGATTTCAAATTTCAGGCAAATTGGATAAAAATTACGATTTCTATAAGCCCAAGACCCCAAATCGGGAGGTCGGTTTATATGGGGACTATATCAAAACCTGGACCGATATAGCCCATCTTCGAACTTGACCTGCCTGCAGACAAAAGACGAGCTTGTGCAAAATTTCAGCACGATTGCTTCATTATTGAAGTCTGTAGCGTGATTACAACAGACAGACAGACAGACAGACAGACAGACAGACAGACAGACGGACAGACGGACATCGTTATATCGTCTTAGAATTTCTCCCTGATCAAGAATATATATACTTTATATAGTCGGAAATCGATATTTCGATGCGTTACAAACGGAATGACAAACTTATTATACCCCCGTCACCATTCTATGGTGGTGGGTATAACAAGTAAGGAAAGTCTAAAGTCGGGCGGGGCCGACTATATTATACCCTGCACCACTTTGTTAGTCCATATCGGGCGAAAGTTATATATGGGAGCTATATCTAAATTTGAACCAATTTCAATAAAATGTAGCACACTTGATTAAACTGCTAATTGTACTCCTTGTGCAAAATTTCAACCAAATTGGGCCAAAACTCTGGCTTCTAGGACCATATTAGTCCATATCGGGCGAAAGTTATATATGGGAGCTATATCTAAATCTGAACCGATTTCAATCAAATTTGGCACACATGACTGTATTACTAATTGTACTCCTAGGGCAAAATTTCAACCAAATTGGGCCAAAACTCTGGCTTCTGGGGCCATATAAGTCCATATCGGGCGAAAAATATATATGGAAGCTATGTCTAAATCTGAACCGATTTCAATAAAATTTGGCACACTTGACTAAACAACTAATTGTACTCCTAGTGCAAAATTTCAACCAAATTGGGTTAAAACTCTGGCTTCTGGGACCGTATTAGTCCATATCGGGCGAAAGATATATATGGGAGCTATATCTAAATCTGAACCGATTTCTTCCAAAATCAATAGGGATGTATTCTGAGCCAAAACACATTTCTTGGAAAAAAAAATTGAAATTTTTTGTCTAAATATAGAAAGAATATATAGAAAAAAAGATCCAAGCAAATATTCTACAGAAAAAATAAAAATTGTTATAGAAAATTTTGTCAAAATTTTATTTCTATAAAAAATTTTGTGAAACTTTATTCATATAGAAAATTTTGTCAAAATTTTATTCATATAGAAAATTTTGTCAAAATTTTATTTCTATAGAAAATGGTTTCAAAATTTTATTTCTATAGAAAATTTTGTCAAAATTTTATTTCCATAGAAAATGTTGTAAAAATTTTATTTCTATAAAAAATTTTGTAAAAATTTTATTTCTACAGAAAATTTTCTCAAAATTTTAATTCTATTGAAAATTTTGTCAAAATTTTAATTCTATTGAAAATTTTGTCACAATTTTATTTCTATTGAAAATTTTGTCACAATTTTATTTCTATAGAAAATTTTGTCAAAATTTTATTTCTATAGAAAATTTTGTCAAAATTTTATTTCTATGTTGTAAAAATTTAATTTCTATAGAAAATTTTGTCAAAACTTTAGTTCTATGGAAAATTTTCTCAAAATTTTATTTCTACAGAAAATTTTGGCAAAACTTTATTTCTATAGAAAATTTTATCAAAATTGTATTTCTTTTTGTCAAAATGTTATTTCTATAGAAAATTTTGTTAAAATTTTATTTCTATAGAAAATTTTGTCAAAATTTTATTTCTATGGAAAATTTGTCTAAATTTTATTTCTATGGGAAATTTTGTCAAAATTTTATTTGTATAGAAAATATTGTCAAAACTTTATTTCTATAGAAAATATTGTCAACATTTTATTTCTATAGAAAATTTTGTCAAAATTTTATTTCTATAGAAAATTTTGTCAAAATTTTATTTCTATGGAAAATTTGTCTAAATTTTATTTCTATGGGAAATTTTGTCAAAATTTTATTTGTATAGAAAATATTGTCAAAACTTTATTTCTATAGAAAATATTGTCAACATTTTATTTCTATAGAAAATTTTGTTAAAATTTTATTTCTATAGAAAATTTTATCAAAATTTTATTTCTATAGAAAATTTTGTCAAAATTTTATATATATAGAACATTTTGTCAAAATTTTATTTCTATGGGAAATTTTGTCAAAATTTTATTTTTATAGAAAATGTTGTCAAAATTTTATTTCTATGGGAAATTTTGTCAAAATTTTATTTCTATAGAAAATTTTATCAAAATTTTATTTCTATGGAAAGTTTTGTCAAAATTTTATTTTTATAGAAAATGTTGTCAAAATTTTATTTCTATAGGAAATTTTGTCAAAATTTTATTTCTATAGAAAATTTTATCAACATTTTATTTCTATGGAAAGTTTTGTCAAAATTTTATTTTTATAGAAAATGTTGTCAAAATTTTATTTCTATAGAAAATTTTGTCAAAATTTTATTTCTATAGAAAATTTTGTCAAAATTTTATTTCTATGGAAAATTTGTCAAAATTTTATTTCTATGGGAAATTTTGTCAAAATTTTATTTCTATCGAAAATATTGTCAAAACTTTATTTCTATAGAAAATATTGTCAACATTTTATTTCTATAGAAAATTTTGTCAAAATTTTATTTCTATAGAAAATTTTGTCAAAATTTTATTTCTATAGAAAATTTTGTCAAAATTTTATTTCTATAGAAAATTTTATCAAAATTTTATTTCTATAGAAAATTTTGTCAAAATTTTATATATATAGAAAATTATGTCAAAATTTTATTTCTATGGGAAATTTTGTCAAAATTTTATTTCTATAGAAAATTTTATCAAAATTTTATTTCTATGGAAAGTTTTGTCAAAATTTTATTTTTATAGAAAATGTTGTCAAAATTTTATTTCTATAGAAAATTTTGTCAAAATTTTATTTCTGTAGAAAAATTTGTCAAAATGTTATTCATATAGAAAAATTTCTCTTAATTTTATTTCTATAGAAGATTTTGTCAACATTTTATTTCTATGGAAAATTTTGTCAAAATTTTATTTCTATAGAAAATGTTGTCAAAATTTTATTTCTATAGAAAATTTTGTCAACATTTTATTTCTATAGAGAATTTTCTCAAAATTTTATTTCTATAGAAAATTTTGTCAAAATTTTATTTCAATAGAAAGTTTTATCAACATTTTATTTCTATAGAAATTTTTGTCAAAATTTTATTTCTATAGAAAATTTTATCAACGTTTTATTTCTATAGAAAATTTTGTCAAAATTTTATTTCTATAGAAAATTTTCCCAAAATTTTATTTCTAGAGAAAATTTTATCAAAATTTTATTTCTATGGAAAGTTTTGTCAAAATTTTATTTTTATAGCAAATGTTGTCAAAATTTTATTTCTATAGAAAATTTTGTCAAAATTTTATTCATATAGAAAATTTTCTCTAAATTTTATTTCTATAAAAGATTTTGTCAACATTTTATTTATATTGAAAATTTTGTCAAAATTATATTTCTATAGAAAATGTTGTCAACATTTTATTTCTATAGAAAATTTTGTTAAATTTTTATTTCTATAGAGAATTTTCTCAAAATTTTATTTCTATAGAAAATGTTGTCAAAATTTTATTTCTAGAGAAAATTTAGTCAAAATTTTATTTCTATAGAAAATTTTATCAAAATTTTATTTCTAGAGAAAATTTTGTCAAAATTTTATATATATAGAAAATTTTATCAAAATTTTATTTCTATAGAAAATTTTCTCAAAATTTTATTTCTATAGAAAATTTTCTCAAAATTTTATTTCTATAGAAAATATTGTCAAAATTTTATTTCTAAAGAAAATTTTGTTAAAATTGTATTTCTTTTTGTCAAAATTTTATTTCTATAGAAAATTTTGTTAAAATTTTATTTCTATAGAAAAATTTAACATAATTTTATTTCTATGGAAAATTTGTTAAAACTTTATTTCTATAGAAAATTTTGTCAAAATTTTATTTCTATAGAAAATTTTGTCAAAATTTTATTTGATTTTTTTTCAACATTTTCAAAAGAAAAATTTTTGACAAGATTTTCTATAGAAAAAAATCGATGAAATATACATTTTATTAAATTTTCTGTAATAAAAAAAATATATTTTTTAATTGTTTTCTTTTTCGCTTTTACCTGTAGCATACCTGCTTAAGGTCAAAATTTTGTTAAGTGTTATACAAAAAAACCTCCAGAAAGGGGGAAATGCTGTGGCTTTTTGTGAAATGCCAATTGAAAAAAAAGAAGAAGAAAAAAACCAAAAGCAAACAATTTATATCAATTACCAACTTCCTCCTCAACACCAACGGAGTGAGTGACACATCTCTGATAGTTGATGCTTTAATGTGCCTCTAAATGAATGCATTTCTTCTTTGCATGAACATCAAAGGAAACACTTATGTCAGTGCAAACGCCAACTAAACTTCTTGGATTACTGCTTTCCTTCGTTCCCCTTTCTTTTCTTTCTTTGGTCTGAGGTAAGTTTGAGGAGATCTTATAACACCAATGTCAGAAGGAAAGCTACCACAAAAACCTCAAAATAACTAGGGAAGAAGAAAATAACAGTGGTCATATTTCAAATGGGGGGGGGGGGGGGTAAAATCAATTAGAAGAACAATTTTTCTCATTTTTCATGATAAAGTGAAATTTATCAATTCCGGCTAATAGAGATTAAATTCCCCCGTAATTAGGGATTGTGATAACCCAAGGCTTCATTTAGTTTTTTTGGAATATAAAAAAAACCATGATATCTTATCGCTTAGAATGGAATTTAATTTTTTTTAAATAGAATCTTAAAGTACCCTCTAAGAGCAATAAAAACAAGAAGGGAAAGTTTTTTTTTGTCAAAAATGTTTACCCAATAAATCCATGTAATATGATACTAATTCCCTTTTATTTGTTCAATTCATTTCCAAGGGCAGTGATAAAATCCCTTAACTAGACAGTCAATTTAGTTAAGGCTTTTCTGAGTAACCAGCATTTTAGAAATTTATGATAAATTTATCCAAAAATTTAATGACCTCTAGTGGCTTGTGTACTAATTCCCTTATAACACATTTAGTATTGGATTTTGGGCTTTACTTGGAAACGGTGTTACCCCTATAATTTATAACTATTGTGAAACCAAAAAACACATATTTTCTTATTCATTTTGCTTTTTTTTCTTCTCTACAAATCCCTTTGATAAAATATTAAGTGTTTCATTGGATTTCATTGTCCATTTGATCAAGATTATATATCATTATACCCACTACCATAGAATGCATACTAACATGGTTATTGTGTTTGTAACGCATCGTAATATTGATCTCACACACAATAATACCAGAAGCAATGATTAAAAAAAAAAAATCAACTAATCACATTAGGCTCGAAATCTACTAAGAGCGGATTTAAAATCCTTTTTTAAGCCAAATGACAATCTTGATGAAGTGGATTTTGGAAGTGTAATGTGCATGAGCTTTAATCAATTTTGTTCTACACGCAAAAAAATAATTCTTGCCTCCCAAACGAAATTTTAGACGAAGAAAGTTCGTTTCTCATTTGCTTTTCGCTGTAAGGAAGTGTATTTGGAAGAAAAGTACATACTTTTTGTGATAAACGTTTATTCTTTTCCAGGATGTAAAAACAATTTCATAGAGACAAACTCAAAAAAACATTGTTTTCTTGCTAATTGCAGTTTCCCTCACATCTTTCTCACATCCAAGAGGTTTTTTAGTCCTTAACACCTTTTCCTGTAATACCAACAATGTAGAAGAAATTATACGATTTTATAAATATTTAAAATTTTTGTACCTTTCGCCTGGACGGAGAATCGAACCGCGGACAATGCACTTTGTAAGCCAACACACTATCCACTGAGCTATGTACCTGTTATGGTCATCAATAGATAAATATCCATATAAGTTATATTTATATAGCATAGCTTGCGGCGCCCACGAAACGAATAAACAAAGTTTATTTAACAGAAACAAACATTTAGTTTGGCACCGTGGAGCAGTGGTTGCTACGTCCGACTTGCATGCCAAGGGGTTGACCTTTGGTCGACCTGCTTCGACCAAAGTTTTTTTTTTTACATATATTCCAGATATGTTCGGAAGATTCCGAAAAAAATGTTCAACATAACATTGAAATATATTAAATTTTGAACTGTAAAATGTGTCTTATTAAAGGCCTAAAGTCAGAAAAGAACAGTATTTGATATAAACGAAATGGACTGTGTTGTTGTTTCAAAAATAACTTTTTTTATTGAAAAAATAAAAATTTTGTAACAAACGAATTTTTTTGGTGATAAAAGTTTAAAATTTTCGAAGCAATTCAAAAAACTCTAACAAAAGAAAAACGTTTTCGGTACACGTTTTCCAAACGTTTTTTTTCTTTGCGTGTACTTCATACATAAATCGGTTTATCCCTTTGAATCAAAGAAAATAAGTATATGCGGCCAGGCCAAATCGTATATACACTAAAACAAGTAAGGAAAGTCTAAAGGCGGACGGGGCCAACTATATTATACCCTGCACCACTTTGTAGATCTAAATTTTCGATACCATATAACATCCGTCAAATGTGTTGGGTGCTATATATAAAGGTTTGTCCCAAATACATACATTTAAATATCACTCGATTTGGATAGAATTTGATAGACTTTTACAAAATCTATAGACTCAAAATTTAAGTTGGCTAATGCACTAAGGTGGAACACAATTTTTGTAAAAAAATATGGGGAACATTTAAATCTGAAGCAATTTTAAGGAAACTTGGCAAAAGTTTATTTATGATTTATCGCTCGATATATATGTATTACAAGTTTAGGAAAATTAGTGTCATTTTTAATACTTTTCGACTAAGCATGCTAATTCTACTCCCTGTGCAAAATTTCAACTAAATCGGAGTTAAAAATTGGCCTCTGTGGTCATATGAGTGTAAATCGGGCGAAAGCTATATATGGGAGATATATCTAAATCTGAACCGATTTCAACTAAATTTGGCACGCATAGCTACAATGCTAATTTTACTCTCTGTGCAAAATTTGAATTAAGTCGGAGTAAAAGATTGGCCTCTGTGGTCATATGAGTGTAAATCGGGCGAACGATATATATGGGAGCTATATCTAAATCTGAACCGATTTCAATAAAATTTGGCACACTTGACTATAGTACTAATTGTTCTTCTTGTGCAAAATTTTAAGCAAATTGGGGTAAATCTCTGGCTTCTGGGTTATATGAGTCCATATCGGGCGAAATAAATATATATATATATATATATATATATATATATATATATATATATATATATATATATATATATATATATATATATATATATATATATATATATATATATATATATATATATATATATATATATATATATATATATATATATATATATATATATATATATATATATATATATATATATGTGTGTGTGTGTATGTGTGTTCACGGACAGGCGGACATGGCTATATCGACTCAGGAGCCCACCCTGAGCATTTTTGCCAAAGACACCATGTGTCTATCTCGTCTCCTTCTGGGTGTTGCAAACATATGCATATGCAGGGTATAATTACAAAATTTTCTATAGAAATAAAATTTTGACAAAATTTTCTATAGAAATATAATTTTCAAAAATTTTCTATAGAAATAAAATGTTGCCAAATTTTTATATAGAAAAAACATTTTGACAAAATTTTTTATAGAAATACAATTTTGACAAAATTTTCAGTAGAAATAAAATTTTGACATAATTTTCTTTAAAAATAAAATAAAAATGTAAAATTATTATACCCTGCGCCACACTGTGGAACAGGGTATTATAAGTTAGTGCATATGTTTGTAACACCCAGAAGGAGACGAGATAGTCACATGGTGTCTTTGGCAATAATGCTCAGGGTGGGTCCCTGAGTCGATATAACCATGTCCGTCCGTCCGTCTGTCTGTGAACACATTTTTGTGATCAAAGTCCATGTCGCAATTTAAGTCCAATCGCCTTCAAATTTGGCACATGTTCCTAATTTGGGTCAGAATAGAACCCTATTGATTTTGGAAGAAATCGGTTCAGATTTAGATATAGCTCCCATATATATCTTTCGCCCATTATACACTAATATGGACCCAGCAGCCAGAGTTTTATACCGATTTGCTTGAAATTTTGTACAAACATAAAATTTAGTCGTATAGTCAAGTGCGCAAAATTTGGTTGAAATCGATTGGGATTTAGATATAGCATATATATCTTTCGCCCGATATGC
Organism: Haematobia irritans; assembly: GCF_050003625.1. NCBI lineage: Eukaryota > Metazoa > Arthropoda > Insecta > Diptera > Muscidae > Haematobia > Haematobia irritans. The sequence goes on along the minus strand of NC_134400.1, from coordinate 188,425,852 downwards.
TCTTATATGAACCCAGAAGCCAGAGTTTTATCCCGATTAGCTTGAAATTTTGCACAAGGAGTCAAATTGGTAGTATAGTCATGTGTGCCAAATTTGATTGAAATAGGTTCAGATTTAGATATAGCTTCCATATATATTTTTCGCCCGATATGGACTTATATGGCCCCAGAAGCCAGAGTTTTGGCCCAATTTGCTTGAAATTTTGCACTAGGAGTACAATTAGTAATATAGTCATGTGTGCCAAATTTGATTGAAATCGGTTCAGATTTAGATATAGCTCCCATATATATGTTTTTCTGATTTCGACAAAAATTGTCAAAATACCAACATTTTCCTTAATAAATCGCCACTGCTTAGTCAAAAAGTTGTAAAAATTACTTTAATTTTCCTAAAATTGTAATACATATATATCGAGCGATAAATCATAAATAAACTTTTGCGAAGTTTCCTTAAAATTGCTTTAGATTTAAATGTTTGGCCAACTTAAATTTTGAGTCTATAGATTTTGTAAAAGTCTATCGAATTCTGTCCACATCGAGTGATATTTAAATGTATGTATTTGGGACAAACCTTTATAATAGCACCCAACACATTTGACGGATGTGATATGGTATCGAAAATTTAGATCTTCAAAGTGATGCAGGGTATAATATAGTCGGCCCCGCACGACTTTAGACTTTCCTTACTTGTTTTTCATAATAAATAAATATGTTATAGAAAATTTGAAATTTATCTATGACAAGTTTTTCCTAACTCTCTGGTCAAATAGATAACCATTCTTTTGGAAGCAAATAAGCTAGACAAGACGATTTTCCCTTGGTTGACTATGTGTCTACATTGCCTAGCCTTACCTATTCATACGTCACAGCAAGGTAATTGAAGGCCTTCTTACAAAAGAGCAAAGACCACCAGTGTATGGAGAAAATTATAGAGCGCTAGCAAAATGCTGTAATTCCTTTTCAAGATGATAATGGTAATGCTGCCTCCCAATGATCAGTGGCTAACTCAGTCATATGCCATAAAAGTGATGTGCTCTTGTCTTTCCCATTTTTATGGCCACATAAAGATTTTCTTGTGTTTTTTTTTATTTGTTGACCATCGTTCAACGAACTATATGAGCAACCATGTGTGCGTATATCACCCCGATGGATAGCGAGAACATTAGCTGGTGAATGGAAAAGTGCCAGAACCACTTACTGCAGACATTCATTTGCACTTGGAGTATGCAGATCACTGGCCTAATGCTAGCCAGTCATCCAAGCGTCGATATTCATCTATCCACATAGTCCATTTCTTTGGGATTTTATTCTTTCCTGGTCTTTGGTCTATTATTACAGCCATTAGACTGAGTGGACCTCCTGCTTGGGATGCTTGTTTTTTCACCGAATGGTCAATGGGAACAATTCCTCAATTACACACTATTAGTCGGATGCATTAAACTCTGTCAGCAGTAGACTGGGAGTGATGCCATCAAATGATCCATGGGCGCATCCATCCACATCTCTCGATCTCTGCCAACAGACATCAAAAGATGATGATTAATCTTGTCAGAAATCACAGCGACAGCCAAGGCTATATAGGCCCCCATTGGGAAATGTCAGGCTTCGTTTTTGTTTTTTTTTTTTGGTTTGCTTGTATTTCTCTGACCGCCAACCAGAATGGTGTAAAATTGAAAGGGATTAGTCAGTCAGACAGCCAACCAACCAGCCAGCTAGTGAGTGATGTGGTGAAGATGAAGAGATTTCCGTAATTGATCTAATAAACATTAGTTCATTGGATGCCATAAATTTCGTTAAAAAATTGGTTCCATATGAAATGTGGAATTTTTTGCAAAATCTGATTTCCTAGATATGTTCTGAGGCAATTCAAAGAGAATAATCGAGCAAGTCATTGACTTCATTGAACTTTCAATAATAAGGGATTTTTTTTTTTGAATTAAATTAAAATGGAATGCATGGAGGAGCAGAAAATAATAAAAGTAGTAAAACTGTCTTAAATATGAAGAGTTTTTGTAGTTTTTTTTTTGTAAAAAAAATTTCTTTCATACGAATTATGGCCTCAAATGTGCCCACAATGCCATATCATCTTGAGGTGAGTGACTCTTTTAGTGACAACCTTTTTCTTCAAAAAGCCCTAGGCCCAAAAGATCCACGCATTGAGATCCGAAGATTTTAGCAGCCATTGTGCGGTAAAAATTAACCGAGAAGCTTACTTTTTTAAGCCATTCTTGGTTGACGCGAAATGTCCATTACCACCGGCGGCGCCTGATTTCTGGTGGCCAATCGAAGGTGCAAATTTTCAGCTGACCTCTGTGACAAGTAATCCCGATCATTTTTGTTCTAACTCACTGTAGAAATAAAATTTTGACAACATTTTTTTATAGAAATAAAATTTTGACAATTTTTTTTTATAGAAATAATATTTTGACAATTTTTTTTATAGAAATAATATTTTGACAATTTTTTTTATAGAAATAAAATTTTTACAATTTTTTGTGTAGAAATAAAATTTTGACAAAATTTTCTATAGGAATAAATTTTTGACTAAATTGTCTAAAGAAATAAAATTATGAAAAAATTTTTTCATAGACATAAAATTATGACAAAATTTTTTCATAGACATAAAATTTTTACAAAACTTTTTTGTAGAAATAAAATTTTGACAAAATTTTTTTATAGACATAAAATTTTGACAAAATTTCTATAGAAATAAACTTTTGACTAAATTGTCTAAAGAAATAAAATTATGACAAAATTTTTTAATAGACATAAAATTATGACAAAATTTTTTCATAGACATAAAATTTTGACAAAATTTTCTGTAGAAATTTTTTTACAGAAGTAAAATTTAGGCAAAATTTTTTTATAAAAATAACATTTTGACTAAATTGTCTAAAGAAATAAAATTTTGACAAAATTTTTTCATAGACATAAAATTATGACAAAATTTTTTCATAGACATAAAATTTTGACAAAATTTTCTATAGGAATACATTTTTGACTAAATTGCCTAAAGAAATAAAATTATGACAAACATTTTTTTATAGAAATAAAATTTTGACAAAATTTTCTATAGGAATAAATTTTTGATTAAATTGTGTATAGAAATAAAATTTTGACAACATTTTCTATAGGAATAAATTTTTGATTAAATTGTGTAAAGAAATAAAATTATGACAAAATTTTTTCATAGACATACAATTTTGACAAATTTTTATAGAAATAAACTTTTGACAATTTTTTTTTTATAGAAATAAAATTTTGACTAAATTGTCTAAAGAAATAAAATTGTGACAACATTTTTTCATAGACATTAAATTATGGCAAATTTTTTCATAGACATAAAATTTTGACAATATTTTTTCATAGACATAAACATATGACAAAATTTTTTCATAGACATAAAATTTTGACAAATTTTTTTTATAGAAATAAACTTTTGACAAATTTTTTTTTATAGAAATAAAATTTTGACTAAATTGTCTAAAGAAGTAAAATTATGATAAAATTTTTTCATAGACATTACATTATGACAAAATTTTTTCATAGACATAAAATTTTGACAAAATTTTTTCATAGACATCAAATTTTGACAAATTTTTCTATAGAAATAAAATGTTGACAAATTTTTTTTTATAGAAATAAAATTTTGAAAAAAAATTTTATAGAAATAAAAATTTGACTAAATTGCCTAAAGAAATAAAATTATGACAAAAATTATTCATAGACATAAAATTATGACAAAATTTTTTCATAGACATAAAATTATGACAAAATTTTTTCATAGACATAAAATTTTGACAAAATTTTTTCATAGACATAAAATTTTGACAAAATTTTCTATACAAATACAATTGTGACAAAATTTTTTTTATAGAAATAAAATTTTGAAAAAATTTTTTTTACAGAAATAAAATTTTGACTAAATTCTCCAAAGAAATAAAATTATGGCAACATTTTTTCATAGACATAAAATTTTGACATAATTTTCTATCAGAATAAATATTTGACTACACTGTCTAAAGAAATAAAATTATGACAAAATTTTTTCATAGACATAAAATTTTGATAAAATTTTTTCATAGAAGTAAAATTTTGACAAAATTTTCTATAGAAATAAAATTTTGACAAAATTTGTTTTATAGAAATAAAATTTTGACAAAATTTTTTCATAGACATAAAATTTTGACAAAATTTCTTCATAGATTTAAAATTATGACAAAATTTTTTCATAGACATAAAATTTTGACAAAATTTTCTATAGGAATACATTTTTGACTAAATTGTCTAAAGAAATAAAATTATGACAAACATTTTTTTATAGAAATAAAATTTTAACAAAATTTTCTATAGGAATAAATTTTTGATTAAATTATGTATAGAAATAAAATTTTGACAACATTTTCTATAGGAATAAATTTTTGATTAAATTGTGTAAAGAAATAAAATTATGACAAAATTTTTTCATAGACATACAATTTTGACAAATTTTTATAGAAATAAACTTTTGACAATTTTTTTTTTTATAGAAATAAAATTTTGACTAAATTGTCTAAAGAAATAAAATTATGACAACATTTTTTCATAGACATTAAATTATGGCAAATTTTTTCATAGACATAAAATTTTGACAAAATTTTTTCATAGGCATCAAATTTTGACAAAATTTTCTATAGAAATAAAATGTTGACAAATTTTTTTTTATAGAAATAAAATTTTGTAAAAAAATTTTATAGAAATAAACATTTGACTAAATTGTTTAAAGAAATAAAATTATGACAAAAATTATTCATAGACATAAAATTATGACAAAATTTTTTCATAGACGTAAAATTATGACAAAATTTTTTCATAGACATAAAATTTTGACAAAATTTTTTCATAGACATAAAATTTTGACAAAATTTTCTATACAAATACAATTGTGACAAAATTTTTTTTATAGAAATAAAATTTTGACAAATTTTTTTTATAGAAATAAAATTTTGACTAAATTCTCCAAAGAAATAAAATTATGGCAACATTTTTTCATAGACATAAAATTTTGACATAATTTTCTATCAGAATAAATATTTGACTACATTGTCTAAAGAAATAAAATTATGACAAAATTTTTTCATAGACATAAAATTTTGATAAAATTTTTTCATAGAAGTAAAATTTTGACAAAATTTTCTATAGAAATAAAATTTTGACAAAATTTGTTTTATAGAAATAAAATTTTGAAAATTTTTTTATAGAAATAAAATTAAATTATGACAATTTTTTTCATAGAAATAAAATTAAATTATGACAATTTTTTTCATAGAAATAAAATTTTGAAAAAATTTTTTCATAGACATAAAATTGTGACAAAATTTTTTTTTTTTAGAAATAACATTTTGAAAATTTTTTTTATGGAAATAACATTTTGACTAAATTGCCTAAAGAAATAAAATTATGACAAAATTTTTTCATAGACATAAAATTTTGACAAAATTTCTTCATAGATATAAAATTATGACAAAATTTTTTCATAGATATAAAATTTTGACAAAAGTTTCTATACAAATACAATTGTGACAAAATTTTCTTATAGAAATAAAATTTTGACAAAATTATAGAAATAAAGTTTTGGACTAAATTCTCTAAAGAAATTAAATTATGACAACATTTTTTCATAGACATAAAATTTTGATAAAATGTTTTCATAGACATAAAATTTTGGTAAAATTTTTTCATAGACATAAAATTTTGACAAAATTTTCTATAGAAATAAAGTTTTGACAAAAATTTTTTATAGAAATAAAATTTTGACACAATTTTCTATCAGAATAAATATTTGACTAAATTTTCTAAAGAAATAAAATTATGACAAAATTTTTTCATAGACATAAAATTTTGATAAAATTTTTTCATAGAAGTAAAATTTTGACAAAATTTTCTATAGAAATACATTTTTGACAAAATTTTCAAAAATTATATTCTTGATTTTATTGTTTGGTAGTTTTTTGGTAAATTGTTCAAAAAAAAAACTTTATATTTGTGAAGTTTACTACTACAATTGAGCCAACCAAACAGTTACACAAATACAATGAAAATTTTTATTATTGTAATGATTTTTTTCATTATATGTAACGAAACGTGTCATACTACTAATGAACAATTTCATTTTCCAAATGAAATAGAAAAATTTTTGTTGACTCAAATTTTTTTTGCATTTTTCTTTATGTGTACTACTCATTTCAAATATCATAGTGATTTGTACATATGTGTTAATAGACGAATGGATGGATGGAAGCAAAAATGATTGGTGATGAAGGGGCTAAATAAATTACTGTGAGGATAACTGGATGGTTTGTACCAAACAAAAATATATGATTTGCTGTTGACATTGGAGCAGATGTAGCCAATGGACCATTCAATCATACAATATCTGTGTCTTCATTGCTTTGGTTATCTCTCCGAAAATGTCTGCACACACACACACACACACATGCTGGGCGCATATTCTCAACTCAAGCATATCATCTAACGTTTTGTATGATGAATAAACATTCATGAAATTCGATCTGGGGTTTAAAATATCATCATTGTCATTGGTTTCTCTTGGCATTTTGTCTTAAATAATCCCAAATCATCATTAACACTCTTACTCTATGGCGGTCCTTAAAGATAGCATCAAGGCAAATATTTTATATCCTTCTACAATGCATTCATCTTATAGAAAGTAAATGTTTAGATATCATTTACAAAGACTTCGGAAAGAGTTGAAGGGGAGATAATTATTAACAAGTATATAAGGCCAGGCCGAATCTTATGTACCCTCCACCATGGATTGCGTAGAAACTTCTACTAAAGACGGTCATCCACATTTAAATTACTTGGGTTGAGGCCGATGGCAAGGCATCTTAAAACTTCTTAACGTCATCTTCTAAATTGTAAGTTAGTCCATGCGGGATATATAGCAGACAAAAGAAAGGTCGATTAAATACGTATATATTCAGTTCTTGGCCGGTATATATAGGGAAGAAATAATTACGAACCGATATGAATTTTTGTTCTGTAATTATAGAGCCAGAATTGAAATATGGGGGTCGCTTTATATGGGAGCTATATGAACACGAGTCTACCAAAAATGCCAGATTTTTTACTGTTTGGTAGTCTGGTAGAATTCTTGATGGTTTGGAAGATTTTGCAAAATATTCCTCTCCAACTATGAAATGCTTCATAAATTTTCAATAGAAATAAAATTTTGGCAAAATTTTCTACAGAAATAAAATTCTGACAAAATTTTCTATAGAATTAAAATTTTGACAAAATTTTCTATAGAAATAAATTTTTGACACAATTTTGTTTAGAAATTATATTTTGACAAAATTTCCTAAAGACGTAAAATTTTGACAAAATTTTCTATAGAAATATAAAATTTCAACAAAATTTTCTATAGATATATAAAATTTTGACAAAATTTTCTATAGAAATATAAAATTTCGACAAAATTTTCTATAGAAATATAAAATTTTGACAAAATGTACTATGGCAATAAAATTTTGCTAGATTATTTTTGGCTCGAGTGGCAATCGTGATTTTTCTGTGTTTGGGACCGGTTTATTTGGAGCTATATATATTATGGATCGATACGGACCAATTTTGGCATGGTTGTTAGAGACCATATACTAACACCACATACCAAATTTCAACCGGATCGGATGAAATATACTTCTCTTCGAGGCTCCGCAAGCCAAATCTGGGGATCGCTTTATACGGGGCTAAATATAATTATGGACCAATTCTAACATGGTTCTTAGAGACAATATATCAACATCATATACCAAATTTCAGCCAGATCGGATGAAATATGCTTCTCTTAGAGGCTCCGCAAGCCATATCTGGAGATCGGTTTATATGGAGGCTCTATATAATTATGGACCAATGTGGACCAATTTTTGCATGGTTGTTAGAGACCATATACCAACACCACGTACCAAATTTCAACCGGATCGGATGAATTTTGCTCCTCCAAGAGGCTCCGGAGGTCAAATCTGGGGACCAGTTAATATAAGGGCTATATATAATTATGAACCGATATGGACCAATTCCGGCATGGCTGTTAGAGACCATATACTAACACCACGTACCAAATTTCAACCGGATCGGATGAAATTTGCTTCTGTTAGAGGCACCGCAAGCCATATATGAGGGCTATATATAATTATGAACCGATGTGGACCAATTTGTGCATGGTTATTACAGACAATATATTAACATCATATACCAAATTTCAACCGGATCGGATGAATTTTGCTCCTTCAAGAGCCTCCGGATGTCAAACCTGGGGATCGGTTTATATGGGGGCTATATATAATTATGGACCGATATGGACCAATTCTGGCATGGTTGTTAGAGACCATATACCAACACCACGTACCCAATTTCAACCGGATCGGATGAAATTTACTTCACTTAGAGGCTCCGCAAGTTATATATGGGGGCTATATATAATTATGAACCGATGTGGACCAATTTTTGCATGGTTATTACAGACAATATATCAACATCAAATACCAAATTTCAGTCAGATCGGATGAAATTTACATCTGTTAGAGGCTCCGCAAGCCAAATCTGGGGATCAGCTTATATAAGGGCTATATATAATTATGAACCGATGTGGACCAATTCTGACATGGTTGTTAGAGACCATATAACAACACCACGTAACAACTTTTAAACAGATCGGATGAAATTTACTTCTCTTAGAGGCTCCACAAGCCAAATCTGGGGGGTCCGTTTATATGGGGGCTATACGTATAAGTGAACCGATATTGTCCATTTGCAATACCATCCGACCTACATCAATAACAACTACTTGTGCTAAGTTTCAAGTCGATAGCTTTTTTCGTTCGGGAGTTAGCGTGATTTCAACAGACGGACGGACGGACATGCTTAGATCGACTCAGAATTCCACCACGACCCAGAATATATATACTTTATGGAGTTGTAAAGCAATTTTTCGTTGTGTTACACACGGAATGACAAAGTTTATATACCCCCATCCTATGGTGGAGGGTATAAAAATTAAGAGATAAGTAGAATTTAGAAATTTTGAGAAAATTTTCTATAGAAATAAAATTTTGACAAAATTTTCTATAGAAATAAAATTTTGACAAAATTTTCTATAGAAATAAAATTTTAACAGAACTTTCTATAGAAATAAAATTTTGACAAAATTTTCTATAGAAATAAAATTTTGACAAAATTTTCTATAGAAATAAAATTTTGACAAAATTTTCTATGGAAATAAAATTTTGACAAAATTTTCTATGGATATAAAAATTTCACAAAATTTTCCATTGAAATAAAATTTTGACACAATTTTCTATAAAACAAAAATTTTCACAAAATGTTCTATAAAACAAAAGTTTTGACAACATTTTCTTCAAAACTTTTACCAAATTTTCTATAGAAATAAAATTTTCACAAAATTTTCTATAGATATAAAATTCTGACAAAGTTTTCTATAGAAATAAAATTTTGAGAAAATTTTTAATAGAAATAAAGTTTTGAAAAAATTTTCTATCAAAATAAATTTTTGACAAAATTTTCTATACAAATAAAATTTGCATAAAATTTTCTATAGAAATTAAATATGGACAAAACTTTCTATAAAAATAAAATTTGGACAAAATTTTCTATAGGCATTAAGTTTTGACAAAGTTTTCAATAGATATAAAAATGTTCAATAGATATAAAATGTTGACAAAAATTTTTATAGAAATAAAATTTTACAAAATTTTTTATAGAAATATTTTTTTCTTTTTATAGAAATAAAGTTTTGATAAAATTTTCTATAGAAATAAAATGTTAACAAAATTTTCTATAGAAATAAAATTTGTACAAAATTGTCTATAGAGATACAATTTTGACAACATTTTCTAAAGAAATAAAAATCTGACAAAATGTTCAATAGATATAAAATGTTGACAAAAATTTTTATAGAAATAAAATTTTACAAAATTTTTTATAGAAATAAAGTTTTGATAAAATTTTCTATAGAAATAAAATTTTGACAAAATTTTCTATAGAAAAAAATTTGGACAAAATTTTCTATAGAGATACAATTTTGACAAAATTTTCTATAGGCATTAAATTTTGACAAAAATTTCCAAAGAAATAAAAATCTGACAAAATTTTCAATAGATATAAAATGTAGACAAAAATTTTTATTGAAATAAATTTTGATAAAATTTTCTATAGAAATAAAGTTTTGATAAAATTTTCTATAGAAATAAAATATTGACAAAATTTTCTATAGAAATAAAATGTGGACAAAATTTTCTATAGAAATACAATTTTGACAAAATTTTCTATAGGCATTAAATTTTGACAACATTTTCCAAAGAATTAAAAATCTGACAAAATGTTCAATAGATATAAAATGTTGACAAATATTTTTATAGAAATAAAATTTTACAAAATTTTTTATAGAAATAAATTTTTTTGTAGAAATAAAGTTTTGATAAAATTTTCCAAAGAAATAAAAATCTGACAACATTTTCAATAGATATAAAATGTTGACAAAAATTTTCTATAGATATAAAATTTTACAAAATTTTTTATAGAAATAAAATTTTGCCATAATTTTCTATAGATAAAAAATTTTAATAAAATTTTCTACAGATATAAAATTTTGATAAAATGTTCTATAGAAATACAATTTTGAAAAATATTCAATAGAAATACAAAATTTGCAATAGAAATACAATTTTGACAAAAAATTTTTATAGAAATAAAATTTTGAGAAAATTTTCTATAGAAATAAATTTTTGATAACATTTTCTATAGAAATACAATTTTGACAGAATTTTCTATAGACTTTAATGCCTATAAAATTTTGACAAAATTTTCCAAAGAAATAAAAATCTGGCAACATTTTCAATAGATGTAAAATGTTGACAAAAATTTTCTATAGATATAAAATTTTACAAAATTTTTTATAGAAATAAAATTTTGCCAAAATGTTCTATAGATATAAAATTTTGATAAAATTTTCTATAGAAAAATCTTTGGACAAAATTTTCTATAGAAATACAATTTTGATAAAATATTCAATAGAAATACAATTTTGAAAAAATTGTCTATAGATATAAAATGTTGACAAAAATTGAGAGGTTTCACTGTATTTCTGATTTTTGCACATATCGATTTTCGAAACCCTTTACTTTTTCATATTTAATTTAATAAACTTAATATTTTTCTTTCGTTTTGTTTTTAAAAACTCCCTATATGGGTTTATCACTTTAATTTTTGTGGGAATTTTTCAAACATTTCATACTTCTCAATAGTATTTATTTAAGAAATATTTTCGCATAACTTTTTTATTATCGGTGCTGAGAAATTCTTTCGAGCTTATCTGATTAAAATTAAAGATAAAACCTAAGGAATTGCGATAACACACCTATGGCGTATCAACAAAACAAACAAAAATTATTAAAATAAATACACATGTGACTGACTCACAAATTAATTCAATGGAAAAAAAATATTTTTTTGTTTTTTTTCTGCATTTTTATTGCTTTGTGATAAGATATACCCTTATTCTAGCCTATAAAGACGTAGGCACATTCATTAGTAACTGCTGGTATTAAATTAACGCAAACGTTATGCAAATAAGAATATTGGAATTTTTTGCTGTGAGATATTTTAAGGAGATATGCAAAATTTTTTACGAATAAAAATATTTTTTAAAATTAAAAAAAGTATTAAATTTTATTTCTTTGGAAAATTTTGTCAAAATTTTATTCCTATAAAAAATTTTTGACAAACTTTTCTGTAGCGATAAAATGTTGACAAAATTTTCTATAGAAATAAAATTTTGACAAAATTTTCTATAGACATGAAATTGTGATAAAATTTTCCATAGAAATAAAATTTTGACAAAATTTTCTATAAACATAAAATTGTGACAAAATTTTCTATAGAAATAAAATTTTGACAAAATTTTCTATAGAAATAAATTTTTGACAAAATTTTCTATAGATATGAAATTGTGATAAAATTTTCTATAGAAATAAAAGTTTGACAAAATTTTCTATAGACATGAAATTGTGATAAAATTTTCTAAAGAAATAAATTTTTGACAAAATTTTCTATAGATATGAAATTGTGATGGAATTTTCTATAGAAATAAAAGTTTGACAAAATTTTCTATAGAAATAAAATTTTGACAAAATTTTCTATAGACATAAAATTTTGACAAAATTTTCTATAGAAATAAAATTTTGACAAAATTTTCTATTGACATAAAATTGTGATAAAATTTTCTATAGAAATAAAATTTTGACAAAATTTTCTATAGAAATAAAATTTTGACAAAATTTTCTATACAAATAAAATTTTGACAAAATTTTCTATAGAAATATAATTTTGACAAAATTTTCTATGGAAATAAAATGTAGACAAAATTTTCTATAGAAATAAAATTTAGACAAAATTTTCTATAGAAATAAAATTTTGACAAAATTTTCTATAGAAATAAAATTTTGACAAAATTTTCTATAGAAATAAAATTTTGACAAAATTTTCTATAGAAATAACATTTTGACAAAATTTTCTATAGAAATAAAATTTTGACAAAATTTTCTATAGAAATTAAATTTTAACAAAACTTTGTATAAACATAAAATTGTGATAAAATTTTCTATAGAAATAAAATTTTGACAAAATTTTCTATTGAATAAAATTTTGACAAAATTTTCTATGGAAATAAAATTTAGACAAAATTTTCTATAGAAATAAAAATTTGACAAAATTTTCTATAGAAATAAAATTTGGACAAAATTTTCTATAGAAATAAAATTTTGACAAAATTTTCTATAGAAATGAAATTTTAACAAAATTTTGTATAAACACAAAATTGAGATAAAATTTTCTATAGAAATAAAATTTTGACAAAATTTTCTATTGAATAAAATTTTGACAAAATTTTCTATGGAAATAAAATTTAGACAAAATTTTCTATAGAAATAAAATTTTGACAAAATTTTCTATAGACATAAAATTGTGATAAAATTTTCTATAGAAATAAAATTTTGACAAAATTTTCTATAGAAATAAAAGTTTGACAAAATGTTCTATAGAAATAAAATTTTGACAACATTTTCTATAGAAATAAAATTTTGACAAAATTTTCCCTAGAAATAAAATTTTGACAAAATTTTCCCTAGAAATATTTTTTTTGACAAATAAAAATATTTTTGAAAATTAAAAAACAAAATAATTAAATTTGTTTCTTTATGGTTTGAGAGCTAATAACATATAAACATAAGAATTTTTATTATTACTCAACGTTTTCTATAATTGTCGGTATTTCTGATTGGGGAATTTCCAAATAATTGTTGAAAAATAAAAAAAAATTAAATTTGTTACTTTATGGTTTGAGAGCTCATAAGATATAAACATAAGAATTTTATTTTTTAGTATTTTTTATCATTTTATATTTGGTTTCAAACAAACCTTGTTGATCTTTGTCGGTCTTGTGACTGGTACATCATAATCCAGAGAACAATATCCACTTGATTTATCCAACATGATGACTTTTTTTCGGCTTGCGAATCTTTGGTTGTTTCTTAAGTTTCTCTACCGTTCTCTCACTCTCTCTCTCTCTCTCTCTCTCTCTCTTGGTATATTTGCACAAATACTTTGGGTATTATGACAAAAATTCTTGGAAATGAATGCAAATTAGATTTGATTTCAAAGCCAAATTAATTTTGTTTAGGCACATTTTTTTGGCAAATTTTGTGGAGATTTTTTTTTTTGCAAAAATTTCTTAAATTTCAATTTTTTTATTTTGCTTTAAGGAGAGGTTTGCTTATTTATTTTGCATACATAAAATTTGTAAATTTTTTTCTAATTTTTTTATATCGAGTTCCTTAGATATATTTAATCCAGGACAATATAAATAAAGTAACTCGATATTTTTTGTGTTTTTTTAGGTCAGAGGGTATTTTTTGTTTTGGGAATTTTTAATTGGAACTTTCAAGTAGATCCTTCTTTTTACTTTTTCTTATTCCAAAAAAACAAAAATAATTTTTTATATCATTTCACCATGATTTTCATATTTTCTCTTTTTTCTCAAGATTAAAAAAATTTTAAAATCACAAAATGCCTACATAGGAAATAAAATCACATTGTCTTCGATTTAAATCATATTTCTCGTTTTCTTTTATTTTTTGTTTATTCGTTTCTCAGATTTTTTTATTGACCAAAAAAAAAATCGCACTAAACTAAAAATCCAGTTGAAAAAATAATGCTGGCCGCAGCATATCAGCATCCACAGCAGCAGCAGTAGTAACTAGCCTGCCGTAGTCAGTCATTCAGTTTTTTTACGGCAAGGTAAGAAGGGTACCCACAGACCCCTTTCATTTTAAAAAATTGCCAAAAACAAAATTTTTGTTTCTTTGGTAAACAACTCCTCAAACACAATAATAACAACAACAACAAAAACAAATCAGACACAATAACAACAATGGCCGAGGTAAAAAGCCGCAGATAGACGGACAAACTTTTCTTGATGGCAGCAGACGAGGAACGTGATTATATTCACTCTAAGGCAATTCGTAACTCTCTTAACTTAACTTGGCTTATTGTATTTTTCTGGGCTTTTTGGCTGATGAAGTTAAATGGGGTTTTTTGCACTACTTTGTTTTTATTATCATTCTCAAGAATTGCTTTATCTACAATTCGTCATTTTGTTTTCGTTTTTATATTCTTTTTTTATAAATATTTTTTTTTTCTATATGCTCTTGGCCATAATTAATCAATTCGTATATATCTCTACTTTTTTCGTTATTTTATTGTTTTGAGTTAACGTATTTCGTTTCGTACGAACTTATCTACCGTAACTGTCGTTGCCACGAACCGACGACCAGCAAGTATTTCGTGTAACTAAACTTCATTGCTTGGCCATCGTACGAATGGCCTGCTTTAGTGTTTCGGTATCGAGGTAAACATCTACTGCTATGTTTAGATGCAATAGCCAATGCTAGCAACATGTTGCTAATAGGGATGCCATTTAGAGAAATTAATATAGAGGAAATTTTGTCTATTTTGCAAAATTTTATTTCAATAGGAAATTTTGTCAAAATTTTATTTCCATACAAAATTTTGTCAAAATTTTATTTTTATAGAAAAATTTCTCAACATTTTAGTTCATAAAAAAATTTTTCTCAAAATTTTATTTCCATAGATAATTTTGTCAAAATTTTATTTCCATTCAAAATTTTGTCAAAATTTTATTTTCATAGAAAATTTTGTCAAAATTTTATTTCTATAGAAAATTTTGTCAAAATTTTATTTCTATAGAAAATTTTGTCAAAATTTTATTTCCATAGAAAATCTTCTCAAAATTTTATGTGTTTAGAAAATTTTGTCAAAATTTTATTTCCATAGAAAATTTTGTCTAAATTTTATTTCCATAGAAAATTTTGTCTAAATTTTATTTCTATAGAAAATTTTGTCAAAATTTTATTTCTATAGAAAACTTTATAAGAATTGTATTTTTATTGAAAAATTTGTCAAAATTTTATTTCCATAGAAAATTTTGTCAACATTTTATTTCCATAGAAAATTTTGTCAAAATTTTATTTCCATAGAAAATTTTCTCAAAATTTTAGTACAATAGACAATTTTTACAAAATTTTATTTCCATAGAAAATTTTGTTAAAACTTTATTTCCATAGAAAATTTTGTCAAAATTTTATTTCTATAGAAAATTTTCTCAAAATTTTATTTCCAAAGAAAATTTAGCAAAATTTTATTTCTATAGAAAATTTCGTCAAAATTTTATTTCCATAGAAAATTTCGTCAAATTTTTTTCCACAGAAAATTTTGTCAAAATTTTATTTCCATAGATAATTTTGTCAAAATTTTATTTCCATTCAAAATTTTGTCACAATTTTATTTTCATAGAAAATTTTGGCAAAATTTTATTTCCATAGAAAATTTTGTCAAAATTTTATTTCCATAGAAAATTTTGTCAAAATTTTATTTCTATAGAAAACTTTGTAAGAATTTTATTTTTATAGAAAAATTTGTCAAAATTTTATTTCCATAGAAAATTTTGTCAAAATTTTATTTCCATAGAAAATTTTGTCAAAATTTTATTTCCATAGAAAATTTTCTCAAATTTTATTACAATAGACAATTTTTGCAAAATTTTATTTCCAAACTTCTCAAAATTTTATTTCCATAGACAATTTTGTCAAAATTTTATTTCCATAGACAATTTTTGCAAACTTTTATTTCCATAGACAATTTTATCAAAATTTTATTTCCGTAGAAAATTTTGTCACAATTTTATTTCCATAGAAAATTTTGTCAAAATTTTATTTCCATAGAAAATTTTGTCAAAATTTTATTTTTATAAACAATTTTGTCAACATTTGATTTCTATAGAAAACTTTGTAAAAATTTTATTTTTATAGAAAAAATTCTCAAAATTTTAGTTCATAAAAAGATTTTTCACAAAATTTTATTTTCATAGAAAATTTTTATCACAATTTTATTTCTATACAAAAGTTTGTCAAAAATTTATTTCTATAGAAAATTTTGTCAAAATTTTATTTCTATAGAAAATTTTTAATGTTGTTTTTAACGAAAATATTGTCAACATTTCTTTTCTATAGAAAATTTTGTCTAAATTTTATTTCTATAGAAAATTTTGTCTAAATTTTATTTCTATAGAAAATTTTGTCTAAATCTTATTTCCATAGAAAGTTTTGTCAAAATTTTATTTCCATAGAAAATTTTGTCAAAATTTTATTTCCATAGAAAATTTTGTCAAAATTTTATTCCTATAGAAAATTTTGTCAAAATTTTATTCCTATAGAAAATTTTGTCAAAATTGTATTCCTATAGAAAATTTTGTCAAAATTTTATTCCTATAGAAAATTTTGTCAAAATTTTATTTCCATAGAAAAATTTGTCAAAATTTTATTTCCATAGAAAATTTTGTCAAGAAATCTTGAGAATATTAGTTTGTTTTCATTTTTAGAAGAGGTCCCCGAGCAAATATCGAAAAGTAATGTAGCGTATCTTGAAATGTCAAGCAAATTATAAGCCCAATTTTCAAAAAGCAGGGCAAGGGTCGGCCACTCTTCCCATCCAAAAATCACAAAATCAGGTATACAATATTAATTTCATAACCTCCCCCCACGTTCTCTGTAAATTTGAAAAGTTAAATTGTTTCTTACTCTGTATGTACTTAAGCAGAAACGGATGTCTCCCTATACCTTTTCATTTTTCCTCGAACAAATATTAAAAAATCAGGAAGCTGATATAAATTTCATAACCTCTACCAGTTTTATCGTAAAATTCAGGTCGGAGAACTTTAGTTTTGTTTTCACTGTACTTTACAAAAAACTCGTGCAAAAGAGACCACTTATCGAACAATAAAGTAGTCGTTCTTTGTCTAGACGCCCCATTCAACCTTCCCTGAAAATTTCAAGCAAATCCAAGTTTGAAAATGTTGGGCAAGGGGGAGGTCGATCAATTTTATTCCTTTAGATTTTTTTTTCACAATACTATTTCTATAGAAATTTTTCTTAAAATTTGGTTTAAAATAGAAAATTTTGCCAAAATTTTATTTCTATAGAAAAATTTGTCAAAATTTTATTTCTATAATTTTTTTTTTTACAAAATTTTATTTCTATAGAAAATTTAGCCAAAAATTATTTCTATAGAAAATTTTGTCAAAAGTGCATTTCTATTGAAAATTTGGCAAAATTTTATTTCTATAGAAAAGTATGTCAAAAATTTATTTCCATAGAAAATTTTGTCAAAATTTTATTTCTATAGAAAATTTTGTAATGTTGTTTTTAAAGAAAATGTTGTAAACATTTTTTTTATAGAAAATTTTGTCAAACTTTTATTTCTATAGAAAAATTTGTCAACATTTTATTTCTACAGAAAATTTTGTCAAAATTTTATTTTTATAGAAAATAATATCAAAATTTCATTTCTTTAGAAAATTTTGTCAAAATTTTATTTTTATAGAAAATAATACTAAAATTTCATTTCGTTATTGTTGTTTTTGATCTCAGCTTAAAACCATGCATTGACTAAACTACAAGTGTAGCTTAACCAACAGAGGAAAAGTATGCTTGTCAAATTTATTTTAACCAACAGATTTCTTTAGAAAATTTTGTTAAAATTTTATTTCTGTAGAAAGTTTTTATTAAAATTTAAAATTTTATATCCATAGAAAATTTTGTCAAAATTTTTTTTCCATAGAAAATTTTGTCAAAATTTTATTTCTTTAGAAAATTTTGTCAAAATTTTATTTCTTTAGAAAATTTTGTCAAAATTTTATTTCTATAGAAAATTTTCTCACAATTTTATTTCCATAGAAAATTTTTTCAAAATTTTAGTTCCATAGAAAATTTTCTCAAAATTTACTTCTATAAAAATTTTATTAATTTTTTTTTTATAGGAAATTTTGGCAAAATTTTATTTCGACCGAAAATTTTGTCAAAAGTTTAGTTCTATAGGAAATTTTGTAGAAATTTTTTTCTATAAAAATAAAATTTTTACAAATAAAAATAAAATTTTTAAAAATTTCTAAAAATTTTAGTTCATAAAAAAATTTTTCACAAAATTTTATTTCCATAGAAAATTGTTATCAAAATTTTATTTATATAGAAAAGTTAGTCAAAAATTTATTTCCATAGAAAATTTTGTCAAAATTTTATTTCTATAGAAAATTTTGTAAGTTTTTAAAGAAAATGTTTTCAACATTTTTTTTATAGAAAATTTTGTCTAAATTTTATTTCTATAGAAAAATTTGTCAACAAATTTTGTCAAAATGTTATTTTTATAGAAAATAATATCAAAATTTCATTTCTTTAGAAAATTTTGTCAAAATTTTATTTTTATAGAAAATAATATCAAAATTTCATTTCTTTAGAAAATTTTGTTGAAATTTTATTTCTGTAGAAATTTTTATTAAAATTTGATTTTAAATAGAAAATTTTGTCAAAATTGTATTTCTATGGAAAATGTTGTAAAAATTTTATTTCTATAGAAATTTTTTTTCAAAATTTACTTCTATAAAAATGTATTAAAAATTATTTTTATAGAAAATTTAGTCAATATTTTATTTCCATAGAAAATTTAAGACGACTTTTTAATTCTCACTAAAATAATATATTTATTATACAATTATACAATTGATCTAACAACATAGCAACAGAGTTCCATGTTTCTTGCATATGTATATTCAACATGTTGCTTTCAACTTCTAGTGTCCAACCTTTGTTGCTGTGAAGAAATTGTGTGGGAATTTTATTATGAAGACCTCTTATCACCGAAGGAATTTTCCAACAGGTAAAAAACTATGTTTAATGGAGTGGATGGAGGGAAGCTAACTAATATATGATTTAATTTGTACAAAAGTATGACATTTTGTTCATACAAGCGCCAGTTAGAAAAAGATTTAATCTAGAATTAAAAGAAAAAAATAAGAAAAAAATATTTTTTATGTACTGAAATATTAAAAATACTGAAATATTAAATTTTATATAAAAATATTATTTAAGGAAATAATAAGAAAAAATAGTTTATATAAGAAAATTAGAAAAGAAAATATATTTTTCTTTTATGACTAATGTAATATTTATTTTTTCAATTCTAACTTTAATTGCAATAACAATTTAACTCTCTCTTGCTATACAAAACTATATAAGACATTGGATATTTTATAATTGTTTTGTTTAGATTTAAAATGCCCATAAAACGAATCAGACATTTGTTTGAGTTGTCCTTTATCAAAATTGTGAGTTGTAATTTAGAAAAAGGATACACATTTTATGATGTTTAAGAGACAGGACAGGTAAACCCACACAAAGATAACAGATTCATGGGAATTCCCATTTTATCTCTTGTCATGTAAATGGCCACAGTAATCTTGTAAGAGTGATAAATAAGGAATGTCTCCGTGCCAGTTAGGGATACGAAACCTTATGGGAATTTTGATTAGAGGTACATTTAAGATGCATGTGGATTTTACAAGAGAACATGGACATTTTGTCAATAAAATCAATTGTATGTTTTTTTGACATAAGAAAAACCATTTGTTAAAAATTTAAAATTATTTCCTTTACCCATAAGCAATATTTATTTAAATTGTGACCGAAAATATTTGTTATTTTAAGAGATCGACTAGAAACTTAGTGAAAATCGGACAATACATACGCAGAAAACCTCATCTAATTACCTAGCTGAAAATCTCAAAATTTTGAGAACTTAACCTTACGATCTTTCGACAAATTTTAACTTTCGACTTTTTTACAATTTTGGAAAATGGTAATATTTAGAATTTGGTCTCAATAACTCGGCTTTTCGACTAAACGACAAATGTAACATTTGGAAAATTTAAGTAGTTGTTATTGATACAGGTCGGATGGTATTGCACATGGGCCATATCGGTTCACTTTTACGTATAGCCCCCATATAAACCGACGCTCAGATTTGGATTGCGGAGCCTCTTGGAGGAGCAAAATTAATCCGATCCGGTTGAAATTTGGTACATGTTGTTTGTATATAGTATCTCACAATCATGCAAAAATTGGTCCAAATCGGTCCATAATTATATATAGCCCCCATATATGTTAAACCGATCCCCGGATTTGGCTTGCGGAGCCTCTAAGAGAAACAAATTTCATCCGATCCGGCTGAAATTTGGTACATGGTGTTGGTATATGGTTTTTACTAACCATGCAAAAATTGGTCCACATCGGTCCATAATTATATATAGCCCCCATATAAATCGATCCCTAGATCTGGCTTGCGGAGCCTCAAAGAGAAGCAAATTTCATCCGATCCGGTTGAAATTTGGTACGTGGTGTTGGTATATGGTCTCTAACAACCATGCCAGAATTAGTCCATATCGGTCCATAATTATATATAGCCCCCATATAAACCGATCCCCAGATTTGCCTTGCGGAGCCTCAAAGAGAAGAAAATTTCATCCGATCTGGCTGAAATTTAGTACATGGTGTTGGTATATGGTCTCTACTAACCATGCAAAAATTGGTCCATATCGGTCTATTATTATATATAGCCCCCATATAAACCGATACCCAGATTTTGCATGCGGAGCCTCTAAGAGAAGCCAATTTTATCCGATCCGGCTAAAATTTGGTACATGGTGCTAGTATATGGTCTCTCACCCCCATGCAAAACTTAGCCCATATCGGTCCATAACTATATATAGCCCCCATATAAACCGATCCCCAGATTTGGCTTGCGGAGCCTCAAAGAGAAGCAAGTTTCATCCGATCTGGCTGAAATTTGGTACACGGTGTTGGTATATGGTCTCTAACAATCATGCGAAATTTGGTCCATATCGGTCCATAATTATATATAGCCCCCATATAAACCGATCCCCAGATTTGGTTTGCGGATCCTCTAAGGGAAGCAAATTTTATCCGATCCGGCTGAAATTTGGTACATGGTGTTAGTATATGGTCTCTAACAACCATGCAAAATTTGGTCCATATCGGTCCATAATTATATATAGCCCCCATATAAACCGATCCCCAGATTTGGCTTGCGGAGCCTCAAAGGGAAGAAAATTTCATCCGATCTGAGAGAGGAATATTTTGCAAAATTTTCTAAAACACCAAGAATTCTACCAATCTACCAAACATTAAAAAATCTGCCATATGGGTAGACTAGTGTTCATAATTGTATATAGACCCCTTATAAAGCGAAGTTTCTACGCAATCCATGATGGAGGGTACGTAAGATTCGGCCTGGCCGAACTTACGGCCGTATATACTTGTTTAGATATGGAAAACTCGTTTTTTAAAAGTTTAATGCGTCAATTTTTCGATCTATTGACTTTGTTTAAAATTTTTAAAATGTGGACTTTTAAATTTTTAAAAAAATTACTATTGAACATTTCGACATTTCTTAAATGTCGACAGATTTGGTTAAAGTCATATTTTCGATATTTCGAAAACTGGAACCTTAAGCTGTTTCAAAATTTTAATAGGACGACAATTTCAGAATTTAGAAAAGTGAACTTTTCGAATTGCCTACATTTTCAAAGTTTTCGGATTTTTTAAAAGTATGGAAAACTTGACTTTTCGTGTTAACCACTTTATTTTATTTGGAAAAATTCATTTGTCGACATTTAGAATTTTTCAAAATTTTGAAAAATATTATCCTTTTTTCAAAATTTCGAAAAAATCCACTTTTCACAATAAAAAAGTCGACCTTCCGACTCTTCCAAATCTTGGAAAGGTGAACCTTTTGGTCTTTCAATTTTTTTTTTTAATTTGAAAAAGTCGACTTCCCCATTTTTATACCCACCACCATAGAATGGTGACGGGGGTATAATAAGTTTGTCATTCCGTTTGTAACACATCGAAATATCGATTTCCGACTATATAAAGTATATATATTCTTGATCAGGGAGAAATTCTAAGACGATATAACGATGTCCGTCTGTCCGTCTGTCTGTCTGTCTGTCTGTCTGTCTGTCTGTCTGTCTGTTGTAATCACTCTACAGTCTTCAATAATGAAGCAATCGTGCTGAAATTTTGCACAAACTCGTCTTTTGTCTGCAGGCAGGTCAAGTTCGAAGATGGGCTATATCGGTCCAGGTTTTGGTATAGTCCCCATATAAACCGACCTCCCGATTTGGGGTCTTGGGCTTATAGAAATCGTAGTTTTTATCCAATTTGCCTGAAATTGGAAATCTAGAGGTATTGTAGGACCACAAATACGTGTGCCAAAAATTGTGAGTATCGATTCATATTTTGGTATAGCCCCCATATAGACCGATC
Organism: Haematobia irritans; assembly: GCF_050003625.1. Taxonomy (NCBI): domain Eukaryota; kingdom Metazoa; phylum Arthropoda; class Insecta; order Diptera; family Muscidae; genus Haematobia; species Haematobia irritans. The sequence continues at coordinate 188,403,024 of NC_134400.1, read as the reverse complement.
TCCCGATTTTACTTCTTGGGCTTATAGAAATCGTAGTTTTTATCCAATTTGCCTGAAATTTGAAATCTAGAGGTATTTTATGACCATAAAGAGGTGTGCCAAAAATGGTGAGTATCGGTCCATATTTTGGTATAGCCCCCATATAGACCGATCTCCCGATTTTACTTCTTGGGCTTATAGAAACCGCAGTTTTTATCCAATTTATCTGAATTTGGAAATCAAAAGGTACTTTAGAACCGTAAAGAGGTGTGCCAAAAATGGTGAGCATCGGTTCATGTTTTGGTATGGTGCCCATATAAACCGACCTCCCGATTTGGGGTCTTGGGCTTATAGAAACCGTAGTTTTTATCCAATTTGCCTGAAATTGGAAATCTAGATGTATTTTAGGACCATAAATAGGTGTGCCGAAAATTATGGGTATCGGTCCATATTTTGGTATAGCCCCCATATAGACCGATTTCCAGATTTTACTTCTTGGGCTTCTAGAATGCAAAGTTTTTATCCATTTTGCCTGAAATTAGAAATCTAGAGGTATTTTCGGGCCATAAAGAGGTGTGCCGAAACGGTGAGTATCGGTCCATATTTTAGTATAGCCCCCATAAGAACGATTTCCAGATTTAACTCCTTGGGTTTCTAGAAACCGTAGTTTTTATCCGATTTGCTTGAAATTGTAAATATTCTGGTATTTTAGGCTCACAAAAACATGTATCGGATTAATTTTTTATCGGTCCATTTGGTAATGCCTCCATATAGACCGACTTCACTTCTTGATGGTGTAGAAGGCCAACTGATCATGAAAATTGCTTGAAACTCAATGTAAAATTTCCAAATTTTACTTCCCGGGTGAAAATCAACAGATTTAAGATGTCAAATCAAGACGTTATTTTATAATTTTCTTGCACACTTACAAGAGATGTTAATAATTCCTCTAAAACTCAAACAAAAATTGTTCTTATAAATCCAGAACCTGATATAGTCCTCATAGGTGAAATCTTTAAATTTATCTTCCGGAAGTGTCCTCAAGCCCTCCTGAAATTTCAAAGGAAACCCTAATATTTGGTTCATGGTGGTGGGTATTTAAGATTCGGCCCGGCCGAACTTACTGCTGTATATACTTGTTCGAATATTTACTATCGATCTTTCGATTTTTTCAACACTTGGAAAAAGGCAATTTTTCAACACTACATATTTCTTTAAAATTTGGAAAACCTAAGTTTTTGACCTTTTCCACCTTTTGCTTTTTTTTAAATTTTGGAAAAGCCGATTTTTTTAATTGTTTTTTCAAATTTTGAAAAGTCGACTTTTCAACATTTTTAACATTGGAAAAATTTACTTAAATTTATTTCAATTTTGAAAAAGTCGACTTTCTCCAAATATTTTCAAATTTGAAAAATTACACTTTTCGAAAAATCATCTTTTAGACCTTCGACTTCTTTAAAGTATGGAAAATTCGAGTCTTCGAATATATCAACATTTGGAAAACTCGGGTTTTCGACTTTTTTGACTTTTTTTTTTTAAACATGGAAAACTAGACTTTTCGAAAAATTAATTTTTAGACCTTCGACTTCTTCAAAGTATAGAAAAGTGGACATTTTTTAATTTGGAGACGAGCTTTCAATTTTTCAAAAGTCAACCTTTCGATTTTTTGACAACTCGGAAACCCCATGTTTTCGACTTTCTTAAAAATTGAAAGACTCGACACTTCAATATTTTGAAAAAACGACGTTTTCATTGTTCGGTTGTTGTTTTTAATTTGGAAGTCAATTTTGACGACTTTTAATTTTTTTCAAAAGTCGACTTTTTGGTTTTATTTAATATTTGGGAAAAAATAATTTTTTTTTAAATGTTTAACAAACAAACTTTTTTGAAATTTTTAAATTTGTAAATGTCGATGTTTATACCCTTTGCCGTTTTTTTTTTTTAATTTGGACAACTACACGCAGAAAATGTTTTTTTAGATGGTTGCAAAAAATCAGATACATAATGTCCGAGAAAATAACATGGTTGCGACAAAGACGTATTCCCCGACCAAAAATAATATTTTGTTCTTGAAACAAGTTTGAGGGGATCATATTGCTTCTCGAATTCGACTTTTTCATGGTTTGGAAAACTTGAGTTTCGACTGTTTCAACATTTAAAAAAATGAATTTTCGAACTTTCAATTTTTTTTTTTTATTTGGGAAACACAACTTTTCGGATTTTTGATTTTTTCAAAGTTTGCAAAATGGAGTTTTCCAGTTATCGCCTTGTTATTTATCACACACAAAAAAAATTTTCTGATTCAATCACCAAATTAATTGATCCAATTAATTTTTTAATTGAAATGTCTTCAATCACGAAAATGATAGTATTAATTGGGCATAGAAAAAATTCTTGATTAAAAATTTGAGTTTTTCAGCAAATTTCAATTATTTTTTTAATTGATTCAATTAAAAATTTAATTGATGTTGATTGCAAAACTCAATTAATTTATTAATTAAAAAAGGTAACTTTTTGTAATTACTTTCTGAATTGGCTTAGAGTTTTTATTTCCATTAACAAATGATTGTTTGAAATACATTTTTAATTAAAAATTTAAAAAATAAGCACTTTTTTTAACTGAATTAGTCTTCCGAATTTGATTAAAAAGTTAATTATATCAATTAATTTTTTAATTAAAAATTTTAAAATTTTCAATCATTGACTTAATTAACTTAATGGTTCTATCATGATTAAAAAGTTAATTGTATCAATTAATTTATTAATTGAAAAAATTTTCAACTACAATTAACTTTTTAATTGGAAAAAATTTGGTGATATTTTTTCTGTGCAGTCAAACTTGAAAATCATAAAAATTCTACTTTTCAATGTTTTTATACCCACCACCCATAGAATGATACGTTTTAATCACGCTACAGCCTTCCATAATGACACAATCGTCCTGAAATTTAGCACAGATTCTAGTTTTGTCTGCAAGCAAGTCAAGTTCGAAGATGTTCGGTGCATATTTTGATATGGCCCCCATACAATCCGACCCCCTGATTCGAGGTCCTGATTATTATTTTTATCCGATTCGCCTGAAATTTGAAGTCTAGACGTGCTTTTGGGTGCATAAAATGGCATGTATCGATATAGCCTCCATATCGATCGATCTCCCGATTCGACTTCTAGACATCCCAATTTTTATTCTATTTACCTGAAAGTTATGGTTAAGACAGGTCTAAGTTTTAATGGAAGTGGAAAAAAATATATTCCAAAAAGGTCGCAGAAATGACAATAAAATCCTATATAGATAAAAATCCCGGAAGTGATAAATTTATATATTAGCTCATAAAAATACCTTGTCCACCCTCTAGTATTACACAAAAAAAATCTCATAAAATTCGATACCCTAAAAAACCGTGTAATTTGTTCATAATTACCATGCTAATGTTTCACCAAAATTTTACATCATTACATTGAAAAATTGTTACACCGATGTTGTTCATGTTGGCATATTTTATGCCCCTATTGGTACATATCTTGTATCTCTAAAAGAAACTAAGGTGGAAAAATATGTGTGAAAATTCATCCAAAATGGAAATGAGATAAACCCAAAATACACTATTTTCACTCAATAAACTATTTTGAATTTTTCGGACATGAGTCTGGTTCCAAGATACCATGCATGTAGATCATGTAAAAAAAAACTTTTAACACTTTCTGCTCAGGGTGTTTGTTTACATTGCTTGTGAATATTTTATTCACATTATTATTGTTTTTTTTTTTTTTTTTTTTTACAAAAAAAAAACCAAGTCTCAATATGAAATGCATATCAATCAGGAAAAAATATCTTGTTAATAGTATCCATATATAAAATAAACAAATTAATATAAATTTTTAAATATACATTCATGTAATATATGTTGGATGAAATATTGATGAAGTTGAGTGAAATGTAAGAATTATGAAATTTTTTGCTTTTTTAGATATTGTGAAGCTTTTGGTTTGCTGTTAGTTACAGATAACACTCGAATAACGTTATAGGTGGGTATAATAATTTTAATGAGTATCATATACTTGAATTTTTGAGTTTTTCCAAATTTGGAAAATGGATTTTAGTATTTTTAGAATTTTTGATATTTCAAGAAAAGTTGGTTTTTCGAATTTTTTCTTTTATTCAAATTTTTATTTCTAAAGAAAATTTTTTAAAAAATTTATTTCTATCGAAGTTTAGTCACAGATGCATTTCTATAGAAAATTTTGACAAAATTTTATTTGTATAGAAATTTTTTTTCTAAATTTCAGCTCTATAGATAATTTTGTCAAAATTTAATTTCTATAAAAAATTTTGTTAAAATTTTATTTCTATAGAAAATTTTGTTAAAATTTTATTTCTATAGAAAATTTTTTCAAAATTTTATTTCTATAGAAAATTTTGTCAAAATTTTATTTATAAAGAAAATTTTGTCAAAATTTTATTTATAAAGAAAATTTTGTCAAAATTTTTTTTCTATAGAAAATTTTGTCAAAATTTTATTTCTATAGAAAATTTTATACAGACAATTTTGTCAAAATTTTATTTCTATAGAAAATTTTATACAAACAATTTTGTCAAAATTTTATTTCTCATCTCAGGGGTAAAATAAAATCAAAAACCAATTTGCTACCACAAATCAAACTCCAGTTTTCATCATCAACTTTAGTTGATTAATTGAGTTTTCTTTTTAATCGGTTTTGGAAAATTTCAATCATTGGGTGGTAATGTCGATAATGATGGGCCAAAAATTCTTTCCTCAATTTAGGCAAATCAGCCAGTAACGTGATTTTGTGTTTTTAGAGTAGGAGAAGGTGAGGCAAAATTCTGGTCACCATTACGACATGGCCCATGCAAATTGTGACATGTGTGCCGCACGTGATGTCTGATGGATGGAGTTGCCTAACAAGCCAACGCGCCACCACCACCAACAGAGTGTCAACGTGAAATAATCTCAGGGCAGGGTGCATGAATGGAAGGATGGCCTGCTACTTTGCTACAGTTTCCCCCTTTTCTTTGCGAGATGAAACGAACATTTGTTGAATTCAAATTGATCTGGGGATTGATTTTGTACAAAAGGCTGAGGTTATATCCGAATTGATTTTCAAAGGAATACCCAAACAAATGCTGGTGGCCACGTGACTTTGCAAATTTCTTGTCCTTGTCATTTGCCACTACTGGTGGTGGAGGTCATGAAGCGAGGGGATTTTATTTCTTTTAGCGGACTCTTTCATTTATTATTATTTATTTCATTTTCTTGCGAACAACATCGCAAATCAAGGGGAACAATCCCAATGTTATATGCTACTGCTTCCATCGAGGGCTAGGAATAGGAATGCCTTCGGAGGAAGCTTTTCAGGATCCTGGGATCCGAAAAAATTCAAGGATTAACAATAGGGAAAGAATTAGCTAAAGTCGCTCCATAGAAAATTTATAGAAAATTTAGTCAAAATTTCATTTCTATAGAGAATTTAGTTAAAATTTTATTTCTATAGAAAAATTAGTCAAAATTTTATTTCTATGGCAAATTTTGTCAAAATTTTAATTTAATAGAAAAGTTTATCAAAATTTTATTTCTATAGAAAATTTTGTCAAAATTTTATTTCTATAGAAAATTTTGTCAAAATTTTATTTTTATAAAAATTTTCCCAAAATTTTGTCAAAATTTTGTTTCTATAGACAATTTTGCCAAAATTTTATTTTTATAGAAAATTTTGTCAAATTTTTTTTTCTATAGAAAATTTTGTCAAATTTCAATTTCAAACAATTGTCTATCAAAATTTTATTTTGATAGACAATTGTTTTTAAATTTTATTCCTCTAGAAAATTTCGTCAAAATATTATTTTTATAGAAATTTTGCCAAAATTTTGTCAAAATTTTATTTCTATAGACAATTTTGTCAACATAGTATTTATATAGAAAATTTTGTCAAAATTTTGTTTCTATAGAAAATTTTGTCAAAATTTTATTTCTATAGAAAATTTTGTCAACATTTTATTTCTATAGAAAATTTTGTCAAAATGTTATTTCTATAGAAAATTTTGTCAAAATTTTATTTCTATAGAAAATTTAGTCAACATTTTATTTGTATACAAAATTTACTCAAAATATTATTTCTATGGCAAATTTTGTCAAAATTTTATTTTTATAGAAAATTTTGTCAAAATTTTAATTTTATAGAATTTTTGATCAAAATTTTAATTTTATAGAATATTTTATCAAAATTTTATTTCTATAGAAAATTTTGTCAAAATTTTATTTTTATAGAAATTTTCCCAAAATTTTGTCAAAATTTTATTTCTATAGACAATTTTGTCAACATTTTATTTCTATAGAAAATTTTGTTAAAATTTTCTATTTCTATAGAAAATTTAGTCAAAATTTTATTTCTATCGCAAATTTTTTCAACATTTTAGTTTTATAGAAAATTTTGTCAAAATTTTATTTTTATAGAAATTTTGCCAAAATTTTATTTCTATAGAAAATTTTGTCAAAATTTTATTTTTATAGAAAATTTTGTCAAAATTTTATTTTTATAGAAATTTTGTCAAAATTTTATTTCTATAGACAATTTTGTCAAAATTTTATTGCTATAGACAATTTTGTCAAAATTTTATTTATATAGACAATTTTGTCAACATTTTATTTTTATAGAAAATTTTGTTAAAATTTTTTTTCTATATAAAATTTTGTCAAAATTTTATTTCTATAGAAAATTTTGTCAAAATTTTATTTCTATAGAAAATTTTGTCAAAATGTTATTTCTATAGAAAATTTTGTCAAAATTTTATTTTAATAGAAAATGTTGTTAAAATTTTATTTCTCTAGAAAATTTTTACTAAAAAAAATTCTCTATAGAAATAAAATGTTGGCAACATTTTCTATAGAAATAAAATTGTAACAAAATTTTCTATAGAAATAAAATTTTGACAAAATTTTCTATAGAAATACAATTTTAACAAAATTTTCTAAGTAATAAACGATAATTTGACCAGATTTTGTATAAAAATAAAATTTTGGCAAAATTTGCCATAGAAATAAAATTTTGACTAAATTTTCTATAAAACTAAATTTTTGACAATTTTTTTTATAGAAATAAATTTTTGATAAAATATATATAGAAAGAAAATTAGTAAAAATTTTCTAGAGAAATAAAATTTTAACAACATTTTCTCTTAAAATAAAATGTTGACAAAATTTTCTATCAAAATAAAATTTTGACAAAATTTTCTATAAAAATAACATTTTGACAAAATTTTCGATAGAAATAAAATTTTGACAAAATTTTCTATAGAAATAAAATTTTGACAAAATTTTAACAACATTTTCTATATAAATAAAATGTTGACAAAATTGTCTATAGAAATACAATTTTACAAAATTTTGTCAAAATTTCTATAAAAATGAAATTTTGACAAAATTTTCTAGAGGAATAAAATTTTAAAAAAATTTTCTATCGAAATAAAATTTTAACAAAATTTTTCTATCAAAATAAAATTTTGACAAAATTTTCTATAGAAATAAAATTTTGACAAAATTTTCAATAGAAATAAAATTTTGACAAAATTTTCTATAGAAAAAAATTTTAACAAAATTTTCTATAAAAATAAAATGTTGACAAAATTGTCTATATAAATAAAATTTTGACAAAATTGTCTATAGAAATAAAATTTTGACAAAATTGTCTATAGAAATAAAATTTTGACAAAATTGTCTATAGAAATAATATTTTGACAAAATTTCTATAAAAATAAAATTTTGACAAAATTTTCTATAGAAATAAAATTTTGGCAAAATTTCTATAAAAATAAAATTTTGACAAAATTTTCTATAAAAATAAAATGTTGACAAAATTTGCCATAGAAATAAAATTTTGACTAAATTTGGTATAGAAATAAAATGTTGACTAAATTTTCTATGGAAATAAAATTTTGACTAAATTTTCTATAGAAATAGAAAATTTTAACAAAATTTTCTATAGAAATAAAATGTTGACAAAATTGTCTATAGATATAAAATTTTGACAAAATTGTCTATAGAAACAAAATTTTGTCAAAATTTTATTTTTATAGAAATTTTCCCAAAATTTTGTTTCTAAAGACAATTTTGTCAAAATTTTATTTTGATAGAAAATTTTGTCAAAGTTTTATTTTAATAGAAAATGTTGTTAAAATTTTATTTCTATAGACAATTTTGTCAAAATTTTATTTCTATAGACAATTTTGTCAAAATTTTATTTATATAGACAATTTTGTCAACATTTTATTTTTATAGAAAATTCTGTTAAAATTTTTTTCTATATAAAATTTTGTCAAAATTTTATTTCTATAGAAAATTTTGTCAAAATTTTATTTCTATAGAAAATTTTGTCAAAATGTTATTTCTTTAGAAAATTTTGTCAAAATTTTATTTTGATAGAAAATTTTGTCAAAATTTTATTTTAATAGAAAATGTTGTTAAAATTTTATTTCTCTAGAAAATTTTTACTAAAAAAAATTCTCTATAGAAATAAAATTTTGGCAACATTTTCTATAGAAATAAAATTGTAACAAAATTTTCTATAGAAATAAAATTTTGACAAAATTTTCTATAGAAATACAATTTTAACAAAATTTTCTAAGTAATAAACGATAATTTGACCAGATTTTGTATAAAAATAAAATTTTGGCAAAATTTGCCATAGAAATAAAATTTTGACTAAATTTTCTATAAAACTAAATTTTTGACAATTTTTTTTATAGAAATAAATTTTTGATAAAATATATATAGAAAGAAAATTAGTAAAAATTTTCTAGAGAAATAAAATTTTAACAACATTTTCTCTTAAAATAAAATGTTGACAAAATTTTCTATCAAAATAAAATTTTGACAAAATTTTCTATAGAAATAACATTTTGACAAAATTTTCTATAGAAATAAAATTTTGACAAAATTTTCTATAGAAATAAAATTTTGACAAAATTTTCTATAGAAATAAAATTTTGACAAAATTTTAACAACATTTTCTATATAAATAAAATGTTGACAAAATTGTCTATAGAAATACAATTTTACAAAATTTTGTCAAAATTTCTATAAAAATGAAATTTTGACAAAATTTTCTAGAGGAATAAAATTTTAAAAAAATTTTCTATCGAAATAAAATTTTAACAAAATTTTTCTATCAAAATAAAATTTTGACAAAATTTTCTATAGAAATAAAATTTTGACAAAATTTTCAATAGAAATAAAATTTTGACAAAATTTTCTATAGAAAAAAATTTTAACAAAATTTTCTATAAAAATAAAATGTTGACAAAATTGTCTATATAAATAAAATTTTGACAAAATTGTCTATAGAAATAAAATTTTGACAAAATTGTCTATAGAAATAAAATTTTGACAAAATTGTCTATAAAAATAAAATTTTGACAAAATTTCTATAAAAATAAAATTTTGACAAAATTTTCTATAGAAATAAAATTTTGGCAAAATTTCTATAAAAATAAAATTTTGACAAAATTTTCTATAAAAATAAAATGTTGACAAAATTTGCCATAGAAATAAAATTTTGACTAAATTTGGTATAGAAATAAAATGTTGACTAAATTTTCTATGGAAATAAAATTTTGACTAAATTTTCTATAGAAATAGAAAATTTTAACAAAATTTTCTATAGAAATAAAATGTTGACAAAATTGTCTATAGATATAAAATTTTGACAAAATTGTCTATAGAAACAAAATTTTGTCAAAATTTTATTTTTATAGAAATTTTCCCAAAATTTTGTTTCTAAAGACAATTTTGTCAAAATTTTATTTCTATAGACAATTTTGTCAACATTTTATTTCTATAGAAAATTTTGTTAACATTTTCTATTTCTATAGAAAATTTAGTCCAAATTTTATTTCCATAGAAAATTTAGTCAACATTTTATTTCTATACCAAATTTAGTCAAAATTTTATTTCTATGGCAAATTTTGTCAACATTTTATTTTTATAGAAAATTTTGTCAAAATTTTATTTTTATAGAAATTTTGCCAAAATTTTATTTCTATAGAAAATTTTGTCAAAATTTTATTTTTATAGAAATATTGTCAAAATTTTATTTCTTTAGACAATTTTGTCAAAATTTTATTTCTATAGACAATTTTGTCAAAATTATATTTCTATAGACAATTTTGTCAACATTTTGTTTTTATAGAAAATTTTGTTAAATTTTTTTTCTGTAGAAAATTTTGTCAAAATTTTATTTCTATAGAAAATTTTGTCAAAATTTAATTCCTATAGAAAATTTTGTCAAAACTTTATTTTGATAGAAAATTTTGTTAAAATTTTATTTCGATAGAAAATTTTTTTTAAATTTTATTCCTCTAGAAAATTTTGTCAAAATTTTATTTTTATGTAAATTTTGCCAAAATTTTGTCAAAATTTTGTTTCTATAGACAATTATGTCAACATTTTATTTATATAGAAAATGTTGTTAAAATTTTGTTTCTATATAAAATTTTGTCAAAATTTTATTTCTACAGAAAATTTTGTCAAAATTTTATTTCTATAGAAAATTTTGTCAAAATGTTATTTCTATAGAAAATTTTGTCAAAATGTTATTTTAATAGAAAATGTTGTTAAAATTTTAATTCTCTAGAAAATTTTTACTAATTTTCTTTCTATATATATTTTATCAAAAATTTATTTCTATAAACAAAAACTTGTCAAAAATTTAGTTTTATAGAAAATTTAGTCAAAATTTTATTTTTATACAAAATCTTGTCAAATTATTGTTTATTACTTAGAAAATTTTGTTACAATTTTATTTCTATAGAAAATTTTGTTACAATTTTATTTCTATAGAAAATGTTGCCAAAATTTTATTTCTATAGAAAATTTTCTCAAAATTAGATTTCTATAAAAAATTTTTGTCAAAATTAGATTTCTATAAAAAAAAATTTGTCAGAATTTTTTTTCTACAGAATTTTTTGTTATAATTTTATTTCTGTAGAAAATTTTGTCAAACTTTTATTTTTATAGAAATTTTGCCAAAATTTTGTCAAAATTTTATTTCTATAAAAAATTGTGTCAAAATTTTATTTATATAGAACATTTTGTCAACATTTTATTGCTATAGAAAATTTTGTCAAAATTTTATTCCTATAGAAAATTTTGTCAAAATTTTATTTTTTCCGAAAATTTTGTCCAAATAGAGGTCGTATATTATAATGACCTGACTACGTGTGACCTCAAAAATATAAACCTTTTGTTCTACTCTAAATTCGTCAGAAGATTTATTAAATCCTCCACAATCCAAATCCCCTTTCGTAAATGGCATTCCTAATGACCCTGAGTAAATGCCATAGTAGATTATTTCATTTCAATAAGGGTAGCAATGATGATGGACAAGCTTTACAAAGAGGGCTGCCGCTGTTCATCTTATAAGGAAATGACATCTGTATTAGTCTAGAGCAAAAAAAAAAATAATGGTAATTGGAATTTTATATGCCCAGAAGCGTGTGTTTGGGAATATCTATTGCCAGTTCCAACAAAAAAACAACAAAAACAATTGTTAAAATACAAATTTACATAAAATCACAATTATTTGCATCAATCTAAAAAAACAATAGAACAATGACTAGCATATAATAAATACGCCCATCCATATCCATGCTTAAGAAGTCGCCTATAAGTCATAAAATAAATTTACTTAAATGTAATTGAAACTAGAGCAAATGACACTCATAATCCCGTGGCATTCAATTTATGTGATAGCTCAAAATTTTCTATACTAATAACATTTTTAAAAAATTTTTCTATAAAAAGTAAGATTTTGAAAAAAAAACTATGGAATAAAATTTTGACAAAATTTTCTATAGAAATAAAATTTTGATACATGGTATTCTTTTATGTATTCTTAAATATGTTAAGTGAAATTTGATATGACGGGAGATCTCCAAGACAAGACCTATGATCAAGTTAGGTCATGATCATTTAAAACTTGCATTTAAAAATTCGTGATCAATTGAAAATATTCCATCAGTTTCACCCTAATATACATTTATATATTATGAGTTTGGAGGAGTTACACATGGCATGAACAACTAATAAAAACCTATTAACAATAACACATTTACGAGATGCATAAAAATATGAGCCCACCTACCACCATCAAGAAAACCAAAATCATATTTAAAGAAAAGCTACAGCGTCTACAGATTTGGACCTTACATCGAGTGGCCACTGAGAAGCGAGAAAAAAATCCAACAATTTTATGTACCTTCTGTATTGATTTTTGTTTTATTAACAAATATGACTGGGGGACGCCCACTTTTTTACTATGAATGGAGACAAAAATCACAGGAAATGAAAATAAAATTTTACTTTAAGTGGAATGATCAAGTGTAAATTAGCCCTTAAAGATAAGTGTCAATTTTGATGGCTTCTTAAAAATGTTCTCTTTTTGGGCTAATCGAGTTCATAAACACTTTTGATTTAAATCATAAAATAAAAACAAAACTATGAATGTTTGGTGATAAAATATTTTCCTATCAGCATCCATTTTTTTTATTTTTTCTTTTAATGAGGGGAAATAGAAGTGCCATGATGAAAGAGCCGTCCGAACTGAGAGCACAGTTGCTCTCAGTTCGGTTTCTCTTGAATATATCCAAAAAAAGTTTCCACAGGGTTTAACTTCCCATTAATGATCACCATATTTCTTTTTATTGAGAAGAAACTTAAGCTACTATCAATGAAATGATAGCATTCTCTTAAATTTTGGTGAGTAAATTTCCAGAGAATTTTTGAATACCTAAACCTTTTAATCTCACCTATACTATATGTTTGAAAGACATATCAAGAGAGTGCTAGTGGAAGAGAGTGTTTCTGTAGTATTTTATCCTATCTATCTCAGATATACCTAAAATTCTTGGTGAACAGGGCGAGGGAAAAACATTTAAAATTGCTTGGAGAATATAACACGAGAGAGAGAGATAGTGGGTGCTCTTGTGGAGAAATGTGATTTATTTATCTGAGATTTACTTAAAAGTAATGGTGAACATGGCAAGAGAGAGCGATAGTGCTTCAATGACAATTTGAATGTACCTCATTTTTACCCAATTTATCTCAGCATTCTCATCATTCTTTCCCACAGAAATATTGATATTTCAACTTTACTGTAAAAACTGTCCGCTGTTAAACCGATGCTAAAATTACAGTGCGACTGATTTGAATTGCAACCAAAGTCAGACTGCTATCATTTAGAAACAGCTCATCTAACAGCTGACAGATTTATTCCAGTGACATTTTGTTGTATACAAGCAAACAAACGCATTTTGAACTATTGCATGATAAAATAATTCACAGGCAGTTGCAAAAAAAAAAAAAAACACTTGAAGAAAAATTTACCAAAAATCCATCATTATATTGTTTTTCAAAATTTTATTTTTATAGAAAATTTTGCCAACATTTTATTTCTATAAAAATTTTTCTCAAAATTTTATTTTTATAGAAAATTTCTATAGAAAATTTTGTCAAATTTTAGTCTCTTAGAAAATTTTGTCAAAATTTTAGTTTCTTAGAAAATTTGGTCAAAATTTTAGTTCTCTAGAAAATTTTATCAAATTTTTAATTCTCTAGAAAAGTTTATCAAAATTTTTATACCCTGCTCCACACTGTGGAACAGGGTATTATAAGTTAGTGCATATGTTTGCAACACCCAGAAGGAGACGAGATAGTCATATGGTGTCTTTGGCAAAAATGCTAAGGGTGGGCTCCTGAGTCGATATAGCGATGTCCGTCTGTCCGTGAACACATTTTTGTAATCAAAGTCTAGGTCGCAGTTTTAGTCCAATCGACTTCAAATTTGGCACAAGTATGTGCTTTGGCTCAGAAAAGATCCCTATTGATTGTGGAAGAAATCGGTTCAGATTTAGATATAGCTCCCATATATATATTTCGCCCGATATGGACTTATATGGCCCCAGAAGCCAGGCTTTTACCCTAATTTACTTAAAATTTTGCACAAGAAGAACAATTAGTACTATAGTCAAGTGTGCCAAATTTTATTGAAATCGGTTCAGATTTAGATATAGCTCCCATATATATCTTTAGCCCGATATGGACTAATACGGTCCCAGAAGCCAGAGTTTTACCCCAATTTGGTTGAAATTTTGCACAGGGAGTAGAATTAGCATTGTAGCTATGCGTGCCAAATTTAATTGAAATCGGTTCAGATTTAGATATAGCTCCCATATATAGCTCTCGCCCGATTTACACTCATATGACCACAGAGGCTAATTTTTTGCTCCGATTTAGTTGAAATTTTGCACAGGGAGTAGAATTAGCACTGTAGTTATGCGTGCAAAATTTGGTTGAAATCCGTTCAGATTTAGATATAGCACCAATATATATCTTTCGGCCGATTTACACTCATATGACCACAGAGGCCAATTTTTTGGTCCGATTTAGTTGAAATTTTGCACAGGGAGTAGAATTAGCATTGTCGCTATGCGTGCCAAATTTGGTTGAAATCGGTTCAGATTTAGATATAGCTCCCATATATAGCTTTCGACCACAGAGGCCAATTTTTAACTACGATTTAGTTGAAATTTTGCACAGGGAGTAGAATTAGCATTGTAACTATGAGTGCCAAATTTGGTTGAAATCGGTTCAGATCTAGATATAGCTCCCATATATATGTTTTTCTGATTTCGACAAAAATGGTCAAAATACCAACATTTTCCTTGTTAAATCGCCACTGCTTAGTCGAAAAGTTGTAAAAATGACTCTAATTTTTATAAACTTCTAATACATATATATCGAGCGATAAATCATAAATAAACTTTTGCGAAGTTTCCTTAAAATTGTTCAGATTTAAATGTTTCCAATATTGTTTTACTAAAATTGTGTTCCACCCTAGTGCATTAGCCAACTTAAATTTTGAGTCTATAGATTTTGTAAAAGTCTATCAAATTCTGTCCAAATCGAGTGATATTTAAATGTATGTATTTGGGACAAACCTTTATATATAGCAACCAACACATTTGACGGATGTGATATGGTATCGAAAATTTAGATCTACAAATTGGTGCAGGGTATAATATAGTCGGCCCCGCCCGACTTTAGACTTTCTTACTTGTTTTCTATTGAAAATTTTGCCAAAATTTTATTTTTATATACAATTTTGTCAACATTTTACTTCTCTCGAAAATTTTGTCAAAATTTTATTCCTATACAAATTTTTCCCAAAATTTTATACAAATTTTTCCCAAAATTTTATTTCTATAGACAATTTCGGCAAACCTTATTTTTAAAAAAAAAATGTTATTTCGACTGGAAATTATTTCTATATTTCTATAAAAAATTTTGTCACAATTTTATTTCTATAAAAAATTTTGTCAAAATTTTATTTCTATAAAAAATTTTGTCACAATTTTACTTCTTTGGAAAATTTTGTTAAATTTTTTTATTTCGATAGAAAACTTTGTTAAAATTTTATTTTCATAGAAAATTTTGTCAAAAGTTTATTTCTATAGAAAACTTTGTTAAAATTTTATTTTCATAGAAAATTTTGTCAAAATTTTATTTCCATAGAAAATTTTGTCAAAATTTTATTTCTATAGAAAATTTTATCAAAATTTTATGTCTATAGATAATTTTGTCAAAATTTTACTTCTATAGAAAATTTTGTCAAAATTTTATTTCTCTAGAAAATTTTGTCAAAATTTTATTTCTCTAGAAAATTTTGTCAAAATTTTATTTCTATAAAAAATTTTCTCAAAATTTTATTTCTATAGAAAATTTTGTCAAAATTTTATTTCTTTAGAAAATTTCTATTTTCTATAGAAAATTTTGTCAAAATTTTATTTCTATACAAGTTTTTCCCAAAATTTTACTTCTCTAGAAAATATTGTCACAATTTTATTTCTATAGAAAATCTTGTCACAATTTTATTTCTATAGAAAATCTTGTCAAAATTTTATGTCTATAGATAATTTTGTCAAAATTTTACTTCTATAGAAAATTTTGTCAAAATTTTATTTCTCTAGAAAATTTTGTCAAAATTTTATTTCTATAAAAAATTTTCTCAAAATTTTATTTCTATAGAAAATTTTGTCAAAATTTTATTTCTTTAGAAAATTTCTATTTTCTATAGAAAATTTTGTCAAAATTTTATTTCTATACAAATTTTTCCCAAAATTTTACTTCTCTAGAATATTTTGTCAAAATTTTATTTCTCTTTAAAAAATTTTATCAAAATTTTATTTCTATAGAAAATTTTGTCCAAATTTTATTTCTCTAGAAAATTTTGTGAAATTTTTATTTCTATAGAAAATTTTATTTCTATTTATTTCTATTGAAAATTTTGTTAGAATTTTATTTCTATAGAAAATTTTGCTAAAACTTTATTTCTATTGAAAATTTTGTTAGAATTTTATTTCTATAGAAAATTGTGTCAAATTTTTATTTACATAGAAAAATTTCAAATTTTATTTCTATAGCAAATGTTGTCAAAATTTTATTTCTTTAGAAAAGTTTGTTTAAATCTTAATTCCATAGACATTTTCGTAAAAATTTTATTTCGATAGAAAACTTTGTTAATATTTTATTTTTCTAAAAAATGTTGTCAAATTTGTAGTTCAATAAAAAAATGTTGTTAAATGTTTGACAGCAAACGGAAATTATTCTTTTTTTTTTATGAAAATATTTTCAGTTCCCTTAAAAACTCAAATTAAAAAGAATTGAACAGATTTTTAATCTCTAACATCATTGAAAGGAAATAAAAAAATGAAAACTTCCCACCATCCATAAATCATCAATGGAAAATTTTCCATAGAATTAAGTGATCATCCCAATGCAACATTTTGATGAAGATTGAAATGATGATTGGCCAATGGACACCTTCAAAACTGAGTAAACCTAAATGAGTGGGTTGTTCGTCGAAAGTTGTGGGGACATGAACATAAGCAAACCTCACCTCACCTCTGGGGATCATGTTGGTATTCCAAAGAAATATTGACTTAACATGTCAATGTCAAAAGTCAAACTTGCATAACCAGACCTAGCCAGGAATATTTCAATGGTTCATTGTTTGTGCAGTGGCGTGGCTGACTGGCTTTTCGTTTCTGTTTTTTTTTGTCAAAGGGAAGTGAAGTGTTAAAGGGTATTTTGAGGCAAAAAAAAACAGAAGAAAGCAAATAAAGGAGTGGCTGGCTTGTTAAAAACTAACATCAACATGAAAACTTCCAAATAAAAACCAACAGCCCTGCCACCAACTCTGGGAATACTTGGCAATGCCGATTTGCTTGTTGCTTAATCCACTCCAACTTCAATTGCACTTAAGCAACAACTTCCTTTTGTTTGAGGTTTCTGGGAGGTTATTTTGAGGTTTCCTCTCTTAGTTTTGGACAGCCATGCAACTCAGCCCTGGAAGCTTGACAAGCCATTGTGTCAAAAGGCGTTTTAAATGTGCCATATCAAATGTCAAAAACAATTAAGGCTTTGCCATACTTTACTTCACCGAAAGAATTCTAGGGATTTGGGGTCATATTTAGAGTTAAAGAGTCTATCAATTATTAAAAAAAAACAAGTAAGGAAAGTCTAAAGTCGGGCGGGGCCGACTATATTATACCCTGCACCACTTTGTAGGTCTACATTTTCGATACCATATCACATCCGTCAAATGTGTTGGGGGCTATATATAAAGGTTTGTCCCAAATACATACATTTAAATATCACTCGATCTGGACAGAATTTGATAGACTTCTACAAAATCTAGAGACTCAAAATTTAAGTCGGCTAATGCACTAGGGTGGAACACAATGTTAGTAAAAAAATATGGGAAACATTTAAATCTGAAACAATTTTAAGGAAACTTCGCAAAAGTTTATTTATGATTTATCGCTCGATATATATGTATTAGACGTTTAGGAAAATTAGAGTCATTTTTACAACTTTTAGACTATGCAGTGGCGATTTTACAAGGAAAATGTTGGTCGAAATCAGAAAAACATACATATATATGGGAGCTAAATCTAAATCTGAACCGATGTCAACCAAATTTGGCACGCATAGCTAAAATGCTAATTCTACTCCCTGTGCAAAATTTCAACTAAATCGGAGTTAAAAATTGGCCTCTATGGTCATATGAGTGTAAATCGGACGAAAGCTATATATGGGAGATATATCTAAATCTGAACCGATTTCAACCAAATTTGGCACGCATAGCTACAATGTTAATTCTACTCCCTGTGCAAAATTTCAACTAAATCGGAGTTAAAAATTGGCCTCTGTGGTCATATGAGTGTAAATCGGGCGAAAGCTATATAAGGGAGCTATATCTAAATCTGAACCGATTTCAACCAAATTTGGCACGCATAGCTACAATGTTAATTCTACTCCCTGTGCAAAATTTCAACTAAATCGGAGTTAAAAATTGGCCTCTGTGGTCATATGAGTGTAAATCGGGCGAAAGCTATATAAGGGAGCTATATCTAAATCTGAACCGATTTCAACCAAATTTGGCACACATAGCTACAATGCTAATTCTACTCCCTGTGCAAAATTTCAACCAAATTGGGGTAAAACTCTGGCTTATGGGACCGTATTAGTCCATATCGGGCGAAAGATATATATGGGAGCTATATTTAAATCTGAACCGATTTCAATAAAACTTGGCACACTTGACTATAGTCCTAATTGTTCTTCTTGTGCAAAATTTTAAGTAAATTAGGTTAAAACTCTGGCTTCTGGGGCCATATAAGTCCATATCGGGCGAAATATATATATGGGAGCTATATCTAAATCTGAACCGATTTCTTCCAAAATCAATAGGGATCTATTCTGAGCCAAAACACATACTTGTGCCAAATTTGTAGTCGATTGGACTAAAACTGCGACCTAGACTTTGATTACAAAAATGTGTTCACGGACAGACGGACAGACGGACATCGCTATATCGACTCAGGAGCCCACCCTTAGCATTTTTGCCAAAGACACCATGTGTCTATCTCGTCTCCTTCTGGGTGTTGCAAACATATGCAATAACTTATAATACCCTGTTCCACAGTGTGGAGCAGGGTATAATGAGAAAAAATGTACTCTAGAAAAATTAACTAATATTGAATTTAGATTTGAGTGACAATTTTCGGTCATTTTGTACGGTTTATAGTTTCAACGACATTTTATTTCTAATTGTCTTAAACTTTTATTTCTACAAAAAATTTTGTCAAAATTTTATTTCTATAGAAAATATTGTCAAAATTTTATTTCTATAGAAACTGTTGTCAAAATTTTAAATAAAATGTTATTAACATTTTAATTCTATAGACAATTTTGTCAAGATTTTATTTCTATAGAAAATTTTGTTAAAATTTTATTTCTATAGAAAATTTTGTCAAAATTTTACTTCTATAGAACGTGTTATCAAAATTTTATTTCCATAGAAAATTTTGTCAAAATTTTATTTCTATAGAAAATCTTTTCAAAATTTTATTTCTATAGAAAATTTTGTCAAAATTTTATTTCTCTAAAAAATTTTGTCAAAATTTTATTTGTATAGAAAACTATGTGAAAATGTTATTTCTATAGCAAATCTTGTCAAAATTGTATTTCTATAGAACATTTTATCAAAATTTTATCTCTATAGTAAATTTCGTCACAATTTTATTTCTATAGAAAATTTTGTGAAAATTTTATTTCTATAGAAAATGTTGTCAAAACTTTCTATTTCTATAGCAAATGTTATGTGTTCTAGAGAATTAAAATTTTGTCAAAATTTTATTTCTCAATTTTGGCAAAGTTTTATTTCTCTAGAAAATGTTGTCAACATTTTATTTCTGTCGCTAATTTTGTCAAAATTTTATTTCTGTAGCTAATTTTGTCAACATTTTTTTCTATAGAAAATTTTGTCAAAATTTATTTTTATAGAAAATTTTGTCAACATTTTTTTCTATCGAAAATTTTGTAAAAATTTTATTTCTATAGAAAATTTTGTTAAAATTTTATTTCTACAGAAGATTTTGTCAAACTTTTATTTCTAAAGAAAATTTTGTCAAAATTTTATTTTTATATACAAATTTTGCCAAAATTATATTTCTCTAGAAAATTTTGGCAAATTTTTATCTCTCTAGAAAATTTTGTCAAAATTTTACTTCTATAGAAAATTTTGTCAAAAGTTTATTTCTCTAGAAAATTTTGCCAAAATTGTATTTCTATAGAAAATGTTGTCAAAATTTTATTTCTATAGAAAATATTGTCACAATTTTATTTCTCTAGAAAATTTTGGCAAAATTTTATTTCTATGGAAAATTTTGTCAAAACTTTATTTCTATAAAAAATTTTGTCAAAACTTTATTTCTATAGAAAATTTTGTCAAAATTTTATTTCTCTAGAAAATTTTGTCAAAATTGTATTTCTCTAGAAAATTTTGTCAAAATTTTATTTCTATAGAAAATGTTGTCAAAATTTTATTTCTATAGAAAATTTCATCACAATTTTATTTCTATAGAAAATGTTGTCAAAATTTTGAATAAAATGTTTCAAAATTTTAATTCAATAGAAAATTTTGTCAAAATTTTATTTCTATAGAAAATTTCATCACAATTTTATTTCTATAGAAAATGTTGTCAAAATTTTGAATAAAATGTTTCAAAATTTTAATTCAATAGAAAATTTTGTCAAAATTTTATTTCTATAGAAAATAATGTCAAAATTTTATTTCTCTAGAACTTGTCAAAATTTTATTTCTCTAGAACATTTTGTTAAAATTTTATTTCTCTAGAAAATCTTGTCAAAATTGTATTTCTATAGAAAACTTTGGCAAAACTGTATTTCTCTAGAAAATTTTGTCAAAATTTTATTTCTATAGAAAATTTTGTCAAAATTTTATTTCTATAGAAAATTTTGTCAAAATTTTATTTCTATAGAAAATTTTGTCAAAATTTTATTGCTATAGAAAATTTTGTCAAAATTTTACTTCTATAGAAAATGTTATCAAAATTGTATTTCTATAGAAAATTTTGTCAAAATTTTATTTCTCTAGAAAATTTTGTCAAAATTTTATTTCTATAGAAAATGTTGTCAAAATTTTATTTCTATAGAAAATTTCATCACAATTTTATTTCTATAGAAAATGTTGTCAAAATTTTGAGTAAAATGTTTCAATATTTTAATTCAATAGAAAATGTTGTCAAAATTTTATTTCTATAGAAAATAATGTCAAAATGTTATTTCTATAGCAAATCTTGTCAAAATTTTATTTCTCTAGAACATTTTGTTAAAATTTTATTTCTCTAGAAAATCTTGTCAAAATTGTATTTCTATAGAAAACTTTGGCAAAATTGTATTTCTCTAGAAAATTTTGTCAAAATTTTATTTCTATAGAAAATTTTGTCAAAATTTTATTTCTATAGAAAATTTTGTCAAAATTTTATTTCTATAGAAAATTTTGTCAAAATTTTATTTCTATAGAAAATTTTGTCAAAATTTTACTTCTATAGAAAATGTTATCAAAATTGTATTTCTATAGAAAATTTTGTCAAAATTTTATTTCTATAGAAAATTTTGTCAAAATTTTATTTCTATAGAAAATGTTGTCAAAATTTTATTTCTATAGAAAATGGTGTCAAAATTTTATTTCTATAGAAAATATTGTCACAATTTTATTTCTCTAGAAAATTTTGTCAAAATTTTATTTCTATAGAAAATGTTGTCAAAATTTTATTTCTATAGAAAATATTGTCACAATTTTATTTCTATAGAAAATCTTGTCACAATTTTATTTCTATAGAAAATATTGTCAAAATTTTATTTCTACAGAACATTTTATCAAAATTTTATTTCTATAGAAAATGTTGTCAAAATTTTATTTCTACAGACAATATTGTCACAATTTTATTTCTCTGGAAAATTTTTGTCAAAATTTTATTTCTTTAGAATATTTTGTCAAAATTTTATTTCTGTAGCTAATTTTTTCAAAATTTTTTTATTGTCACAATTTTATTTCTCTAGAAAATTTTGCCACAATTTTATTTCTCTAGAAAATTTTGTCAAAATTTATTTTTATAGAAAATTTTGTCAACATTTTATTTCTATAGATAATTTTGTCAACATTTTATTTCTATAGAAAATTTTGGCAAAATTTTATTTCTCTAGAAAATTTTGTCAAAATTTTATTTCTATAGAAAATGTTGTCAAAATTTTATTTCTATAGAAAATATTGTCAAAATTTTATTTCTATAGAAAATCTTGTCACAATTTTATTTCTATAGAAAATCTTGTCAAAATTTTATTTCTACAGAACATTTCATCAAAATTTTATTTCTATAGAAAATGTTGTCAAAATTTTATTTCTATAGAAAATATTGTCACAATTTTATTTCTCTGGAAAATTTTGTCAAAATTTTATTTCTTTAGAAAATTTTGTCAAAATTTTATTTCTGTAGCTAATTTTGTCAAAATTTTTTTGTTGTCACAATTTTGTTTCTCTAGAAAATTTTGTCAACATTTTATTTCTATAGAAAATTTTGTCAAAATTTATTTTTATAGAAAATTTTGTCAACATTTTATTTCTATAGATAATTTTGTCAACATTTTATTTCTATAGAAAATTTTGTCAAAATTTTATTTCTATAGAAAATTTTGTCAAAATGTTATTTCTATAGAAAATCTTGTCAAAATTATTTTTCTATAGAAAATCTTGTCAAAATTATTTTTCTATAGAAAATTTTGTCAAAATATTATTTCTATTATGTTAAAATGTTATTTCTATAGCAAATCTTGTCAAAATTTTATTTCTGTAGAACATTTTATCAAAATTGTAGTTCTATAGAAAATTTCGTCACAATTTTATTTCTCTAGAAAATTTTGTCAACATTTTATTTCTATAGAAAATATTGTCACAATTTTATTTCTATAGAAAATTTTGTTAAAATTTTATTTGTATAAAAATTTTGTCAAAATTTTATTTCTCTAGAAAATTTTGTCAAAATTTTATTTCTATAGAAAATTTTGTCAAAATTTTTTTCCTATTTCTCTTAATTTTTTTCATGACTGCAAACAAGTGTAGATCTTATCTTCCCCCACCAAAATGATTTTATTTTTTCAGAAGGCTTCTGGGTGTTTTTTTTTTCAGTTTCCCTCTTTTTCTTTGTGATTCACTCAGGTGAATGGAATGACACAGATTCACCTGTTCCTCATCAGAGTTTGCATATGCTATTGCTCATTGCAGTTAAATATTGAATCACCTTTCCCAAGCACTGGAATGAATGAATGAATGGTGGGGATATGCGACTCCATTTGTGTGGTATGATAAACTATGCAAACAACCTTAGAGATATTCTAAGGCTTTTGCCAGTAAACATTTGGAATTTACAACCAACAGACGGATATTTAGAGCAAATTATATTAGCGAGATGGAAATGTAACAACATGGTGCTAGAATTCATTAAAGTCTTTAGAGATTTTTTATTTTCTAAATTTTCCATATGAGAAACAGTGTCAGGAATCCGATAAAGAAATGCAATAAAATTACTGTGAGTATTTCACAAACGGATATGACAAATAGAGTAGGTGAAATGGTACTAAATTGCGTTCGAAAATTTGCTCCAAATTGTACTTTTTCATCTTTGTCACTGCAGCTGATATGTATTACTACCAATTCCAGGTTACTATCATTTCCAACCACTAGCCTGACGCACCGGCAGAATTATTACAGTTACAGTTCATTTTATTGTTTATAAGCCTACAAATAAATACACGCAAAGAAACGTCGATGTTTCTTTGTTAGAGTTTTCTGAATTTCTTCGAAAATTTAACACTTTTAACACAAAATTAAATTTTGTTACACATTTTTTATTCTTCAATGAAAAAAAATATATTTTTTCCACAATTTTCTATAGAAATAAAATGTTGACAAAATTTTCTGCAGCAATAAAATGTTGACAAAACTTTCTATAGTAATAAAATTTTGGTAGATTAGTTTTGGCGATATGGACCAATTTTTGTGTGATTGGCCACTGGCTATATATAACTATAGATCGATATGGACCAATTTTTGCATGGCTGTTAGCGGCCATATACTAGCGTAATGTACCAAATTTCAACCGAATCGGATGAATTTTGCTCCTCCAAGAGGTTCCGGAGGTCAAATCTGGGGATCGATTTATATGGGGGCTATATATAATTATGGACCGATATGGACCAATTTTTGCATGGTTGTTAGATACCATATACTAACACCACGTACCAAATCTTAACCGGATCAAATTAAATTTGCTTTTCCAAGAGGCTCCGGAGGTCAAATCTGGGGATCAGTTTATATGGGGACTATATATAATTATGGGCCGATATGGACCAATTTTTGCATCGTTGTTAGAGACCATATACTAACACCATGTACCAAATTTCAGCCAAATCGGATGAAAATTGTTTCTCGTAGAGGCTCTGCAAGCCAAATCGGGGGATCGGTTTATATAGGGACAATATATAGTTATGGACCGATGTGGACCAATTTTTGCATGGTTGTTAGAGACCATATACTAACACCATGTACCAAATTTCAGCCAGATCGGATGAAAATTGTTCCTCGTAGAGGCTCTGCAAGCCAAATCGGTTTATATAGGGGCTATATATAATTATGGACCGATGTGGACCAATTTTTGCATGGTTATTAGAGACCATATGCTAACACCATGTACCAAATTTCAGCCGGATCGGATGAAATTTGCTTCTCTTAGAGGCCTCGCAAGCCAAATTTGGGGGTCCGTTTATATGGGGGCTATACGTAAAGGTGGACCGATATGGCCCATTTGCAATACCGTCCGACCTACATCAATAATAACTACTTGTGCCAAGTTTCAAGTCGATAGCTTGTTTCGTTCGGAAGTTAGCGTGATTTCAACAGACGGACGGACTGACATGCTTAGATCGACTCAGAATTCCACCACGACCCAGAATATATATATTTTATGGGGTCCGAGAGCAATATTTCGATGTGTTACAAACGGAATGACAAAGTTAATAAACCCCCCCCCCCATCCTATGGTGGAGGGTATAATAATTTCTTCAGGGACGAAATTTTAAACAAACGAAATTTTCTTTTGTTCTATAGTATTTTCTTAAAGAGCAAATTTTATTTTTTATTTACTTCAAAAGAAAAAGTTTTAGCATCAAACGAAAACTTAGTTTGTCTAAAATTTCGTTTCTCAGAAAAGAAAACTCTTCTTTTAGTATATATATATATTTGTGTAAAATTTAATTTTTAAAGTGTATCACAACAGGTTTTTTTTCACGAACCCTTTTTGTACTTTTTACATTCATAAATTTTTTGGGGGTTTTTGAAAAAAGCCTAGACCAATTTACATAAAATTTGGGAGGAAGAATCACAAATCGCCTGGCAACACTGTACAAAGTCCAATGCTTATACTGCTATAGTTTCGAGCCACTCTCTTGTTCTTAACAAATGCTCTCCTAATGGTTATCTAACTGTTTTATAAAATATATGACTCTAAAATATTCAATTCCCCCCACTACACTCCCTCACCCATCCAATATACGATATATAACACATAGTAAGCACAGTCCTAATGCTGCTATTACTTTAACCCACTCTCTGGCTCATCATCAATGCTCTCCTAATGACTATCTGTTATCTATCTATGTTATCTGTTATCTATGGCAGCATTACAAAAGCCAAACACATAACATACGAGTACACACACACACAATCCACCAAACAGCAGCTACTCTAACTCAATAATGTCAATATTTAAAAAAAACAAGTATATACAGCACTAAGTTCGGCCGGGCCGAATCTTAAATACCCACCACCATGAACCAAATATTAGGGTTTCCTTTGAAATTTCAGGAGGGCTTGAGGACACTTCCCGAAGATAAATTTAAAGATTTCATCTATGAAGACTATATCAGATTCTGGATTTATAAGAACCATTTTTTTTTTTTAGTTTTAGAGGAATCATTAACATCTCTTGTAAGTGTGCAAGAAAATTATAAAATAACGTCTTGATTTGAAATCTTAAATCTGTAGAAGTAAAATCAGGAAATTTTACATTGAGTTTCAAGCAATTTTCATGATCAGTGCGCCTTCTTCCCCTCAAGAAGTGAAGTCGGTCTATATGGAGGCATTACCAAATGGACCGATAAAAACTTAATCCGATACACGTTTTTGTGAGCCTAAAATACCAGAATATTTACAATTTCAGGCAAATCAGATAAAAACTACGGTTTCCCAAGAAGATAAATCGGGAGATCGTTCTTATGGGGGCTATACTAAAATATGGACCGATACTCACCGTTTTCGGCACACCTCTTTATGACCCGAAAATACCTCCAGATTTCCAATTTCAGGCAAATAGGATAAAAACTTCGGATTCTAGAAGCCCAAGAAGTAAAATCGGGAAATCGGTCTATATGGGGGCTATACCAAAATATGGACCGATACTCACCATTTTCGGCACACCTCTTTATGGTCCTAAAATACCTCCAGATTTTCAATTTCAGACAAATTGGATAAAAACTACGGTTTCTATAAGCCCAAGACCCCAAATCGGGAGGACGTTTTATATGGGGACCATACCAAAACATGGACTGATACTCACAATTTTTGGCACACGTATTTGTGGTTCTACAATACCTCTAGATTTCCAATTTCAGGTAAATTGAATAAAAACTGCGGTTTCTATAAGCCCAAGAAGTAAAATCGGGAGATCGGTCTATATGGGGGCTATACCACAATATGGACCGATACTCACAATTTTTGGCACACGTATTTGTGGTCCTACAATACCCCGAGATTTCCAATTTCAGGTAAATTGAATAAAAACTGCGGTTTCTATAAGCCCAAGAAGTAAAATCGGGAGATCGGTCTATATGGGGGCTATACCAAAACATGGACCGATACCCACCATTTTTGGCACACCTCTTTATGGTCATAAAATACCTCTAGATTTCAAATTTCAGGCAAATTGGATAAAAACTACGATTTCTATAAGCCCAAGACCCCAAATCGGGAGGTCGGTTTATATGGGGACTATATCAAAACCTGGACCGATATAGCCCATCTTCGAACTTGACCTGCCTGCAGACAAAAGACGAGTTTGTGCAAAATTTCAGCACGATTGCTTCATTATTGAAGACTGTAGCGTGATTACAACAGACAGACAGACAGACAGACAGACAGACAGACGGACAGACGGACATCGTTATATCGTCTTAGAATTTCTCCCTGATCAAGAATATATATACTTTATATAGTCGGAAATCGATATTACGATGTGTTACAAACGGAATGACAAACTTATTATACCCCCGTCACCATTCTATGGTGGTGGGTATAAAAATCAATTTCTTGCACTAAAACTTAATCAAAATTGAAAACTAAAGCAATTCGCAATATAGTAAAATTCCCTTTCATTTGATATCAAATTTGCTGAGGGAACCACATATTCGCTCGCAATATGTAGCCAGCAATTTTTGAGGCCCATTTATCTATACAGTGTAACCTCTCAAAAGTGGACATCCATGGTAGCCTGAATTTTCTCCACATTTGGAAGGTATTCACTTATGAAAGGTTAATTTTAAATGTGATAATATAGTAAATTTCACACGAAAATTTTTCACTTGTGAGAGGTGTCCGCTTTTCAGAGTGTCCAAGTTTGAGAGGTTTCAATGTATATTGAAATGGATTTATTAAATTCGTGATTGAAAGCAAAAGCTATTTTCTTCTTGCAGAGTCCTTTATTTGCTAACTATCAAAAGTAGAATTTGACACAATAACAAAAAAGGATGACTTAATTATGCTTTATTTTAAACGAAAAAAAAAAGAATCTTTAGTCGAATTTGAACATTATGAAAATTCGAAATGGTCGAATTTTGATTTTTGTATCCCGAACCCTGTCTGGGCACAGTGTTTTTCCACAAAGTCAAGTTGAGTATTATCCAGAAGTTTAACCCCCGACATATTTGTTCCTATCACCTCTATATGAAGTTTTAGAAGCTTTGGTCTATTCAAATGAGACATACTCTTTAACTTTTTGAGTAAGAGGTCAATAAACTCAACCCTACATTAATTTACAATTAAAACACCAATAGCCAATGCTTTGGATATTGAATATCGGATTTAAATATATTTTAGTTTTTTTTTTGTTTTTGAGAAATATTTGAAAATAAACATAAAATTTTTATGGGCCCCCAAAAGGGGAAAAAACTCCATTGGCGTCATGAGAGGAATTTGTAATTTAAGCCCCCTTTCATTCTCAATACAGGCCTTTGTTATGGAACACACATAGGAAAATAACAATTCCCATGATATTATTTCTCTGTGGGATACAATTGCTGTTGTTGTCAATGTGATTGGTGAAGTGCTATTCAAAGAAATTCATTAATAAAATCTATTTTTCACCCTTGTAAGAAATTCATTGATTTCGTTTTCTCAAGTCTCTCAACACTTGAGTAGGTTTTATTCGGATGTAGCAGAGAAAACGGGCAGAAGGCAGAAATGCTTGCCTTAGTGTAAGTAGGAGTTAAATAAATATGGAAAATTTCCTTTGCCTCTTGTGAGTAAGTCCATCAGTCAGTCATTCAGTAGTAATGAGACCATGTGTGGTGGTTTCCATTTGAAGATAATTTTAATGATTTTTCCATTGTCAATTAGTAGTGGTGGTGGTGGTTGCGGTCGTAGTGGTATAGATTTGAGTATAGTCTGCCATTGAAAGAGGCTATTGTTTGCCTACCACTTTCCCTAAAGTAAACACACTCTTCGTTGGAAGGGAGAGCTCTTTGTAGTGCCACAATTGGGAAAAGTATGACTCTTAAACTTAGACATTTCCCTTGACACTCACCGCGGACCAAAAAGGAGGCTTTATAGAATACTTTAAATCAAAGAGTATTATTTGGGGGCATGGGGTTTTCAAATTGTTTTCTTCTCTCAAGAAGAACAATGACACTTGGTGTTCATTTATCCATGGTCATAGTTATGAAATACAATACAGTGATCCAAAACGGGCATGACATCATTTTTTACAGAGATCAGCTGAAGGCTACAGGAGCACGGTTACCACTCGTGCCAAAAATAATCTACCAAAATTTGAAGAAAATTTTATCGAAAATCTAACAAATAAAATATATATTTTTTTGAAGTTGTTGATCAAAGTTTTGTGGTTTGTATAAAACAAGTATATACAGCCGTAAGTTCGGCCAGGCCGAATCTTATGTACCCTCCAAGTATATACAGCCGTAAGTTCGGCCAGGCCGAATCTTATGTATTCTCCAAGTATATACGGCCGTAAGTTCGACCAGGCCGAACCTTATGTACTCTCCACCATGGATTGCGTAGAAACTTCTACTAAAGACGGTCATCCACAATTAAATTACTTGGGTTGCGACCGATGGCAAGGCGCCTTAAAACTTCTTAACATCATCTTCGAAATTGTAAGTTAGTCCATGGGGGATATATAGTAGACAAAAGAAAGGTCGATTAAATACGTATATATGTACAGTTCTTGACCGGTATATAGACGGAAGAAATAATTACGAACCGATATGAATATTTGTGTGGTAATTATAAAGCCAGAATTGAAATATGGGGGTTATATACAATTATGAACAATATTCTACCAAAAATGGCAAATTTTTTACTGTTTGATAGATTGGTAGAATTCTTGATGTTTTGGAAAATTACAGATATAAAATTCTGAAAAAATTTTCTATAGAAAAAAAATTTCGAGAAAATTTTCTATAGAAATACATTTTCAACAAAATTTTCTGTAGAGATTATGTTTTGACAAAATTTTCTAAAGAAATAAAATGTTGACAAAATTTTCTATAGAAATAAAATTTTGATAAAATTTTCTATGGCAAAAAAATTTTGGTAGATTTTTTTTGGCTGTTAGAAGCTCCGCAAGCCAAATCTGGTGATCGGTTTATATGGGGGCTATATATAATTATGAACCGATGTGGACCAATTTTTGCATTGTTATTAGAGACCAAATAACAACATCATGTTCCAAATTTCAGCCGGATCGGGTGAAATATGCTTCTCTTAGAGGCTCCGCAAGCCAAATCTGGTGATCGGTTTATATGGGGGCTATACGTAAAAGTGGCCCGATATGGCCCATTTGCACTACCATCAGACCTACATCAATAACAAATACTTGTGTCAAGGTTCAAGTCGGTAGCTTGTTTCGTTCGGAAGTTAGCGTGATTTCAAAAGACGGACGGATGGACGGACATGCTCAGATCGACTCAGATTTCACCACGACCCAGAATATATATACTTTATGGGGTCTTAGAGCAATATTTCGATGTGTTACAAACGGATGACAAAGTTAATATACCCCCCATTCTATGGTGGAGGGTATAAAAAAATTATTTTATTCGAAAGGAAAGTTTTATATTGTATTTATAAAAAAATTTATTTCTATAAAAAATTTTGTCAATTTTTTTTTTCTATAGAAACCTTTGTAAAAAGCTATTTCTATAGAAAATTTTGTCAAAATTTTATTACTATAGAAAATTTTCGCAAAATTTTATTTCTATAAAAAGCTTCGTCAAAATTTTATTTTAATAGAAAATTTTGTCAAAATTTTATTTCTATAGAAAATTTTATCAAAATTTGTTTCTATAGAAAATTTTGTTTAAATTTTATTCCTATAGAAAATTTTGTCAAAATTTTATTTCTATAAAAAATATTGTTAAAATTTTATTTATATTGAAAACATATTCAAAAATTTATTTATATAGAAAATTTTGGCATAATTTTATTTATGTGGAAAATATTGTCAAAATTTTATTTCTAGAGGAAATTTTGTCAAAATTTTATTTCTATTGAATTTTTTTTTTCTTTAGAAAATTTTGTCAAAATTTTCTTTATATAGAAAATTTGGTCAACATTTTATTTTTTATCTTTCTATAGAAAATTTGTGCAAAATTTTTGTTCTATGGAAAATTTTAGTTCTATGGAAAATTTTATCAAAATTTGTTCCTATAGAAAATTTTGTTTAAATTTTATTTCTATAGACATTTTTTCAAAATTTTATTTCTATAGAAAATTTTGTTAAAATTTTATTTATATTGGAAATATTGTCAAAAATTTATTTATATAGAAAATTTTGTCATAATTTTATTTATATGGAAAATTTTGTCACAATTTTATTTTTTGAGGAAATTTTGTCAAAATTTTATTTCTATTGAAAATTTTTTTCTTTAGAAAATTTTGTCAAAATTTTATTTATATAGAAAATTTGGACAACATTTTATTTTTGGAAATTTGGCTAAAATTTATTTTTATAGGAAATTTTGTGGAAATTTTCTTTCTATAGAAAATTTGTGCACAATTTTAGTTCTATGGAAAATTTTATTTTTATAGAAAATTTTATCAAAATTTGTTTCTATAGAAATTTTTTTTTAAATTTTATTTCTATAGAAATTTTTTTCAAAATTTTATTTCTATAGAAAAGTTTGTTAAAATTTTATTACTATTGAAAATATTATCAAAATTTTATTTATATAGAAAATTTTGTCATAATTTTATTTATGTGGAAAATTTTGACAAAATTTTATTTCTAGAGGAAATTTTGTCAAAATTTTATTTCTATTGAATTTTTTTTTTTTCTTTTGAAAATTTTGTCAAAATTTTATTTATATAAAAAATTGGGTCAACATTTTATTATTGGAAAGTTTGTTAAAAGTTTTTTTTTTTTTTTATAGGAAATTTTGTGGTAATTTTCTTTCTATAGAAAATTTGTGCAAAATTTTAGTTCTATGGAAAATTTTATTTCTATAGAAAATTTTATCAAAATTTGTTTCTATAGAATTTTTTTTTTAATTTTATTTCTATAAAAAATTTTGTTAAAATTTTATTTATATTGATAATATTATCAAAATTGTATTTATATAGAAAATTTTAATTTTATTTATGTGCAAAATTTTGTCACAATTTTATTTTTAGAGGAAATTTTGTCAAAATTTTATTTCTATTGAATTTTTTGTTTCTGTAGAAAATTTGGTCAAAATTTTATTTGTATAGAAAATTTGGTCAACATTTTATTATTGGACATTTTGTTGAAAGTTTATTTTTATAGGAAATTTTGTGGAAATTTTCTTTCTATAGAAAATTTGTGCAAAATTTTAGTTCTATAGAAAATTTTATCAAAATTTGGTTCTATAGAAAATTTTATCAAAATTTTATTTGTAGAAATTTTTTTCAAAATTTTATTTCTATAAAAAATATTGTTAAAATTTTATTTATATTGAAAATATTGTCAAAAATTTATTTATATAGAAAATTTTGTTATAATTTTATTTATATGGAAAATTTTGTCACAATTTTCTTTCTAGAGGAAATTTTGTCAAAATTTTATTTCTATTGAATTTTTTTTTTTCTTTAGAAAATTTTGTCAAAATTTTATTTATATTGAAAATTTGGACAACATTTTATTATTGGAAATTTTGTTAAAAGTTTATTTTTATAGGAAATTTTGTGGAAATTTTCTTTCTATAGAAAATTTGTGCAAAATTTTAGTTCTATGGAAAATTTTTTTTCTATAGAAAATTTTATCAAAATTTGTTTCTATAGAATTTTTTTCAAAATTTTATTTCTATAGAATTTTTTTTCAAAATTTTATTTCTATAGAAAATTTTGTTAACATTTTATTTATATTGCAAATATTGTCAAAAATTTATTTATATAGAAAATTTTGTCATAATTTTATTTATGTGGAAAATTTTGTCGCAATTTTATTTCTAGAGGAAATTTTATCAAAATTTTATTTCTATTGATTTTTTTTTGCCTTTAGAAAATTTTGTCAA
Source organism: Haematobia irritans (assembly GCF_050003625.1). NCBI lineage: Eukaryota > Metazoa > Arthropoda > Insecta > Diptera > Muscidae > Haematobia > Haematobia irritans. The sequence goes on along the minus strand of NC_134400.1, from coordinate 188,370,232 downwards.
AATGTTATTTATATAGAAATTTGGTCAACATTTTATTATTGATAATTTTGTTAAAAGTTTATTTTTATAGGAAATTTTGTGGAAATTTTCTTTCTATAGAAAATTTGTGCAAAATTCTAATTCTATGGAAAATTTTATTTCTATAGAAAATTTTATCAAAATTTGTTTCTATAGAAATTTTTTCAAAATTTTATTTCTATAGAAAATTTTGTTAAAATTTTATTTATATTGAAAATATTATCAAAATTGTATTTATAAAGAAAATTTTAATTTTATTTACGTGCAAAATTTTGTCAAAATTGTATTTCTAGAGGAAATTTTGTCAAAGTTTTATTTCTATTGAAATTTTTTTTTAGAAAATTTTGTCAAAATTTTATTTATATAGAAAATTTGGTCAACATTTTATTATTGGAAATTTTGTTAAAAGTTTATTTTTATAGGAAATTTTGTGGAAATTTTCTTTCTATAGAAAATTTGTACAAAATTTTAGTTCTATGGAAAATTTTATTTCTATAGAAAATTTTATCAAAATTTGTTTCTATAGAAAATTTTGTTTAAATTTTATTTCTATAGAAATTTTTTTCAAAATTTTATTTCTATAGAAAATTTTATTTATATTGAAAATATTATAAATATTTTATTTATATAGAAATTTTTAATTTTATTTATGTGGAAAATTTTATCACAATTTTATTTCTAGAGGAAATTTTGTCAAAATTTTATTGCTATTGAAAATTTTTTTCTTTAGAAAATTTTGTCAAAATTGTATCAAAATTTTTTTCTATAGAAAATTTTGTCAAAAATTTATTTCTATAGAAAATTTTGTCAAAATTTTATTTGTATAGAAAATTTGGTCAAAATTTTATTTATATAGAAAATTTGGTCAACATACTATTATTGGAAATTTTGTCAAAATTTTATTTTTATAGGAAATTTTCTTTCTATAGAAAATTTGTGCAAAATTCTAATTCTATGGAAAAGTTTAGTTCTATAGAAAAATTTTGCAAAATTGAATCAAAATTTTTTTTCTATAGAAAATTTTGTCAAAATGTTATTTCCATAAAAAATCTATGGCAGTCCTACTCCTTACTTCATTGTCAACTGAATTAAAAAAATATTTTATTTGCCTTTACCTTTTCGAACCACTGTACTCTGTCCTGGAGGTAAATTAACAAGAATGTTGATCCTTAAACTATTTGCACAAGCACACATGCATTACTAATTTGTCCAATGAGACCAATATTGGGCACCAATCCAATATGGTGAACAAAAAAAAAAACAACAAAACTCTTAATGAGCAAGGCAATGACTATTTCTAGGTCTCAAGTGGAAAACCCATTGATTGGATTCCTTCATTCATATATTCTTTCATTCATTACACTTCCCTTACTCGTTTGCTTACACACACCCTTAGGCTGAAGTGGTCGAAGTCTTCTATGGACTATTGCTATTGTTTTTTCTTAAGTGTCAAGAATGTGAGGAGGAGTGTTGTAAGACAAAGGCGGTTCATATTAAAAAGAGAGGATTTTTTTTCGAAGGACATAAACAATTTTTGGTGCTTCCAAGAATTTATGCTGGAGCAGGGGCTAGTTGATAGTAATTCTAAATGTATTTTATTAGTATCGCATTAATATTATATGAGTCCTTCGGGCCCTACCCTACTACAACCTCTAATGACTCCCAGGCATTCCCAATTTTGGCCAAAGCAAATTTTGTTGAGTTGTGAAATTCATAACTGCTACATATTTTCTATCCCAAAATGCCAAAAGAGAGTTGTGAAAATAACATTTTGGAATTAGTTCCAGAAGTAACTACATTTAGCCTAAGACGTAGAAGGAAAATGTCTATTAGGTTTGTTCCCGAAAATTATTTTTTTTTATTTAGATAATTTTAAATTATAGTACATGACTAACTTTGCTAGTAGGTATGTATCATTTTTATCATTATTACATATTAAAATATTATAAAAAAAATATTAAAAATAAAAAGATAAAAAAAAATAAAATTATAAAACATACTGTGTTAAAATTTTTCTTGTATATATACTTCATATATGTAACTACAAGAAATAAATCCAAACTGACAATTAACGGATTTTAAATGAGATTTAAATTCTCACAGGATTAATAAAAAAATAAAAATAAAAAAAAACGAAAAAACTACACCACAACATCATCACGTAATCACATTAGATCACCTAAAAGGTGAATAACATTACCATCACGAATAAACTCATCAGACCATAAATACCCCAAAAAAAAAATAATCTTAAAAAACATTGAACTCAACACTTCAGGATTTGGAAACCATAGTAAATGCCGGAGTTTTGGGGTTTTTTTGGCTACCGTTTTTTTGCGTCATATATTTTCTGTGGCCCTTCATTCATTGATGGCAAATAACCAATGGTAAATAAGAACACATCAAAATATCTCCAAATTAAAAAAAAAAAAAACAAAAAAACATATCGAATGACAAATTATATGTCATAATCTTATGGGATATCTACGTTTTCTTTTGGTAGAGGATGTTTAACGTTGTCCATTTCGATACAGTTACAACTCATTTTTGTAAAAGTCATATGGGGATATTCACAGTGGGGTAAAACCTGTGTAAAATTCGATAGTCCCTAAAAAATTTTGGCAAAATTTTACATCTATAGAAAATTTTGTTAAAATTTTATTTTTATAGAAAATTTAGACAAAATTTTATTTCTATAGAAAATAAAGACAAAATTTTATTTCTATAGAAACTGTTGTCAACATTTTATTTATATACAAAATTCAAACAAAATTTTATTTTTATAGAAAAAAATTATTCTACAGAAAATTTTGTCAACATTTTATTTCTATTTTCTCAAAATTATGTCAAAATTTTTATCTATAGAAAATTGTGCAAAATCTTATTTCTGTAGATAATTTTGTCAACCTTTTATTCCTTTAGAAAATTTTCGTAAAATTTTAGTTCTATAGAAAATTTTTGCGAAATTTTATTTCTATAGAAAATTTTGTTAAAATTTTATTTGTATAGAATATTTTGTCACAATTTTAAATCTGTAGAAAATTTTGAAAAAATTTGATTCCTATAGAAAATTTTGTTAAAATTTTATTCCTACAGAAAATTTTGTCAATTTTTTTCTATAGAAAATTTCTTTAAAATTTTATTTCAATAGGAAATTTTGTCAAAACTTTATTTCTTTAGGAAATTTTGTCAAAATTTTATTTCTATAGGAAAAAATTTTATTATTTTTATTATTTGATTTCTATAGAAAATTTTGTCAAAATTTTATTTTAGTACAAAATTTTTTTTCTATATAATATTTTTTCAAAATTTTATTTCTTTGGAAATTTGCTCAAAATTTTATTTCCATGTCCAAATTGTATTTCTATCGAAAATTTTGTCAGAATGTTATTTCTATAGAAAATTTTGTTAAAATTTTATTTTTTTGAAAACTTTGTTAAAATTTTATTTCTATAGAAAATTTTGGTAAGATTTTAGTTCTATTGAAAATTTTTAATTTTTATTTCTATTGAAAATTTGTCAAAATTTTATTTCTGTAGAAAATTTTGTCAAAATTTTATTTCTATAGAAAATTTTGTCAAAATTTTATTTCTATAGAAAATTTTGTCAAAAATTTATTTCTATAGAAATTTTTGTCAAAAATTTATTTCTATCGAAAATTTTGTCAGAATGTTATTTCTATAGTAAATTTTGTCAACATTTTATTTCTATAGAAAATTTTGTCAAAATTTAGTTCTATAGGAAATTTTGTAAAAACTTTATTTCAATCGAAAATTTTGTCAAAATTTTATTTCTAGAGAAAATTTAGTCAACACTTTATTTCTATAGAAAATTTTGTTACAATTTTATTTAAGTACAAAATTTACTTTCTATAGAATGTTTTTTCAAAAATTTTTTTCTTTGGAAAATTTTGTCACTTTTGTTTTCTTTAGAAAATTTTATTTGTAAAAAATAGATCAAATTTTTATTTCTATAGAAAATTTTGTCAGAATATTATTTCTATAGGATATTTTGTCAAAATTTTATTTTTCTTGAAAATTTTGTCAAAATTTTATTTCTATGTACTTCTATAGAAAATGTTGTTAAAATTTCGTTTCTATAGAAAATTTTGTCAAAATTTTATTTCTATAGGAAATTTTGTCGAAATTTTATTTCTAGAGAAAATTTACCAAAATTTTGTTTCTATAGAAAATTTTGTCAAAATTTTATTTTAATACAAAATTTATTTGCTATATAATATTTTGTCAAAATTTTATTTCTTTGGAAATTTGCTCAAAATTTTATTTCCATAGAAAACTTTGTCAAAATTGTATTTCTATCGAAAGTATTGTCAGAATGTTATTTCTATAGAAAATTTTGTTAAAATTTTATTTTTTTGAAAACTGTGTCAAAATTTTATTTCTATAGAAAACGTTGTCAAAATTTTACTTCTAAAGGAAATTTTGTTAAAATTTTGTTTCTTTAGCAAATTTTGTTAAAATTTCTTTCTATAGAAAATTTTGTTAAAATTTTATTGCTGTAGAAAATTTTGTTAAAATTTTAATTCTATTGAAAATTTTGTCAAAATTTTTAATTTTTATTTCTATTGAAAATTGTGTCAAAATTTTATTTCTGTAGAAAATTTTCTCAAAATATTATTACCACAAAAAATTTTGTAAAAATTTTATTTCTATAGAAAATTTTGTCAAAATTTTATTTCTATAGAACATTTTGTCAAAATTTTATTTCTATTGGAAATTTTGTCAAAATTTTATTTCTATAGAAGATTTTGTCAAAATTTTATTTCTAAAAAAAAATTTACCAAAATTTTATCACTGTAGAAAATTTTGTAAAAACTTTATTTCAATCGAAAATTTTGTCAAAATTTTATTTCTAGAGAAAACTTAGTCAACTCTTTACCTCTATACAAAATTTTGTCAAAATTTTATTAAGGTACAAAATTTATTTTCTATAGAATATTTTTTCAAAATTTTATTTCTTTGGAAAATTTTGTCAAAATTTTTTTTCTTTGGAAAATTTTATTTACATTGAAAATTTTATTTCTATCGAAAATTTTGTCAGAATATTATTTCCATAGAAAATTTTGTCAAAATTTTATTTTTCTTTAAAATGTTGTCAAAATTGTATTTTTCATGAAAATTTTGTCAAAATTTTATTTCTATAGAAAATCTTGTTAAATTTTGTTTCTATAGAAAATTTTGTTAAAATTTTATTTCTATAGAAAATTTTGTAAAAATTTTAATTCTATTGAAAATGTTGTCAACATTTTTAATTTTTTTGTTATTGTTGGTTTTGTTCTTTAAGCATTGTTGTTGTTTTTTGATTTCAGCTTAAAACCATGCATTGACTAAACTACAAGTGTAGCTTAACCAACAGAGGAAAAGAATGTTTGTCAAATTAATTTGGGCAAAGCCCTATAGACTGCAGGATGGTTGGATGGACGCATGTTTCGGAATTACCACATCCCTCATCAGCATCCTCTACGATGATTTGACAGTGGCATAGGAAAAGAGATATGTTTGTACGAATTTATTTCGGCATAAGCCGGCTATCATACAAAACCTTTTTTCGAAAGGTTCAAATGAGGTTCATTGTTGGGTTTAATGAACTGCCTGAATTTATTCTGATAATTGGTTGATAGTTTTGCTGCAAGTAGAGGATGCTGATGAGGAATGTGGTAATTCCGAAACGTGCGTCCATCCAACCATTTTGCAGTCTATAGGACTTTGCCCAAATAAATTTGACAAACATTATTTTCCTCTGTTGGTTAAGCTACACTTGTAGTTCAGTCAATGTATGGTTTTAAGCTGCTATAAAAAAACAACAAAATTTTTAATTTTGAAATTTTTTGAAAGTTTTGTTTTATTTCTGTAGAAAATTTTCTCAAAATATTATGACCACAAAAAATTTTGTAAAAATTTTATTTTTATAGAAAATTTTGTCAAAATTTTATTCCTATCGAAAATTTTGTAAAAATTTTATTTTAGCACAAATTTATTTTCTATATAATATTTTTTCAAAATTTTATTTCTTTGCAAATTTGCTCAAAATTTTATTTTCATAGAAAATTTTGTCAAAATTTTATTTCTATCGAAAATTTTGTCAACATTTTATTTCTATAGAAAACGTTGTCAAAGTTGTACTTCTATAGAAAATTTTGTTAAAATTTTGTTTCTATAGAATTTTTTTTCTATAGAAAATTTTGTTAAAATTTTATTTCTATAGAAAATTTTGTTAAAATTTTAATTCTATTGAAAATTTTGTCAAATTTTATTTCTGAAGAAAATTTTCTCAAAATATTATTACCACAAAACTTTGTAAAAAATTTATTGCTATAGAAAATTTTATTTCTATAGAAAATTTTGTAAACATTTTATTTCTATAGAAATTTTTGTCAAAATTTTATTTATATCGAAAATTTGTCAGAAAGTTATTTCTATCGAAGATGTTGTCAAAATTTTATTTCTCTAGAAAATTTCCTCAAAATTTTATTTCTATAGGAAATTTTGTCAAAGTTGTATTTCTATAGGAAATTTTGTCAAATTTTATTTTAGTACAAAATTTATTTTCTATATAATATTTTTTCAAAATTTTATTTCTTTGAAAATTTGCTCAAAATTTTATTTCCATAGAAAATTTTGTCATAATTTTATTTCTCTTGAAAATTTTGTCAACATTTCTATATATTTTCTATAGAAATAGAAAACGTTGTCAAAGTTGTACTTCTATAGAAAAATTTTTGTAAAAATTTTATTTCTATCGAAAATTTTATCAGAATGTTTTCTATAGAAAATGTTGTCAAAATTTTATTTCTATCGACAATTTTGTCAGAATGGTATTTCTATAGAAAATTTTGTCAAAATTTTATTTCTATAAAAAAGTTTGTCAAAATTTTATTTCGATAGAAAATTTTGTCAAAATTTCATTTCTATACAAAATTTTGTGAAAATGTTATTTTTATAGAAAATTTTATCACAATTTTATTTCCTTTTGAAAACAACAGTTTTGCTTTTAAGGATTCCTCCCACTGTTCGTCCATGAGTATGAGTGTACATTAATATGATTAAAATTCCGGGTTTCAAAGAAATTCATTTAAGCCGGATGCAAAAAATTAAATATTTTTACACGTTATCTTCACTCGTTGGTTATCTTTATGCCCTACCGTTTGTGTGAAAAGGCTGCGGGTCCAAGGAGTTGTGTCCAACACTTTCGCAACATTCAGCTACTGTTTGCGTTTTATGGTTTGGCTACATTCTCGAATTACAAGACCACATCGTTGGAGAAATGATTTCGTTTGTTGATTTTTCAAGGTAGATGTCTTTGTTTTATGTTCCCATTTCTCTTGGCATGGTAAAACGAGCAAAAGAAAACAAAAAAACAAAGACGCATACCATTGAATTTTCTTCAATGATTTGTCGTTTCAGTCATCCTCCTTTAGTCGATGAGAACACAACCATCCAACATATTTGTGGTTTAATTTAGTTCGTGTAAAAGTTAACACTTTGTTTTAATTTCTTTTTTTGTTTTTCAGGGAATTTCAGACTTCTTGTGTGTTGAAAGAAATTATTTTTTAGTATCTGAGATATTTGTCCCAGTTAAGATGATGATGCAACTTTTAAAAATCGACAGAATCAATAATTGATCATATTCTGTGTTCCGGTTGTATCACTTTTGTGGCAAATTTGCCAATTCTCTTAATTGTTTACACTTTTGTGCCACTTTTTTTGTAATAGCACTAAATTTCATAGAAAATTTTCGTTGCATAATTTTAGGCGCTATATTTATACCCTGTGCCACACTGCGGAACAGGGTATTATAAGTTAGTGCATATGTTTGCAACACCCAGAAGGAGACGAGATAGACACATGGTGTCTTTGGCAAAAATGATCAGGGTGGGCTCCTGAGTCGATATAGCTATGTCCGTCTGTCCGTGAACACATTTTAGTCCAATCGACTTCAAATTTGACACAAGTATGTGTTTTGGCTCAGAATAGAACCCTATTGATTTTGGAAGAAATCGGTTCAGATTTAGATATAGCTCCCATATATATATTATATATATATATATATATATATATATATATATATATATATATATATATATATATATATATATATATATATATATATATATATATATATATATATATATATATATATATATATATATATATATATATATATATATATATATATATATATATATATATATATATATATATATATATATATATATATATATATATATATATATATATATATATATATATATATATATATATATATATATATATATATATATATATATATATATATATATATATATATATATATATATATATATATATATATAGTGCCAAATTTCATTGAAATCGGTTTAGATTTACATATAGCTCCCATATATAGCTTTCGCCCGATTTACTCTCATATGACCACAGTGGCCAATATTTTACTCCGATTTAATTGAAATTTTGCACAGGGAGTAGAATTAGCATTGTAACTATGCGTGCCAAATTTGGTTGAAATCGGTTCAGATTTAGATATAGCTTTTGCCCGATTTACACTCATATGACCAAAGAGGCCAATTTTTTGCTCCGATTTAGTTGAAATTTTGCACAGGGAGTAGAATTAGCATTGCAGCTATGCGTGCCAAATTTGGTTGAAATCGGTTCAGATTTAGATATAGCTAATTAGCATTGCAGCTATGCGTGCCAAATTTGGTTGAAATCGGTTCAGATTTAGATATAGCTCCCATATATAGCTTTCGCCCGATTTACACTCATATGACCACAGAGGCCAATTTTTTGCTCCGATTTAGTTGAAATTTTGCACAGGGAGTAGAATTAGCTTTGCAGCTATGCGTGCCAAATTTGGTTGAAATCGGTTCAGATTTAGATATAGCTCCCATATATAGCTTTCGCCCGATTTACACTCATATGTCCACAGAGGCCAATTTTTAACTCCGATTTAGTTGAAATTTTGCACAGGGAGTAGAATTAGCATTGTTGCTATGCGCGCCAAATTTGGTTGAAATCGGTTCAGATTTAGATATAGCTCCCATATATATGTTTTTCTGATTTCGACAAAAATGGTCAAAATACCATCATTTTCCTTGTTAAATCGCCACTGCTTATTCGAAAAGTTGTAAAAATGATTCTAATTTTCCTAAACTTCTAATACATATATATATATATATATATATATATATATATATATATATATATATATATATATATATATATATATATATATATATATATATATCGAGTGATAAATCATAAATAAACTTCTGCGAAGTTTCCTTAAAATTGCTTCAGATTTAAATGTTTCCCATATTTTTTACTAAAATTGTGTTCCACCCTAGTGCATTAGCCGACTTAAAGTTTGAGTCTATAGATTTTGTAGAAGTCTATCAAATTCTTCCAGATCGAGTGATATTTAAATGTATGTATTTGGGACAAACCTTTATATATAGCCCCCAACACATTTGACGGATGTGATATGGTATCGAAAATTTAGATCTACAAAGTGGTGCAGGGTATAATATAGTCGGCCCCGCTCGACTGTAGACTTTCCTTACTTGTTTCTTTATGGAAAAGTGTGCTAATTTTTGTGCCACTTTTCAGAAATTCTCAACGGTAACGCTGTCATTATGCACACGTAATAAAATTTTGGAATTTTTAAGAGCATTTCAAATAACTAAGTACCTGATGGTAGCAGCCTGTCCATATCAATTCATTTACCTAAAAATGGAAAAAAATTAAATAATTAATATAAAAAAATTAAGTAATTAATATAAAAAAATTGTATATGTATGTATACAAATAAAGTAAATTAGCCTTTGTTCTTTTCTTATTTAACAAACATTATTTGGAGAACATAGATGGTAGAGAGCTATGTCTACCTTTCACCTCCACCAATCAATTGAAATACCAAATGTTGGTTGCGCTACTATAACTCACTTTTAATTTTATTCCTTTTCACCACACTTTTCCCACCACATTTTTCCTCACCATCGATTTTCTGGGTCGATGAAATCTAAAACTATAATCGATTATTTCAAAATGTTGTCATTCATAAACAATGTATGATGATTAAAACGTTTTAGTTTTTGTCTATTGACGAAATTTGATCGTTTTTGCATTGGCTAATGTTTCATGCGACTTTTTTGCGTCAACGATGGCTTGTCAAGCAACCACAAAAGAGGCTGTCACTGTTGCTTAATCATAGACGGAGACACACGCACAGACAAAAAAATAATAACAAACTACATATTTTCGATTGAGTATGAAAATATTTTAATTTACAAAAATTAATTAATTCAATTATTTATTAAATTTGCATTAATTCTTAATTTTTTTATTTGATTAAAAGCACTGGTTATATACAACTTCAATGACATCAGCAGGCAAAATATGAAAAAAGCTTCTTCGACTACTTAATATATGGCAGCTAGATCTCAATTTGAACTGATTTTATCCCAAAATCAATAGGGATTGAGAACGATTGAAATTCAAATGTGAGTTGAACTTTGAAAACAAAACTACATGGGAGATAGACAGACAGTTACTTAGCTTAAGTTATATCAGGTATGGGCAAAGAGACCGCGTGGCATTTCACTCTCACTCTCTCTATCTACTCTTTCTAAGCTAGAACACAAACTGAATGTTTGATATGCAAACATTTTTAGAAATTCTTAGGGACTAGAAAAATATATTAGCCATGAAAGAGATCTTTTAATATAATAGAAAAAAATTCAGAAACCTTTCCAAGCCTTTCTTCAAATAGTAAATGAATAAAACTAGATAACTTAATCTACACTTATACACTTATTTTCATTAATTGTGAATTCATTTCTCGAAACAGAGAGCGATCTTTTGGACTTTCACATACACAAATATCTCTCTGCCCATCCATGAGTTATAGACATAATGACCTGTTATTACAGGCTATCTCAAGCTATTCAGTCCAGTTGTCTGAGATCAATGGCAAATCAAAACACGGAATCGGAGAGATCTCAGTGAGTGGTCACACAATTGCCTGTATAGTCAAATAGAATTCTTTTTTGAAACTCTCAGAAATATCAACAATTAAAACTCGTTTTATCGCTGTACCGTTACTCGAATGGAGGATTTTTTGGCCACCGAAACAAATCTTTTTTTTTCCTTTGTGTACTACTGATGTCTATGCACGTAGTCATTTACCCTCCCTCCCCCTTGGAGATAAATGTTGGCAAAACACCATCAAATCTTACCACAATTACAAGAGGAATGTCATAACCATAGGGAGCTATCTCTTAAATGTCTGCTGTTTAACATCTGTCTATGTGCGTGTGTTTGTATGTTATTTCAAAGAGATAGAATTACATGCAAAACCACATATTTGCTGGGTGGAGTTATTTCAAAATTGAAAACATAATCAATATTGCTTGCATTGACATCTCAGCTATCTGCCTTATCATCGCCTAAAGAGACTGACATGACAGTGTCATCACCATCATTAGCAGAGGCATCATTTGTATTGGCTTTATGAGGTAATGAGACTCATTGCAATTAATGGTAGAATATCAATTTGAAATGTTGTTCGTTTTGCAGCAAACCATATCTCTCCAACATCCCACCATCACCAGCCGATGAATGTCACAGTAATGGATGAAGCAATATTGAAAAATCGATAAATGAAACTTATGTTTCTTTCAGATTGATGGAATACTGCAATGATAATAAAGAAATATCGTCGTTTCAATTACATTTGTTGCATCATTTGAAACTGGCAGTGTGGAAAAATTGAATCTGTTTTGGGAGGGAAAACACTCGAGAAAAAATTATGAAAAATTAAAATTTCTAGAAATAAAATTTTGACAAAGTTTTCTATATAAAAAATTGACGAAATATGCTATAGAAATAAAATTTTTATAATATTTTCTATAGAAATAAAACTTTGACAAAATTTTCTACAGAAATAAAATTTTGACAAAATTTTCTATAGAAATAAAATTTTGACAAAATTTGCATTGAAATAAAATTTTGACAAAAATTTCTATAGGAACAACATTTTGACAAAAATTTCTATAGGAACAACATTTTGACAAAATTTTCCATAGATATACAATTTTTGACAAAAATTTCTATAGAATTAAAATATTGGCAAAATTTTCTATAGGAATAAAATTTTGACAAAATTTCTATAGAAACAAGTAAGGAAAGTCTAAAGTCGGGCGGGGTCGACTATATTATACCCTGCACCACTTTGTAGATCTAAATTTTCGATACCATATTACATCCGTTAAATGTGTTGGGAGCTATATAAAATGTTTGTCCCAAATACATACATTTAAATATCACTCAATCTGGACAGAATTTGATAGACTTCTACAAAATCTATAGACTCAACATTTAAGTCGGCTAATGTACTAGGGTGGAACACAATGTTAGTAAAGAATATGGGAAACGTTTAAATCTGAAGCAATTTTAAGGAAACTTCGAAAAAGTTTATTTATGATTTATCGCTCGATATATAGGTATTAGAAGTTTAGGAAAATTAAAGTCATTTTTTAAACTTTTCGACTAAGCAGTGGCGATTTTACAAGGAAAATGTTGGTATTTTGACCAGTTTTGTCGAAATCAGAAAAACATATATATGGGAGCTATATCTAAATCTGAAGCGATTTCAACCAAATTTGGTACTCATAGCAACAATGCTAATTCTATTCCCTGTGCAAAATTTCAACTAAATCGGAGTTAAAAATTGGCCTCTGTGGTCATATGAGTGTAAATTGGGCGAAAGCTATATATGGGAGCTATATCTAAATCTGAACCGATTTCAACAAAATTTTGCACGCATAGCTACAATGCTAATTCTACTCCCTGTGCAAAATATCAATTAAATCGGAGTAAAAGATTGGCAACTGTGGTCATATGAGTGTAAATCGGGCGAACGATATATATGGGAGCTATATCTAAATCTGAACCGATTTCAACCAAATTTTGCACGCATAGCTACAATACTAATTCTACTCCCTGTGCAAAATTTCAACTAAATCGGAGCAAAAAAATGGCCTCTGTGGTCATATGAGTGTAAATCGGGCGAAAGCTATATATGGGAGCTATATCTAAATCTGAACCAATTTCAACCAAATTTGGCACGCATAGCTACAATGCTAATTCTACTCCCTGTGCAAAATATCAATTAAATCGGAGTAAAAGATTGGCAACTGTGGTCATATGAGTGTAAATCGGGCGAACGATATATATGGGAGCTATATCTAAATCTGAACCGATTTCAACCAAATTTTGCACGCATAGCTACAATACTAATTCTACTTCCTGTGCAAAATTTCAACTACATCGGAGCAAAAAAATGGCCTCTGTGGTCATATGAGTGTAAATCGGGCGAAAGCTATATATGGGAGCTATATCTAAATCTGAACCGATTTCAACCAAATTTGGCACGCATAGCTACAATGCTAGTTCTACTCCCTGTGCAAAATTTCAACTAAATCGAAGCAAAAAAATGGCTTCTGTGGTCATATGAGTGTAAATCGGGCGAAAGCTATATATGGGAGCTATATCTAAATCTGAACCGATTTCAACCAAATTTGGCACGCATAGCTACAATGCTAATTCTTCTCCCTGTGCAAAATTTCAACCAAATTGGGGTAAAACTCTGGCTTCTGGGACCGTATTAGTCCATATCGGGCGAAATATATATATGGGAGCTATATCTAAATCTGAACCGATTTCTTCCAAAATCAATAGGGATCTATTCTGCGCCAAAACACATACTTGTGCCAATTTTGAAGTCGATTGGACTAAAACTGCGACCTAGACTTTGATTAGAAAAATGTGTTTACGGACAGACGGACATGGAGCCCACCCTGAGCATTTTTGCCAAAGACACCATGTGTCTATCTCGTCTCCTTCTGGGTGTTGCAAACATATGCACTAACTTATAATACCCTGTTCCACAGTGTGGAGCAGGGTATAATAAAATTTTGACAAAATTTTGTATAGAAATAAAATTTTGATTAAATTTTTTATAGAAATAAAATTTTGATTAAATTTTTTATAGAAATAAAATGTTGACAAAATTTTCTATAAAAATAAAATTTTGGCAAAATTTTCTATAGAAATAAAATTTTTACAAAATTTTCTGTAGAAATAAAATTTTGACAAAAGAAATAGAATGTTAACATAATTTTCAACGGAAATAATCCAATTTTCATGGGGTCCATATTCATAGTACCAAATAAATAGCTTTAATTTTCTTTGAGTTTTCATCGACATGCCTCGCACTCGCTGTGTGGCAATGTTTAGTCTGTTAATGATGTCGATTGATATCGATGTAGTGCAGTTTAAATTCCTCACCCATCACATCTTCTCCATTGCTTGTGAAACGTGGAGCAACTTTTTACTGAAGAAAAAAATGCAAAACAAAATTACATTATAAAAATAATGTTAAGTTTTTATGATTTTCAAATCATTCGCATTGATTGCTTCCATATCTCCTCTAGCACCATTGTAGCACAAACCAATATGAGCCCCATCAATGTCTATATTGCTTCGAATACCAATGAACAATTCTATTTTATCACAACATTAGAACATATTTGTTAAGTGTCATTGCTATCTTAATATATTGTAAGTAGATAATTGTGAAGAAGCAGAACATATTGGCACATACTTTGTAACATAATTTTCAGAAGAAAAATTATGGCAACACCACACGAACAACGTAACATAAATGAATCTTATTTTTAGGTTAGGTACAGTGGTAGCTTATTATCTTAGGCTCACTTTGAGTATATTGTGGTCATCGTTGCCATAATGAATTTTTATTTTGGACTAACATTTTTCAAAAAATTGGACCAAAATTCGTACTAGCGGACATTTTTCCAAATTAAATTGATACAATTTAAAAGTTAAAAAATTTCCATAATTTTACTTCGATAGAAAATTTGGTCAAATTTTTATTTATATTTATTTCTATAGCAAATTTTGTAAAAAAATTATTTCTATAGAAAATTTTGTCAAATATTTTATTTCTATAGAAAATTTTGTCAAAATTGTATTTCTATTGAAAATGTTGTAAAAATTTTATTTCTATAAAAAATTTCGTCATAATTTTAGTTCTATAGAAAATTTTGTCAAAATTTAGTTCTATAGAAAAATTTGTACGAATTTTATTCCTATAGACGATTTTGTCAAAATTTTATTACTATGGAAGATTTTGTCCAAATTTTATTTCTATAGACGATTTTGTCAAAATTTTATTTCTATAGAAAATTTTGTAAAAAAAATAATAGAAAATGTTGTCAAAATTTTATTTCTATAGAATATTTTGTCAAAAGTTCATTTCTTTAGGAAATTTTGTCAACATTCCATTTCTATAGAAAATTTAGCCAAAATTTTATTTTTATAAAAAATTTTGTCAAACTTCCATTTCTATAGAAAGTTATCGGAAGATTTTATTTCTATATAAAATGTTGTCATAATTTTATTTTTATAGAAAATTTTGTCAAATTTTTTTTGAAAATTTTGTAATAATTTTATTCCTATAAAAAATTTCGTCATAATTTTAGATCTATAGAAAATTTTGTCATAATTTTTGGTTCTATAGAAAATTTTTTCCAAATTTTATTTTTATAGAAAATTTTGTCCGAATTTTATTTCTACAGAAAATTTTGTCAAAACTTTTATTTCTATAGAACATTTTGTCCAAATTTTATTTCTATAGAAAATTTGTCATAATTTTATTTCTATAAAAAAATTTGTAAAAAAAAAATAATAGAAAATGTTGTCAAAATTTTATTTCTATAGAATATTTTGTCAAAAGTTCATTTCTTTAGGAAATTTTGTCAACATTCCATTTCTATAGAAAATATAGCCAAAATTTTATTTTTATAAAAAATTTTGTCAAACTTCCATTTCTATAAAAAGTTATCGCAAGATTTTATTTCTATATACAATTTTGATATAATTTTATCTTTATATAAAATTTTGTCAAAATTTTATTTCTATAGAAAATTTTGTCAAAATTTTTATTTCTATAGAAAATTTTGTCAAAATTTTTATTTCTATAGAACATTTTGTCAAAATTGTATTATTTTTTTTTTTTTTTGAAAATTTTGTAAAAACTTTATTCCTATAAAAAATTTCGTCATAATTTTAGTTCTATAGAAAATTTTGTCAAATTTTTATTTTTATGGAAAATTTTGTCAACATTTTATTTCTACAGAAAATTTTGTCAAAATTTTTATTTCTATAGAAAATGTTATCCAAATTTTATTTCTATTAAAAATTTGGTAAAAATTTTATTCCTATAAAAAATTTTGTCATAATTTTATTTCTGTAGAAGATTTTGTCAAAATTTTAATTCTATAGACGATTTTGTCCGAATTTTATTTCTATAGACGATTTTGTCAAAATTGTATTACTATAGAAGATTTTGTCCAAATTTTACTGCTATAGAAAATTTTGTCTAAATTTTATTTCTATAGAAAATTTTGTCCAAATTTTATTTCTACAGAAAATTTTGTCAAAATTTTATTTCTATTGAAAATTTTGTAAAAATTTTATTGTTATAAAAAATTTTGTCATAATTTTATTTCTATAGAAAATTTTGGCAAAATTTTATTTCTATAGAAAAGTTTGTCAAAATTCTATTTTTATAGAAAATTTTGTCAAAATTCTATTTTTATAGAAAATTTTGTCAAAATTCTATTTTTATAGAAAATTTTCTCAAAATTCTATTTTTTTAGAAAATTTTGTCAAAATGTTATTTCTATGGTAAATTTTGTCAAAATTTTATTTATCTAGAAAATTTTTTCAAAATTTTTATTTCTATAGAAAATGTTGTCCAAATTATATTTCTATTGAAAATTTGGTAGAAAATTTATTCCTATCAAAAAATTTGTCATAATTTTATTTCTGTAGAGGATTTTGTCAAAATTTTAGTTCTATAGAAGATTTTGTCCGAATTTTATTTCTATATTCGATTTTGTCAAAATTTTATTACTATAGAAGATTTGGTCCAAATTTTACTGCTATAGAAAATTTTGTCAAAATTTTATTTATATAGAAAATTTTGTCAAAATTTTTATTTCTATAGAAAATTTTGTCCAAATTTTATTTCTATTGAAAACTTGGTAAAAATTTTATTCCTATAAAAAATTTTCATAATTTTATTTCTGTAGTCGATTTTGTCAAAATTTTAATTCTATAGAAGATTTTGTCCGAATTTTATTTCTATAGACGATTTTGTCAAAATTTTATTACTACAGAAGATTTGGTCCAAATTTTACTGCTATAGAATATTTTGTCCAAATTTTATTTCTATAGAAAATTTTGTCCAAATTTTATTTCAACAGAAAATTTTGCAAAATTTTATTTCTATTGAAAATTTTTTAAAAATTTTATTGCTATAAAAAATTTTGTCCTCATTTAATTTCTATAGAGGATTTTGCCAAAATTTTAATTCTATAGAAGATTTTGTCCGAATTTTATTACTATAGAAAATTTTATCAAAATTTTATTTCTATTGAAAATTTTGTCAAAATTTTATTTCTATTGAAAATTTTGTAAAAATTGTATTGCTATAAAAAATTTTGTCATTATTTTTTTCTATATAGAAATTTTTTCTATATAGAAAATGTTGTCAAAATTTTATTCATATAGAAAATTTTTGTCAAAATTTTTTGTCTATAGAAAATTTAATCAAAATTCTATTTTTATAAAAAATTTTGTCAAAGTTCTATTTTAATAGAAATTTTATTTCCATAGAGAATTTTGTCATCGTTTTATTGCTACAGAAGCTTTTTGTCAAAATTTTATTTCTTTAGAAAATTTAATCAAAATTTTATTTCTATAGAAAATTTTGTCAACATTTTATTTATATAGAAGATTTGCTCAAAATTTTATTTGTATAGAAAATTTGCTCAAAATTTTATTTGTATAACAAATTTTGTCATAATTTTATTGCTATAAAAAATTTTGTCAAAATTTTATTTCTATAGAAAATTTTGGCAAAATTTTATTTCTATAGAAAAGTTTGTCAAAATTTCATTTCTTGTGGACATTTTGTCAACATTCCATTTCTATAGAAAATTTAGCAAAAATTTTATTATACCCTTCGCCACATTGTGGAACAGGGTATTATAAGTTAGTTCATATGTTTGCAACACTCAGAAGGAGACGAGATAGACACAGGGTGTCTTGGGCAAAAATGCTCAGGGTGGGCTCTGAATCGATATAGCCATGTCCGTCTGTCCGCCTGTCCGTGAACACATTTTTGTAATCAAAGTCTAGGTCGCAGTTTTAGTGTAATCGACTTCACATTTGGCACAAGTATGTGTTTTGGCTCAGAATAGAACCATATTGATTTTGGAAGAAATCGGTTCAGATTTAGATATAGCTCCCATATATATATATTTCACCCGATATGGACTTATATGGAGCCAGAAGCCAGAGTTTTACCCTAAAGGGTGATACGGTCAAAATTTGGTCAATATAAACTTGACGTATTTCTTGCAATTTTGCATTTAAAAAACCTGAACACCCCTCATTTTGAAGGTGTGTGTGTGTAGAATGTTGCTCCTATTTTGATTTTGGAATTCACTCTTCAGTTGTCAAAATGCCGTCCAAGCAAGAAGAGCAGCGTATCAAAATTTTGCTCGCGCATCGCGAAAATCCGAGCTACTCGCACGCAAAGCTGGCAAAATCGCTAAAAGTTGCCAAATCAACCGTTACAAATGTAATTAAAGTGTTTGAGGAACGTTTGTCGACAGCCAGGAAGTCTGGATCGGGGGGAAATCGAAAACCGGAAGCCGCTGAGACGACAAAGAGAGTTGCCGGTAGTTTCAAGCGAAACCCTAACCTCTCTCTCCGAGATGCCGCAAATAAGCTGGGTGTATCGTCTACAACCGTGCATCGAGCCAAAAAACGAGCCGGATAAATAAACGATTTCACCGATTTCCACGCGTTTTCCCTTGACCAAATTTTGACCGTATCACCCTTTAATTTGCTTAAAATTTTGCACAAGAAGAACAATTAGTAATATAGTCAAGTGGGCCAAATTTTATTGAAATCGGTTCAGATTTATATAAAGCTCCCATATATATATATTTCGCCCGATATGACCTAATACGGTCCCAGAAGCCAGAGTTTTACCCCAATTTGGTTGAAATTTTGCACTAGGAGTACAAATAGAGTGTAGTCAAGTGTGCCAAATTTGGTTGAAATCGGTTCAGATTTAGATCTAGCTCCCATATATAGCTTTCGCCCGATTTACACTCATTTGACCACAGTTGCCAATCTTTTACTCCGATTTAATTAAAATTTTGCACAGGGAGTAGAATTATCATCGTAGCTATGCGTGCCAGAAGTCTATCAAATTCTGTCCAGATCGAGTGATATTTAAATGTATGTATTTGGGACAAAGCTTTATTTATAGCCCCCCAACACATTTGACGGATGTGATATGGTATCGAAAATTTAGATCTACAAAGTGGGTCAGGGTATAATGTAGTCGGCCCCGCCCGACTTTAGACTTCCCTTACTTGTTTTGTGGACCAATTTTGGTCCGATCGGACAAAAATGGCAACCCAAAAGTTAATGAACTTTTCTTAATGAACTTTTCTTAACAATAAGTGCTTCCCGATTCTATTTGTAGCTCTTTTTTATTTTATGAGCAAGTTAGCATATCCGCCTTTTCTTCCCTTGCATTTGGTAGAAAGTGTGTAAAAAGTCCATAAAAATAATTCTGGGAATATTTTTTATAAAAGAAACAAAAAATAAACAATATTGAGTGCTGATGGTATTTCACTTTTGCAATCTCCATTATTGACGTTGACGTTGGCGTTGATAAGATATGATATGCAATCAGCCCCTAAGTACAGTGCTCGACCCATTGAGCTTATCACAATTGCGATAATGTTTCATTGGAAAATTGGTATTGAAAATTTACGCATTTCGCTCTAAAAGTCTTACCCCAGCAGACATGGAGGCAATCGACAAAATTTACACAGAACTCAAATTCATTTTTGTGTGTTTTTGCGTTAATGACAACATTTATATAATAAATCATCAAAGCTAAATATAGAACGATAGGAAGGTATTAATAACAATCTATGAGAGTTGCTATTTTTCGCCAGAATTTAGGCGAAATAAAAATATTCATAATTTGCTCAACTCCAAAAAAACACAACGTCAGGTGCTCTAACCATGTGTTCCGCTTGTGATCATCAACTATCTTACTAATCTCTAGATTCAGTTCCCGGATTCTAGGATCAGCGGGGTTATCGCGACGACTTTCTTCACGTTCGTCTGCGAGTCCCGCTTCCTCTGCTGGGAAGTTGGGCCTTACTTGGGCAATTCGATCAGCTGGAATGAAGCGAGCGACCGCTTCGACGATGATGCTCCAGAACACCCTCTGGGCAACTTGAACATGGGAGGGTGACGGGAGCCCACTGAAGCGGCAATCTGTGTATTCTCTGAAGCCTTCCCAGTTGGCTTTATTTTGGTTGATGTAAGTGCGGCGGCGTCCAGAGATTATGAAATCGGAAGGTCGGTCAATGATAATTATTATGGGGAGGTGGTCTGATGCCAGTGAATTGACGGTTTGCCAGGATATGTCATTTATCAGATGCTAAAGAAATATCTGGCGAACTGCTGCAATCAGTCATAATCCTCGTGGTGCCATCTTCGTTCAGCTATGCCTCTCTGGACATTACCCAGTAGCACCAATCGGTTATGCCCGCACTACAGCCACTCAATGTTTGGACTATAACCTGGAGCACAGCTACCAACCGGCGGTATATACACATTGCATAACTCTATCTCGTTAGCCCCAGACCGTGGTGCAATGGTTAGCATGCCCGCCTTGCATACACAAGGTCGTGGGTTCGATTCCTGCTACGACCGAACACCAAAAAGTTTTTCAGCGGTGGATTATCCCAACTCAGTAATGCTGGTGACATTTCTGAGGGTTTCAAAGCTTCTCTAAGTGGTTTCACTGGAATGTGGAACGCCGTTCGGACTCGGCTATAAAAAGGAGGTCCCTTGTCATTGAGCTTAACATGGAATCGGGCAGCACTCAGTGATAAGAGAGAAGTTCACCACTGTGGTATCACAATGGACTGAATAGTCTAAGTGAGCCTGATACATCGGGCTGCCACATAACCTAACCTAACCTAACCTAGCCCCAGACTTGACTGCTACCCCCATACATTCTATGTAGGGATCGCTAGTGTCTGGTACAAGGGGGATAGGTCTATACTGCGCGGAATATAAAGGCCAGGCAACCACCTCCACTTCTCATGCGCTCCTTTCGTATCACATTGTATCCATCACAATGGCGTAGGCTGCAGGTGGCATTCAGCTTAGTTTCCTGGATCGCCACCATCCTGATCCTTTTCCGATTAATAAAGTCCACTATCTCACTAATCTTACCTCGGAGCCCGTTGCAATTAAATTGCAAAAATGATGTACTTTCCGGAACTGGACCAACAATATTGGGCGTCAGATGCTGCGGCAAAGAATATTGTTGCGCAGGAGTTGTTGGGGGGGTGGGAGGGTGTCATATTCTGATGACCCACTGCTGCTGTGGTTGGCACAGTATCCTGCAACGTAGTCAGTATGACTATACTCCCGCAGCGATGCTAAACCGGATCAGTTCCGGAAGTGCACCCATTCCAAGCGCAGGTTACACCTCACCGAAACTGAGCGATGGTGAATTTGGTTTCGGCAAACTGCACAGTACTTTGGTCCGGGGTTTTCCTCTTTCCCGGCTTGGAATAAAAGCAAGCAGAGAAGGCTCCCCGGGATGATATTGGTACCCGCATAAAAGTGATCCAGGGGTGTATTGCGGAGACATCCTGTTGCAGTTCTAAAGGTTCTAAGGGCATCGTTCTGACCGGTCTGTACTTTTTTGAGGTGTCCACACTGGCTCTGCATATTTTACCACTGACCGGCCAATTTTCTTATTTATAATCAAGAATGTTCCCTTGTCCGCACCCCAAAAGCTGGCGGCAAACAACTTGAGGACCTTGTTTCTACCACGGAGCTTATTACAAAAATCTTAAAAAAAAAACTGTTAAATCTGACCCCGAGAATCTTGGTGTAATTTACGTCGGAATTATTTCGCCATCGACTCGGCGGAAGTACGCAAGCAGTTGAATATGCCTGCGTACTTCGGCCGTCCATGTAGTGAATGGTGTGTGGATGAGGATTTGGTGGCAGATATCCTCAAATTTCTAGCAGTGAAATAAGATCAGCAAGGTAGACATTTAATCGATCGCAGATGTCATCAACATTGGGCCCGGATGCCATGATTGTACAGTCGTCCGCATCTCAACCCCTTCTGGAGGGGGTGGAGTAAACGAGTGGTTGACATTGAACAGTAGCGAAGATATCACTCCACATTGGGGAACTTCACTCTACGGGATTCGGGATTCCACATTCAACTAGCGCCCGTACAAATAATTTAGAACCCAACGCCTGGTCCCTGCCTATAGGGAAGAATTCTCAATGTCCTTGAAGTGTCTGGCATGGTTGATCGTATCGAATGCCTTCGATAGGTCAAGCGCAACGAGGATTGTTCTATGGTACGGCTTGGGCTGATTGAGTTCCCTATTTTATGAATGCCGAAATGGCATGCTAAGCAGTCTATGTTGATGGTTGGCAGCTGGGAAATTCTCCACAAGGCTGGGGAAGAGTAGTATCTTTCTTGTGTATCATGGCTACTGATGAGAGAATGAAAATCGATCCGTACGATTCACCTTAGCTCGAGTCTTTGCCTGATTTCGGTAGTGGCATCACCATACCCATTTTCTAGGTAGCAAATATAATAAGTGATTCCAAGGACAACTTGAGGAGTCTGGTCAAGTATTCCCATAGGCTTCAGCATTAGCATAGAAATCCCGTCGGGTGTTTGCGCTGTTGACGTCGTTGGAACTTCGGCTGTGGTGAAATGTGGTGTATCATTGGCTCGAAAACCACGTAGTGTCTTGTGTGTCTTGACTACTCGCGAGAGAAAGGAAATCAGTCAGTGCGATTCACACTAGCTCGAGTCTTTGGCTGACTTTAGTAGTGGAATCATCATACCCGGGTATAATAAGTGATCCAAAGGTAAATTGGGGAGTCTGGTCAAGTATACCCAGATGCTTCGGCATTAGCATAGAAATCCCGTCGGGGGTTTGCGCTGTTGATGGTGATGACTTCGGCTGTGGTGAATTGTGTTGTAGCCCCTGGGAATTTTGTATGAAAGAAAAAAGTAGACAAAACAAAGGAAAGACAAAACAAACAATTACTAGGGATTAGACATCTAAGCGTCAACATCCAGCTCGAGGAAACGAGCTGCCTCTACTGGGTGTGTCCAGAGTGAAGTTGGTGTCAGGTCCGTCGGCTTAGCAGGACACTCAAAGAGATGCCTCGTGATATGAGGCGAATGTCCACAATTCGGGAAGACATCCTGAATTGCTGGGTTCAGAAGGGAGAGGTAACTATTTAGGTACCTGGAGATCCCCGATCTTAGCTGGGATAGCACCTACCTGGTTTCTCTAGGAAGCCGTCTCTCATCGTCACTGACTGGTGGTGGTCTCCCCCCCAGTACAACACTGCACTGGTAGGAGTTAATTGCATTCTGAACCGCTGCCGTGTGCACTGCCCTCAGTGCCGTCCTTATTCCCGCAACACTGTCATCGCCGATCACATGTCCAATTGACCGTATGTCCTTCCTGAAATCGAACCGAATGGGCCTGCCCCTTTCGGTCGTTGCCCTCCTGGATGTGGCATGGTTTGGGTGGTTCACACTCCTGCATTTTATCAGGTGCTGTTGGGTGAGGAGGGTACAGTGTTGCCTCACCGATAGCATTTTGGCCTCATGTTGCAGATGCTGTTCTGGAGTTTTAGAGTGACATCCAGTTGCAATCCGCAACGCAGTATTTTGCACCGTCTGAAGATTTCTCCATTGGTTATCGCTAATACTGGGAGTCCAAACGGGGGCTGCATAATCGATAAGGGTACGATCAATAGACTCGTACGTCTTTTGTATCGTCTCTTTATCTTTCCCCCAGGTGCTACCAGCCAGTGCCTTCAGGATTTTGTTTCTGCTCCCAACCCTCAATGCAGTCGGTCCTACACACCGGGGTCGACACAAGGAATTCCACCTTGTCCAAGGACTGCAACCCCCCCATGGGAACACAAGTATGTATGAAAATCGTCTGTGGTGAATTGTGTTGCTGTGGCTGACTCGAAGACCACGCGAATATGACAAATGGCTCTCCTTTTCGCTCACTACTCTCGGGTTGCTCGACAAACTGTCGGTTCAAATTTCTCGCACTTCTTTTTGGAAAGGTCATCGACATTTCGACGAAGCTGGACGTAAAGACCTATGGGGGCTCCATCGGCCATTAGGGTGACTCAAGTATCAACACAAGTACAGAAGTACCAATTTTATCAACCCTGGAAAGGAAACATTTTCATATTCTCCTCCCCCTATACCATAGTTCTTCCATTACTGTTTAGTAAATTGCGCATTGCATTAGAAAATCGCCCTATCATCAATTTTCTAGTTACTAAGTAACAATGTGATTTACTATTTCTCCGTTTTAATTTTGCAAATCAACATTTAGTACTATCTCGTCAAAGATAACACCACCAACGTCAGTAACCCTTACCTCTCAGAGATCGCACAACAAAGGCAAAGGCAATTCAACTGCAAACTAATATCACTCTGTGAATTCGTGTTCATTGTTTACCAATTCCAGGGAATTTTGTTACAACGATAAGATTAGATAAAATTCTCCGCGAACTTGCTGGTGGTGGTGGTGACGGTGATGATGATGGCTAATAGCATATTTTCGAGTGATGATATTATGAACAAAGAATGGCAAATGAATTAATACATTGAGAAGGAAGGCAAGAGGAATTGGTGGTGATGGTAGGAATGCTATTAATCTCACCAGGTATTTGGATATAACCACTAACAAATTCTGCTGGTAGTTATGGGGAAATGTTCGTTTAATTATTCCATTTATAAGTTTAACAAAAACTCTAATTTGCTTTGAGGGTATATATATATTTTGGGTAGTTGGAAAAAGTCTGGTTGTAGTTTTTCAATAAATGTCATTCCAGTCGTCTTGGTAGCATATCCAGTGCCACCATCACATTCCGTGATGGATACCTAAGGATCGCACAAGAATTTGAGATGGTAACCTGGCTTTCATATTACACTGATTCGTGCAGTATAGACCTATCCCGCTTGCCCAGGCACTAGTTATCGCAACATCTATCTAATCTGTGGGGGTAGGAGTCAAGTCTGGGGATACCGATAGAGCTATATAACGTTTATATACCGCCGGTTGCCAGGTTATAGTCCAAACATTGAGTGGCTGTTGTGCGGGCATAACCGATTTATGCTACTGTGTCCAGAGAGGCATAGCTAAACGAAGATACCACCACGAGAATTATGACTGATTGCAGCAGTTCGCCAGTTATTTCTTTAGCGTCACCAGGTCTGATAAATGACGTATCCTGGAAACCCTTCATTTCACTGGGATCAGACCACCTACCCATAATTATTATCATTGACCGACCTTCCGATTTCATAATCTCTGGACGACGTCGCACGTACATCAACCAAAAGAAAGCCAACTGAGAAGGCTTCAGAGAATACACAGATCGCCGCTTTAGTGAGCTTCCGCCCTCTCCCATGTTAATATTGCTAAGATTGAGTTCAGGGGCATTGTCAACTTAACAGCTCCAAGTTCTCAGCAGAAGCGATAGGACTTGCAGACGAGCATGATGAACACCATTGTGTTAACCCTGCTGACCCTAGGATCCGGTAAAGGGTGATACGGTCAAAATTTGGTCAAGGGAAAACGCGTATAAATCGGTGAAATCGTTTATTTAAAAAATCAAATTAAATTTCTTTTTCAAGTTCAATTAGTATAAAATTCAGGAAAAATATTCAGTTAGGCTTTCGCTTTTCCAAATCCGAATTGCCGGGCCTCACGCTTGACACCTGCCATCAGATTTTGTACAGCCACCTTGTCCACCTTCTTCGCCGCAGAAAGCCAGTTTGCCTTGAACTGCTGCTCGTCCTTAGCAGTTTTTTTGGTCTTCTTTAGGTTCCGCTTGACAATAGCCCAGTATTTCTCAATTGGGCGGAGCTCTGGCGTGTTGGGAGGGTTCTTGTCCTTGGGAACCACCTGCACGTTGTTGGCGGCGTACCACTCCAAGATGCCAAATCCGGTCAAAACAGTACGGAACAACCGTGTTTCTTCAGGAAAGGCAGCCGACGTTTATTCAAACACTCTTTCACGAAAATTTCTTGGTTGAAAGTCCCGGAAGCTATGAAAATGCTGCTTGAAATAGGTACAGATATTTCTTTGCGAACTTTGACAATTTTATGTGCTTGAAAATATCTGCTACCTTTCCCCTTCCTTTTGCCGTATAAAGCTCCTGTGCCGGAAGCTGCTTGTAGTCGGCTTTGACGTAGGTTTCGTCGTCCATTACCACGCAGTCAAACTTCGTCAGCATCGTCGTGTACAGCCTCCGGGATCGCGCTTTGGGCGTCGTATTTTGTTTATCATCGCGATTTGGAGTCACTACCTTCTTGTAAGTCGATAGTCCGGCTCGTTTTTTGGTTCGATGCACGGTTGTAGATGATACTCCCAGGTTATTTGCGGCATCTCGGAGAGAGAGGTTAGGGTTTCGCTTGAAACTACCGGCAACTCTCTTTGTCGTCTCAGCGGTTTCCTGTTTTCGATTTCCCCCCGATCCAGACTTCCTGGCTATCGACAAAGGTTCCCCAAACACTTTAATTACATTTGTAACGGTTGATTTAGCAACTTTTAGCGATTTTGCCAGCTTCGCGTGCGAGTAGCTCGGATTTTCGCGATGCGCGAGCAAAATTTTGATACGCTGCTCTTCTTGCTTGGACGGCATTTTGACAACTGAAGAGTGAATTCCAAAATAAAAATATGAGCAACATTCTACACACACACACCTTCAAAATGAGGGGTGTTCAGGTTTTTTAAATGCAAAATTGAAAGAAATACGTCATGTTTATATTGACCGTATCACCCTTTAATTGAATCTAGAGAATCTAGAGTAAAAGAGTCGACGAGCACAAGCGGAACATATGGTTAGAGCGCCTGAAGCAATGTACCCTAGGCACAGGAACGGGTGTGATGTGGTCAACAGTGAGAGCTCTCTCAAACCCTGCTACAAGGGATGATGCGATTTTAGTCACCTTTGGCGGTGTGACGGTGACTGAACCGAAGATAAGCGCTAAAGTTTTCAACCGACAGTTTGTCAAGCATCCGGAGATTAAGAGGGCGAAAATGAGAGCCTCTCGGCTCCTTGGTGGTCTTCAAGCCAGTGATACACATCAATTTACCATTGCCGAAGATACCAATCAACACCGTGGTGCAATGTTTAGCATGCCCGCCTTGCATACACAAGGTTGTGGGTTCGATTCCTGCTTCAACCGAACACCAAAAAGTTTTTCAGCGGTGGATTACCCACCTCAGTAATTCTGGTGATTTTTCTGAGGGTTTCAAAGCTTCTCTAAGTGGTTTCACTGCAATGTGGAACGCCGTTCGGACTCGGCTATAAAAAGGAGGTCCCTTGTCATTGAACTTAACATGGAATCGGACAGCCCTCAGTGATAAGAGAGAAGTTCACCAATGTGGTATCACAATGAACTGAATAGTCTAAGTGAGCCTGATACATCGGGTGGTAGCCCGATGTATCAGGGCTACCACCCAATCAACAGCGCAAAACCATCCAAGGCGCTGGGCCCCGACGGAATTTCTATGCTAAAGCTAAAACATCTGGGAACGCCGGAAGTTGAGTACCTGATCATACTCCTCAATTTGTCCTTGGAATTACTCATTATATAAAGGTGAATCGTACAGACCGATATTCCTGCACTCGCCTGTAGCCAATACACCTGAGGCACTACTCATCCCCAGGCTTGTGGAGAATTTCCCTGCTGCCAACGACTGCTTAGCAATGCCATTTCAGCATATATTAATAGAGGACTCAATCAGCCCAAGCCGTGTCATAGAACAGTCCTCGTTGTACTTGACCTATCCACGGCATTCGATACGGTCGACCATGCCAGGCTCTTCGAGGACATCGAGAATAAGTTTCTACAGGCAGGAACCAAACGTTGTGTTCTAAATTATTTGTGCGGGTGCCAGGCGCATTTGGAATTTAGGGCCAAGAAGTCAAGATCCCGTAGAGTGAATCAGTGAGTTCCCCAAGATTGGGTGATATCTTCTGCACTGTTCAATCTCTAACTGTCCTCTATTCCATACCCTCCTGAAGGCTTTGACATGCGGACGACTTTACAATCATGGCATCCGGGCCCATTGTTTATGATATCTGCTATCGATTAAATGTCTATTTTGCAGATCTTATTTCACTGTAGGAAATTTGAGGATATCTGTCAACATCGAGTTTTTTAGTGCTGTGGTGACACCGCAATGTGGCTTAATGACAACGGACTCGGTCCCTTGTCATTAACGCTTAACATTTAATTGGCCAACACACAGTCATGAGAGAGAAGTTCATCGCTGAGGTATCAAAGTGGACTGAATCCATAACCTCCTAACCTAGCCTCAATAAAAACTGGCCCTTGACAGTGCCTCATCAGTGATGTGGTCAACAGTGAGAGAATAAGTTTCAGATGTTTTAGCTTTAGCATAGAAATTCCGTCGGGGCCCAGCGCCTTGCATGGTTTTGCGCTGTTGATTGGTAGGTTAGGTTAGGTTAGGTGGCAGCCCGATGTATCAGGTAGACTATTCAGTCCATTGTGATACCACATTGGTGAACTTCTCTCTTATCACTGAGTACTGCCCGATTCATGTTAAGCTCAATGACAAGGGACCTCCTTTTTATAGCCGAGCCCGAACGGCGTTCCACATTGCAGTGAAACCACTTAGAGAAGCTTTGAAACCCTCAGAAATGTCACCAGCATTACTGAGGTGGGATAATCCACCGCTGAAAAACTTTTTGGTGTTCGGTTGAAGCAGGAATCGAACCCACAACCTTGTGTATGCAAGTTGTTGAGTTAATCCACGTCCAAATTTAATTCCATTTTTTGGGCACGATGAATTTTTCAAGTTGCTGAAAACAACACAAATAGTGCTCGGTTGTCAAACACTGTTACCACAGTTAGTAGAATTCTACCAAAAAATTTAGATTTTTTAGTGTTTGCTAGATTGGTAGAATTCTTGATATTTTCGTATATTTTGCAAAAAAAAAATCATCACTATGGAAATAAAATTTCGACAAAATATTTTGACAACATTTTCTATAATAACCAATTTTTGACAGAATTTTCTAAAGAACTAAAATTTTGACAAAATTTTCTAAAGAAATAAAATTTTGGCAAAATTTTCTATAGAAATAAAACTTTTACAGAATTTTCTAAAGAAATAAAATTTTGGCAAGATTTTCTATAGAAATAAAATTTTGACAAAATTTTCTATAGAAATAAAATTTTGACAAAATTTTCTATAGAAATAAAATTTTGACAAAATTTTTTATAGACATAAAGTTTTGACAAAATTTTCTATAGTAATAAAATTTTGACAAAATTTTCTATAGAAATAAAATTTTTACAAAATTTTCTGTAGAAATAAAATTTTTACAAAATTTTCTATAAAAATAAAATTTTGACAAAATTTTCTATAAAAATAAAATTTTGATAAAATTTTCCATAGAAAAAAAAATTTGACAAAATTCTCTATAGAAATACAATTTTAACAAAATCTTCTATAAAAATAAAATTTCATCACTATGGAAATAAAATTTCGACAAAATATTTTGACAACATTTTCTATAAAAACCAATTTTTGACAGAATTTTCTAAAGAACTAAAATTTTGACAAAATTTTCTAAAGAAATAAAATTTTGGCAAAATTTTCTATAGAAATAAAACTTTTACAGAATTTTCTAAAGAAATAAAATTTTGGCAAGATTTTCTATAGAAATAAAATTTTGACAAAATTTTCTATAGAAATAAAATTTTGACAAAATTTTCTATAGAAATAAAATTTTGACAAAATTTTTTATAGACATAAAGTTTTGACAAAATTTTCTATAGTAATAAAATTTTGACAAAATTTTCTATAGAAATAAAATTTTTACAAAATTTTCTGTAGAAATAAAATTTTTACAAAATTTTCTATAAAAATAAAATTTTGACAAAATTTTCTATAAAAATAAAATTTTGATAAAATTTTCCATAGAAAAAAAATTTGACAAAATTCTCTATAGAAATACAATTTTAACAAAATCTTCTATAAAAATAAAATTTTGACAGAATTTTCCAAATGAATAAAATTTTGACAAAATTTTCTATAAAAATAAAATTTTGACAAAATTTTCTAAAAAAAATAAAATTTTGACAGAATTTTCTAAAGAAATAAAATTTTGGCAACATTTTTTAAAGAAATAAAATTTTGCCAACATTTTCTATAAAAAAATTTTCTATAAAAATAAAATGTTGACAGAATTTTCTAAAGAAATAAAATTTTGACAAAATTTTCTATGAAAAGAAAAATTTTGACAGAATTTTCTAAAGAAATAAAATTTTGACAGAATTTGCAAAAAAAAATAAAATTTTGACAGAATTTTCTATAGAAATACAATTTTGACAAAATCTTCTACAAAAATAAAATTTTGACAAAATTTTCTATGAAAATAAAATTTTGACAAAATTTTCTATAGGAATAAAATTTTGACAAAATTTTCTAAAGAAATAAAATTTTGGCAACATTTTCTATAGAAATAAAATTTTGACAGAATTTTCTAAAGAAATAAAATGTTGACAAATTTTTCTATAGAAATAAAATTTTGACAAAATTTTCTATAGAAATAAAATTTTGACAAAATTTTCTATAGAAACAAAATTTTGACAAAATTTTCTATAAAAATAAAATTTCGACAAAATTTTCTATAGGAATAACGTTTTGACAAAATTTTCTAAAAAAATAAAACTTTGACAGAATTTTCTATAGAAATACAATTTTGACAAAATTTTCTATAAAAATAAAATTTTGACAGAATTTTCTAAAGAAATAAAATTTTGACAGAATTTTCTAAAGAAATAAAATTTTGGCAAAATTTTCTACAGATCTAAAACTTTGACAAAATTTTCTAGAGAAATAAAATTTTGACAAAATTTTCGACAGAAATAAAATTTTGACAAAATTTTCTATAGAAATACAATTTTGACAAAATTTTCGACAGAAATAAAATTTTGGCAACATTTTCTAAAGAAATAAAATTTTGGCAACATTTTCTATAGAAATAAAATTTTGACAAAATTTTCTAAAGAAATAAAATGTTGACAAAATTTTCTAAAAAAATAAAATTTTGACAAAATCTTCTATAAAAATAAAATTTTGACAGAATTTTCCAAAGTAATAAAATTTTGACAAATTTTTCTAAAAAATTAAAATTTTTACAAAATTTTCTAAAGAAATAAAATTTTAGCAAAATTTTCTACAGATCTAAAACTTTGACAAAATTTTCTATAGAAATAAAATTTTGACAAATTTTTCGACAGAAATAAAATTTTGACAAAATTTTCTATAGAAAAAAAATTTAGACAAAATTTTCTATAGAAAAAAAATTTACAAAATTTTCTATAGAAATACAATTTTAACAAAATCTTCTATAAAAATAAAATTTTGACAAAATTTTCTATAGAAATAAAATGTTGACAGAATTTTCTAAAGAAATAAAATTTTGACAAAATTTTCTATAAACATACAATTTTGACAGAATTTTCCAAAGAAATAAAATTTTGACAAAATTTTCTATAGAAATAAAATTTTGACAAAATTTTATATAGAAATAAAATTTTGACAAAATTTTATATAGAAATAAATTGTTGACAAAATTTTCTATAGAAATACAATTTTTACAAAATTTTCTATAGAAATACAATTTTGACAAAATTTTCTATAGATTTAAAATGTTCTATAGAAATAAAATTTTGACAACATTTTCTATAGAAATAAAATTTTGGCAAAATTTTCGATGGAAATAAAATTGTCTGCAACACTAGGGTTGTCCAATACTGGAATATAATAGGCAAACCCCGTACGTGGTCGATATTCCGATGTCTTAAAAAACGGAATGGCAATCTTCGTATACCCCCATCCTATAGTGGTGGCTATAAAAAGCCTTAACTACCCCATTCCCTAGATTGTCTTCTTTCAATTGTTCCAATCCATTTAACCACACAATCACAAATCCCTCACACACACATACACACACACACATAGACATAGCACCCCTGATATCACACTGATGATATTCCAATTATTGACTTCTTAACCAGAAAACCCAAAATTCAGGCTATTCAATGACAGCTTTGGATGGCCATAAACGAGTGGTGGCTCTAAGAGTCATAAAATCCAAAGCCTATGAAGCTTAAACATTTGCCGAGAGTATATCCTGAAAAAAAAAGAAATAGCAAACATAAAGGAAAATCATCTTCAGCGCCACCATCCTCATCATCATCAGCATTGCAATCTAAAGCAATTGTCAATAACACCAATTCTCAGCAACACCATTGATGACAACAAGTCACCCAAATGATAGCACCACCGCCAACACCATCACCAGAACCAAAGCCATCATCTCTAGTTCACAAAAAAATCTCCATAGGGGTTTTGTTTGATAAGATAAGACCATACCATCTGTCTGTCTGTACTTAACAATAAACACAAACGTCCCACGAGTATTGCCAATACAAAACGAAGTCCACGGGATGTCCCCAATGATAAAGACCTCGAGGGAGAAAAGCTACAATGATTTTGGCGACAAATGATACCACTGACTGATAAGAACATAATGTGATAATGGGACAGTGTTCTGGAGTTTAGGACATTGGAGGATTTTTATTTCTGACCAAATTTAGGCAAAACCGGACAATATTTTATTTCTATTGAAATTTTTTTTAAAAATTTTATTTCTATAGAAAATTTTTTCAAAGTTTTATTTCTCTAGAAAATGTATTGTTATTGCTATAGCAAATTTTGTCTAAATTGTATTTCTATAGACAATTTTGTCAAAATTTTATATCTATAGAAAATGTTGTCAAAATTTTATTTCTATAGAAAATTTTGTCAAAATTTTATTTCTATAGAAAATTTTGTCAACATTTTATTTCTATAGAAAATATTACCAAATTTTATTTCCATAGAAAATTTTATCACAATTTTATATCTACGGAAATTTTTGTCAAAATTTTATTGCTATAGAAAATTTTATCAAAATTTAATATCTACGGAAAATTTTGTCAAAATTGTATTTCTATAGAAAATTTTGTCATAATTTTATTTCTATAGAAAATGTTATCAAAATTGTATATCTACAGAAAATTTTGTAAAATTTTTATTTCTATAGAAAATTTTGTCCCAATTTTAGTTCTATAAAAATTTTTGTCAAAATTTTATTTCTATAGAAAATTTTATCAAAAATTTATTTCTATAGAAAATATTACCAAATTTTATTTCCATAGAACATTTTATCACAATTCTATTTCCATAGAATATTTTATCAAAATTTTATATCTACGGAAAGTTTTTGCTATAGAAAATATTATAAAAATTTTATTTCTATAGAAAATATTGTTAAAATTTCATTTTTATAGAAAATTTTATTAAAATTTTATATCTACGGAAAATTTTGTCAAAATTTTCTTCCTATAGAAAATTTTGTCAAAATTTTATTTCCATAAGAAATATTACCAAATTTTATTTCCATAGAAAATTTTATCACAATTTTATATCAACGGAAATTTTTGTCAAAATTTTATTGCTATAGAAAATTTTATCAAAATTTTATATCTACGGAAAATTTTGTCAAAATTGTATTTCTATAGAAAATTTTGTCAAAATTTTATTTCTATAGAAAATGTTATCAAAATTGTATATCTACAGAAAATTTTGTCAAATTTTTATTTCTAAAGAAAATTTTGTCAAAATTTTAGTTCTATAAAAAAGTTCGTCAAAATTTTATTTCTATATAAAATTTTATCAAAAATTTATTTCTATAGAAAATATTACCAAATTTTATTTCCATAGAAAATTTTATCACAATTTTATATCTACGGAAAGTTATTGCTATAGAAAATATTATCAAAATTTTATTTCTATAGAAAATATTGTCAAAATTTCATTTTTATAGAAAATGTTATTAAAATTTTATATCTACGGAAATTTTTGTCAAAATTGTATTTCTAACGAAAATTTTGTCAAAATTTTATTTCCATAAGAAATATTACCAAATTTTATTTCCATAAAAAATTTTATCACAATTTTATATCTACGGAAAATTTTGTCAAAATTTTATTTCTATAGAAAATGTTATCAAAATTTTATATCTACGGAAAATTTTGTTAAATTTGTATTTCTATAGAAAATTTTGTCCAAATTGTAGTTCTATAGAAAATTTTGTCAAAATTTTATTTCTATAGAAAATTTTATCAAAATTTTATTTCTATAGAAAATATTACCAAATTTTATTTCCATAGAAAATTTTATCACAATTTTATTTCCATAGAAAATTTTATCACAATTTTATATCTACGGAAATTTTTGTCAAAATTTTATTGCTATAGAAAATATTATTAAAATTTTATTTCTATAGAAAAATAAATTAGCCAAAACCGGACAAAATTTTATTTCTATAGAACTTTTTGTAAAAATTTTATTGCTATAGAAAATCTTTTCAAAGTCTTATTTCTATAGAATATTTTGTCAAAATTTAATTTCTATAGAAATTTTTTTATAAATTTTATTGCTTTAGAAAATTTTGTTAAAATTTTATTACTAAACAAAATATTGTCAAAATTGTATTTCTATAGAAAATTTTGTCAAAATTTTATTTTTAGAGAAGTTTTTATCAAAATTTTATTTCTATTTATTACCAAATTTTATTTCCATAGAAAATTTTATCACAATTTTATATCTACGGAAATTTTTGTCAAAATTTTATTTCTATAGAAAACTTTGTCAAAATTTCATTTTTATAGAAAATTTTATCAAAATTTTATATCTACGGAAAATTTTGTCAAAATTGTATTTCTAAAGAAAATTTTGTCAAAATTTTATTTCTATAGAAAATATTGTCAAAATTTCATTTTTATAGAAAATTTTATCAAAATTTTATTGCTATAGAAAATTTTGTCAAAATTTTATTTCTATAGCAAATTTTGTCAAAATTTTATTTCTATAGAAAATATTACCAAATTTTATTTCCATAGAAAATTTTATCACAATTACATATCTACGGAAAATTTTGTCAAAATTGTATTTCTATAGAAAATTTTGTCAAAATATTATTTCTATAGCAAATTTTGTCAAAATTTTATTTCTATAGAAAATTTTGTCAAAATTTGATTTCTATAGAAAATTTTACCTTCTGTTTTCTTTTTGTAGATTCAAGGTCGAGGTCAGAGTTTTATTTTCTGTTTTATTTTGTTATAATTCGGTATTTCGATCTTCTTTGGAAATCAACGACGGGAATATATATTGTATTAAAATCAATTTGGTATAGAAAATTTGTCAATTTCAATTTCTCTATTTCTATTTTCTATATTTATTTCTATAGAAAATGTTGTCAAAACTTAATTTCTATAGAAAATGTAGTCAAAACTTAATTTCTATAGAAAATCTTGTCAAAATTGTATTTCTATAGAAAAATTTGTCAACATTTTATTTCTATAGAAACAATGTTTTTGCAAGCTTATAGAAATAAACTAAAGATGTCACACGAGCCACCTGTAAATGTCCATAATTTTATTGTACACTTAAAACGCTTAAATGGAGGATTTTTTTGAAAGACATGACGACACTGGAAGGGTTTTTTTCTGGAAAATGGATGGCAAATAAATAAACAAAAAAAGTCATCCTTATTTTTTGTACGGCTTATTTTAGGACGCTAAAATTTTCATCGTGAGCAAAAATGAGAACCATTATTTAGTTTATTTGCTTATTCACTTTATTTTTAATGAATATAAAACAAAAATTCATAAATTAGTTGAATTAGTATAACTTACATTTACCATTTCCCAATCGATTATATCGAAAATGAAATTACTCGTCGTCATTTGGACGAAATATGACTTTCATTTTTATAGAAAATTTTATTAAAATTTTATATCTACGGAAATTTTTGTCAAAATTGTATTTCTAACGAAAATTTTGTCAAAATTTTATTTCCATAAGAAATATTACCAAATTTTATTTCCATAAAAAATTTTATCACAATTTTATATCTACGGAAAATTTTGTCAAAATTTTATTTCTATAGAAAATGTTATCAAAATTTTATATCTACGGGAAATTTTGTTAAATTTGTATTTCTATAGAAAATTTTGTCCAAATTGTAGTTCTATAGAAAATTTTGTCAAAATTTTATTTCTATAGAAAATATTACCAAATTTTATTTCCATAGAAAATTTTATCACAATTTTATTTCCATAGAAAATTTTATCACAATTTTATTTCTGGAAATTTTTGTCAAAATTTTATTGCTATAGAAAATATTATTAAAATTTTATTTCTATAGAAAAAAAAATTAGCCAAAACCGGACAAAATTTTATTTCTATAGAACTTTTTGTAAAAATTTTATTTCTATAGAAAATCTTTTCAAAGTCTTATTTCTATAGAATATTTTGTCAAAATTTAATTTCTATAGAAATTTTTTTTTAAATTTTATTGCTTTTGAAAATTTTGTTAAAATTTTATTACTAAACAAAATATTGTCAAAATTGTATTTCTATAGAAAATTTTGTCAAAATTTTATTTTTAGAGAAGTTTTTATCAAAATTTTATTTCTATAGAAAACTTTGTCAAAATTTCATTTTTATAGAAAATTTTATCAAAATTTTATATCTACGGAAAATTTTGTCAAAATTGTATTTCTAAAGAAAAATTTGTCAAAATTTTATTTCTATAGAAAATATTGTCAAAATTTCATTTTTATAGAAAATTTTATCAAAATTTTATTGCTATAGAAAATTTTGTCAAAATTTTATTTCTATAGCAAATTTTGTCAAAATTTTATTTCTATAGAAAATATTACCAAATTTTATTTCCATAGAAAATTTTATCACAATTACATATCTACGGAAAATTTTGTCAAAATTGTATTTCTATAGAAAATTTTGTCAAAATATTATTTCTATAGCAAATTTTGTCAAAATTTTATTTCTATAGAAAATTTTGTCAAAATTTGATTTCTATAGAAAATTTTACCTTCTGTTTTCTTTTTGTAGATTCAAGCTCGAGGTCAGAGTTTTATTTTCTGTTTTATTTTGTTATAATTCGATATTTCGATCTCCTTAGGAAATCAACGACGGGAATATATATTGTATTAAAATCAATTTGGTATAGAAAATTTGTCAATTTCAATTTCTTTATTTCTATTTTCTATATTTATTTCTATAGAAAATGTTGTCAAAACTTAATTTCTATAGAAAATGTAGTCAAAACTTAATTTCTATAGAAAATCTTGTCAAAATTTTATTTCTATAGAAAATTTTGTCAACATTTTATTTCTATAGAAACAATGTTTTTGCAAGCTTATAGAAATAAACTAAAGATGTCACACGAGCCACCTGTAGGTTAGGTTAGGTTAGGTTAGGTGGCAGCCCGATGTATCAGGCTCACTTAGACTATTCAGTCCATTGTGATACCACATTGGTGAACTTCTCTCTTATCACTGAGTGCTGCCCGATTCCATGTTAAGCTCAATGACAAGGGACCTCCTTTTTATAGCCGAGTCCGAACGGCGTTCCACATTGCAGTGAAACCACTTAGAGAAGCTTCGAAACCCTCAGAAATGTCACCAGCATTACTGAGGTGGGATAATCCACCGCTGAAAAACTTTTTGGTGTTCGGTCGTAGCAGGAATCGAACCCACGACCTTGTGTATGCAAGGCGGGCATGCTAACCATTGCACCACGATGGCTCCCAGCCACCTGTAAATGTCCATAATTTTATTGTACACTTAAAACGCTTAAATGGAGGATTTTTTTGAAAAGCATGACGACACAGGAAGGGTTTTTTTTCTGGAAAATGGATGGCAAATAAATAAACAAAAAAAGTCATCCTTATTTTTTGTATGGCTTATTTTAAGACGCTAAAATTTTCATCGTGAGCAAAAATGAGAACCATTATTGAATTTATTTGCTTATTCACTTTATTTTTAATGAATATAAAACAAAAATTCATAAATTAGTTGAATTAGTATAACTTACATTTACCATTTCCCAATCGATTAGATCGAAAATGAAATTACTCGTCGTCATTTGGACGAAATATGACTGTCTAGGGTTAGAAAAAACGACATCTAATTGTGAGTTTTATGACAATTTGAAGCTAACTAAAATAAAGTTTTTTTAATTTTTTATTTTTTTAATTTTTAATTTTTTTATTATTTTTAAAAAATTATATATTAAATAAATAGAACCACTGTTCATAACTGCTATCAAATGCCAAAGAATAAACGGTCAATTGAATTGAAAAGGAAAGATGAAATTACACCTTATTCTCTCTCCTCACTCTCATTTTCTCTCCCACTCTCTATTCACCACCCATCTCAACCATAAATACTGATGCGAACATTTTGATAGATAGAAAGATGATTTCTCCACAACTCAAAAGTTGTAATGTAAATAACCAAAATTTATTCATAGCTCTCAGCAGCTCTCCTAGTACACTGATTAGGAACAAGAGACTTTTGTCATTGACGTATTTTCTTCATGTAGCAGACCACGATTTGTTGGGGAGGTGGGTGGTATTTGAAATGTCCGGTGTTTATGTTAATGTCAACCCATAATGTTTATGACATTTTTGTTTATTGGAGAACATTTTTTACGCAAGAAAAAAGCAATATGGTAAAGCAAAAAAAAACATCTTTACCACGAATCCCCACCCCATAGACAGATTATTATATACGTCATTATCATGAGTGATAGATGAACTACACAGAGAATAATAGAAATTTCTTATCAGGTAAGGCAAATAGCCGCTATTTTCAGCTCAGCTTATTATGTGCAGTGAATATTTTAATATTTAAATATCTGTATCATCTCTAAAATTTATACATCACTGATCACACATCACTCAGAGAGAAAAAATACAAATGTATGAGTGAAGAGAATTGCAAACCCTTGTATTGTTATGTTGCAGCTTACTTCGTGCATATTAATTTTTTTCTCTTTCGTCATGCCCCCACTCTTCGTGTTGCGACGCCATTCTAACGATATTCGTTGGGCTGTCTATTGTAATCACTTTACAGCCTTCAATAAAGAAGATATAGTCCTGAAATGTACAACACATACATTTTTTATCTGCACCCAAGACTAATTCAAATTTCAATTTTCATCTGGTAAGAAAAGTTTAGTTTAACTTTTCCGAACAATTTGCGAACTTTTTGTCGACTGTAAAATGTTGAAAAATTGTTTCATTGGTTTTTGTTTACCACAGAATTTTTTCTGCCAAAAACAAAAAAACATAATTATGATACATAATTAAAACAAACAACTTTTCACAGGCTGTAAATATAACAGATACGCCAAAAAAAAACATCTCCCTCAATAAAAAAACATAAGGGATTTGGTTTTTTTTTTTGCACCCCCACCCCATGAATTGTGAAAAAATTAATGATGGTGATAACACGCCTACGCATAACATGGCATTATTATTTTTTTATGAAATTATAAATTTTAATGTCGGCCAGCAAGATGATACAGTAGCCAGCATAGGATTTCGCAGGCATTACGTTAAACTGAAAAAAAACCAACAATGAATTAAGTACCTTGTAATGTTTCCATCGAATTAATCTTAGGTGTTGGAGGATTTTATGTCACATATCTATATTGCTTTTAATGAAGTGATTTATTATAAGATGTAGCATTTTGTTGAGCGGTATTCTTGGGTGTACGAAGTTGGCTCTGTCCGTCTGTCTATTTATCCGCCCATTTTAGGCATTAAAAAATTTTGTAAATATTTTGTGTCTATAGGAAATTTTGTCACAATTTTCTTTCTATGGAAAAAATTTGTCAAAATTTTATTTCTATAGGAAATTTTGTCAAAATGTTATTTCCATAGAAAATTTTCTCAAAATTTTATTTCTATAGAAACTTTTGACAAAATTTTATTTCTATAGATAAATTAGTCAAAATTTTATTTCAACAGAAAATTTTGTCAAAATTTTATTTCAACAGAAAATTTTGTCAAAATTTCATTTTAATAGAAAATTTTGGCAGAATTTCATTTCTATAGAAAATTTTGTCAATATTTGATTTCTATAGAAATTTTTGTCAACATTTTATTTCTATAAAAATGTTGTCAATATTTTATTTATATAAAAAATTTTGTCAAAATTTTATGTCTGTAACAAAATTTGTCAAAATTGTATGCCTATAAAAAATTTTATCAAAATTTTATTTCTATAGAAAATTTTGTCAATATTTTATTTCTATAGAAAATTTTGTCACGATTTTATTTCTTTAGAAAATTTTGTCAAAATTTTATATCTATAGAATTTTTTTTTTATTTTATTTTTAAAGAAAATATTGTTAAAATTTACTTTTAAATACATATTTGTCCACATTTAATTTTTATAAAAAAAAATTATTTCTATAGAAGATTTTGTCAAAATTTTATTTATTTATAAAATTTATTTATAAAATTTTGTCAAAATTTTATTTCTATAGCAAATTTTCTCAAAATTTTATTTCTATAGCAAATTTTGTCAACATTATTTTTTTTATAGAAAATTTTGTCAAAAATGTGTTTCTATATAAAACTTTGTCAAAATTTAATTTCTATGGTAAATTCTGTCAAAATTTTAATTCTATAAAAGATTTTATAACAATTTTATTTCTTTAGAAAATTTTGTCAAAATTTAGTTCGTATAGAAAAAATTTTCAAAATTTTATTGCTGTTATAAATTTTGTCAAGATTTTATTTCTATAGAAAATTTAGTCAAAATTTTATGCCTACAGAATTTTTGTTCAAAACTTTATGTTTAAGGAAAATATTGTTAAAATTTCATTTTAAAGATATATTTGTCAACATTTAATTTTTATAAAAAAATTTCATTTCTATAGAAAATTTTGTCAAAATTTTATTTCTATAGAAAATTTGGTCAAAATTTTATTTCTATAGGAAATTTTTTCCAATTTTTTTGCTACAGAAATTTTTTTCAAAATTTCATTTCTATAGGAAATTTTTTCAACATTTTATTTCTATAGAAAACTTTGTCAACATTTTATTTCTATAGAAATTTTTGTCAAAATTTTATTTCTATAGAAATTTTTGTCAAAATTATATTCCTGTAGGAAATTTTTATCAAAATTTTATTGCTATAGAAATTTTTTTGCTAAAATTCTATTTCTATAGGAAATTTTATCAAAATTTAATTTCTATAGAAATTTTTGTCAAAATTGTATTCCTGTTGGAATTTTTTATCAAAATTTTATTGCTATAAAAAATTTTGTCAAAATTTAATTCTAATTAATTAAAAGCTAATTAATTTCTATAGAAAATAATGGAAAAAATTTGTTCCCAAAAAAATGTTTTCAAAATTTTATTTCTGTAGAAAATTTTGTCAAAACTTTATTCTTAAAAAATTCGTAGAAATTTCATTTTTGTCAAAATTTTCTTTTTAAGAAAAATATTGTCAAAATTTATTTTTAAAGAAAATTTGGCAACATTTTTCGTCAACATATTATTTCTTTAGAAAAATTTGTCAACATTTTATTTCTATACAAAATTTGTCACAATTGTATTTCTATAGACAATTTTGTTAAAATTTTATTTTTAAGGAAAATATTGTCAAAATTTTACTTCTATAGAAAATTTTATCAAAATTTCCTTCCTATAGAAATTTATGCCAAAATTTTATTTCTATACAAAATTTTGTCAAAATTGTATTTCTTTAGAAAAATTTGTCAAAATTTTATTTCTATCCCAAAT
Organism: Haematobia irritans; assembly: GCF_050003625.1. Classification (NCBI taxonomy): domain Eukaryota; kingdom Metazoa; phylum Arthropoda; class Insecta; order Diptera; family Muscidae; genus Haematobia; species Haematobia irritans. The sequence goes on along the minus strand of NC_134400.1, from coordinate 188,328,191 downwards.
TTAGCTAAAATTTTTTTTCTATAGGAAATTTTGCCAAAACTTAATTCTAATTAATTAAACTCTAATTAATTTCTATAGAAAATAATGGCAAAATTTTGTTCCTATAGGAAATTTTTACAAAATTTTCTTTCTGTAGAAAATTTTGTCAAAAATTTTATTCTTAAAAAATTCGCCGAAATTTCATTTCTATAGAAAATTTTTGTCAAAATTTTATTTTTAAGGAAAATATTGTCAAAATTTATTTTTAAAGAAAATTTGGCAACATTTTTTGTCAACATATTTATTCTTTAGAAGCATTTGTCAAAATTTTATTTCTATAGAAATTTTTGTTTGTCAAAATTTTATTTCTATCCCAAATTTTGTTAAAATTTTATTTCTATCCCAAATTTTGTTAAAATTTTATTTCTATAGAAAATTTTGCCAAAATTTTATTTCTATTGGAAATTTTGTCAAAATTTTCTTCCTATAGAAAATTTTGTCAAAATTTTCTTTCTATAGGAATTTTTGACAAAATTTTCTTTCTATAGAAATTTTTGTCAAAATGTGATTTCTATCCCAAATTTTGCCAAAATTGTATTTCCATTGGAAATTTTGTCAAAATTTTCTTTCTATAGAAAATTTTGCCAAAATTGTCTTTCTATAGAACATTTTGCCAAAATTGTCTTTCTATAGAAAATTTTGCCAAAATTTGTTTTCTATGCAAAATTTTGTCAAAATTTAATTCTATACAAAATTTTGTCAAAATTTTATTTCTATAGAAATTTTTTTGTCAAAATTTTATTTCTATAGAAATTTTTTTTGTCAAAATTTTATTTCTATCCCAAGTTTTGTTAAAATTTTCTTTCTATAGAAATTTTCTTTCTATAGAAATTTTTGCCAAAATTGTATTTCTTTAGAAAATTTAGTCAAAATTGTCTTTCTATAGAAATTTTTGCCAAAATTGTCTTTCTATAAAAAATTTTGTCAAGATTTTATTTCTATACAAAATTTTGCCAAATTTGTCTTTCTATACAAAATTTTGTCAAAATTTAATTCTATACAAAATTTTATGTCAATAAAAAAATTTGCCAAAATTTTATTTCTATAGAAGATTTTATCAAAATTGTATTTCTATAAGAAATTTTGTCAAAATTTTATTTCTATAGGAAATTTGTCAAAATTGTGTTTCTATAGAAAATTTAGTCAAAATTTTCTTTCTATAGAAATTTTTGTATATCTTTAGAAAATTTAGTCAACATTTTCTTTCTATAGAAAATTTTGCCAAAATTGTCTTTCTATAGAAAATTTTGCCAAAATTGTCTTTCTATAGAAAATTTTGCCAAAATTGTGTTTCTATAGAAAATTTAGTCAAAATTTTCTTTCTATAGAAAATTTTGCCAAAATTGTCTTTCTATAGAAAATTTTGCCAAAATTGTCTTTCTATAGAAAATTTTGCCAAAATTTTATTTCTATACAAAATTTTGTCAAAACTTAATTCTAGACAAAATTTTGTCAAAATTTTATTTACATAGAAAATTTTGTCAAAATTTTATGTCAATAAAAAAATTTGCCAAAATTTTATTTCTATAGAAGATTTTATCAAAATTGTATTTCTATAAGAAATTTTGTCAAAATTTTATTTCTATAGGAAATTTTGTCAAAATTTTATGTCTATAGAAAATTTGGTCTAATTTTCAAAAGTTTAGTTTTCACTTTTAAGTTTTTCCCAAATTTTAAAATCATTTTGATATTCAACATAAAAATCTTTAATAACAATTTCATCGAAGTAGAAAAAAATGATCAAATTCAAAAATCACTTTTCTAAGGTCACTAAGAACATTTTGATGCGGATAAGATTTTCGTGTAAAAACAAGGAAAATTTTCAAAATAGAAAAAAATAACAAATTCTTAGAGCCAATCGAATGTGGGCGGTTGTAAGCATCTTAACATCCAGTTTGCATCTTTAAAAATGTGATCAAATAGGGCGTGTAATGAACAGACAGACAGACATATGGACATATAGAGGGTCGTAGAATAATTTATCTTTGAAATTTGCGACCACACACTCAAATTCAAATAAAATCTTAAGAAAATAATCGTCAGCTATATTTGTCAACATTAGCCATCATCATCATCATCATTGCCTGGCATCCAATTCAAAATGCATTCAATGCTCTTTGATCTTTTCGGTATATATTTCCTCGGGTTTATTTTTATGTGTCAGCAATAAATATGGAAAATGTCACTATAATTTATTCACCATGTAAAAATCCGAAAATGAAAAACCCACCGCCTATAAAAACAAAATAACTTAGAAAAGTCATAAGAGTTTCTTAGTTTTCTCGATTCTCGATTATTTGAAATAATTTATGGTAATGTTCCCCAGCATAATTGCCTCGTAGAAGATTATATTTGATTTTTCTTAAATCGTTGTGACAGAAGTGCTTAAAGCAATTATATAAAATTCATAAATTTTGGTTTTTTACATTAATTAGTAACTTTTTTTTATTTATTTTATTTATTGGCGTATTTTATTTATTATTATTATATTTCTTTTTTATTTATGATATCAAATGGCAAAAATCTTGTTTTTTTTTCTTGAGATGGACATTATTTTTTCAATTTTTAAATTAATGAAAAAATTGCGTTGGTTCAATTTTAATTAAAAATTTCTCTGCGTGTCTGCATCATAGGCTGTAAAAATTCAATCATATGTAACATAAATTGAATAAGACCATACGCACCACAAATATCTCATTTCAAAGTTAAATATCCACGAAAAAAGTTTAAATCACACGCTTGAGGCATTTAATCTTCATACCCCAAAACAGCGATAATATTTAAGCTAATTTTTTAATTAAAACCATCGTTTGGGATATTAAATGTATCAAAGTTCTTAGCGTATGCTTTAAAGCATTTACATTTAATGTTAAAAGCATACCTTCAATTGCCTTAACAGCCCTTAGGAGAGCTGAACACAAGCATATGAGGTGAAGTCTCAGAAGAAAAACAAAAACACCCAACATCTCAAAAACAACACCACCCCCACCCCCTTTGCCATACAGAGCAGTGAAAAAAAACGCGGCAATGGTTCAGTGAAATTGTATGGCATAGAGTGTAGAGAGTCCTTAACAAAAGTTCAATTGAGGACAAACATTGCGCCTTACTTGGTAATGGTGTTTGTTGAGGGCTGAGACGCACACATCACACACGCACACACAGATAAATACCACATGGGCATAAAGTCAGTAAACAAGCAAGACCTTTTTGCACTGTAGAGAAAGAGAGAGAGAGAGCATAAATTTAACAAACAACAACAACTACCACACTTTTAACGTAGAGAAAAACGAAGAAATGGTAAATAAATGAAATCTTAAACACTTCAAGGATATCCGCAACAAATCAAGAATATTTTCCAAAACCAACCCCACACCCCCTTTCCAAGTACATTATGCAACTATCCCAAATAGTCGCTTATTGAATGGTAAATCCCTTATGTATTTTTTTTATTCCTTAAAGTTCTTTTTCAGGGCTGGGGGACAAAGACATTTTTCCCTCCCACCCAAATTGTCTATCATCAGCCGTTAGGAACGTGAGTAAATTTAAGTCCACAGACAATAGATTTTGTTGGGGATTCCGCAATGTTTCCAAAAAATACAACCCTCTTCACAGAACAAAAAAAAAATCCTTAAATAAATATTAAAGCCAAGTTAAACAATGGCCTGACAGTCACAGTGATTACAACCGCGAAGTTAATGTACCACATCGGAACTAAGGCATTGTATAAAGAGGAATAGAGATTACAGTGATAAAAATATATACAAAATTTCCCAAAAATATATTCCTTAAAAAATTTAATTTAATTTAGAAACCTATTTAATTAGAAAATTAATTAATTTAATAATTAATATTTTATCCTAAACAAAAAATAATCACAGAAATTATTTTTCTTAATAAATTCAATTATTTTTTCTAAAACAAAATTCAATCATAAAAAATAAATAAACCAATTAATTATTTAATTGGACCAATTATTTTTTTTATACCCTCCATCATAGGATGGGGGTATATTAACTTTGTCATTCCGTTTGTAACACATCGAATTATTCTCTAAGACCCCATAAAGTATATATATTCTGGGTCGTGGTGAAATTCTGAGTCGATCTAAGCATGTCCGTCCGTCCGTCCGTCTGTTGAAATCACGCTAACTTCCGAACGAAACAAGTTATCGACTTGAAACTTGGCACAAGTAATTGTTATCGATGTAGGTCGGATGGTATTGAAAATGGGCCATATCGGTCCACTTTTACGTATAGCCCCCATATAAACGGACCCCCAAATTTGGTTTGCGAATCCTCTAAGAGAAACAAATTTCATCCGATCCGGCTGAAATTTGGTATATGGTGTTGGTATATGGTCTCTAACAACCATGCAAAAATTGGTCCGCATCGGTCCATAATTATATATAGCCCCCATATAAACCGATCCCCAGATTTGGCTTGCGGAGCCTCAAAGAGAAGAAAATTTCATCCGATCCGGCTGAAATTTGGTACATGGTGTTGGTATATGGTCTCTAACAATCATGCAAAAATTGGTCCACATCGGCCCATAATTATATATAGCCCCCATATAAACCGATCCCCAGATTTGGCTTGCGGAGCCTCAAAGAGAAGCAAATTTCATCCGATTCGACTGAAATTTGGTACATGATGTTGGTATATGGTCTCTAACAACCATGCAAAACTTGGTCCACATCAGTTCATAATTATATATAGACCCCATATAAACTGATCGCCAGATTTGGCTTGCGAAGCCTCAAAGAGGCGCAAATTGCATCCGACCCGGCTGAAATTTGGTACATAGTATTGGTATATGGTCTCTAACAACCGTGCAAAAATTGGTCCACATCGGTCCATAATTATATATAGCCCCCATATAAACCGATCCCCAGATTTGGCTTGCGGAGCCTCTAAGAGAAGCAAATTTTATCCGATCCGGCTGAAATTTGGTACATGGTGTTAGTATATGGTCTACAACGACCATGCAAAAATTGGTCCATATCGGTGCATAATTATATATAGCCCCCATATAAACCGATCCCCAGATTTGATCTCCGGAGCCTCTTGGAGGAGCAAAATTCATCCGATCCGGTTGAAATTTGCAACGTGGTGTCAGTATAAGGCCGCTAATAACCATGCCAAAATTGGTCCATATCGGTCTATAGTTATATATAGCCGATCTCCAATCACACAAATATTGGTCAATATAGGTTCATAGTCATGGTTGCCACTCAAGCCAAAAATAATCTACCAAAATTTTATTTCTATAGAAAATGTTGTCAAAATTTTATTTTTATAGAAAATATTGTCAAAATGTTATTTCTATAGAAAATTTTGTCAAAATTTTATTTCTATAGAAAGTTTTGTCAAAATTTTATTTCTATAGAAAATTTTGTCAAAATTTTATTTCTATAGAAAATTTTGTCAAAATTTTATTTCTATAGAAAATTTTTCAAAATTTTATTTCTATAGAAAAATTTGTCAAAATTTTATTTCTATAGAAAATTTTGTCAAAATTTTATTTCTACAGAAAATTTTGTCAAAATTTTATTTCTATAGAAAATTTTGTCAAAATTTTATTTCTACAGAAAATTTTGTCAAAATTTTATTTCTATAGAAGTTTTTCCAAATTTTATTTCTATAGAAAATTTTGTCAAAATTTTACTTCTATAGAAAATGTTGTCAAAATTTTATTTTGTCAAAATTTAATCGGCCTTTTTTAGTTTAATATATACCACGTATGGACTATGTGGTATATATTACGGTGTTAGGAAGTTTTAAGATACCTTGCCATCGGCTTCAGTAGAAGTTTCCAAGCAATCCATGGTGGAGGGTACATAAGCTTCGGCCTGGCCGAACTTACGGCCGTATATACTTGTTTTGTTTAATATATACCCCGTATGGACTAGCTTACAATTGAGAAGATGGTGTAAAGAAGTTTTAAGATACCTTGCCATCGGCAAGTGTTACCGCAACCCAAGTAATTCGATTGTGGATGACAGTATTTAGTACAAGTTTCTACGCAATCCATGGTGGAGGGTACATAAGATTCGGCCTGGCCGAACTTACGGCCGTATATACTTGTTTGTTTGTTTTTTTTTTTTTTTTTTTGAAAAAATATTTTTTTCTATGTATCCTTGGCTTATCGTCTGAGAAAACAACTGACAGTCATAGCATTAAGGACATGAACAAGAACAAAAGCGATAACATTTTAAATACAGTTAGCTACGCATTTCAAGCTGCCTAAAAACATTTCCCCATGACTTCTAGGACATAGAGCGGAACGGAATAACGAAGACAGGATTGAAATGACGGCAATGACGACGACGTGCTGGATATCTCCCAGCATACGTTGTCGTACAATCGTCGTAGATGTTCATATGGGAGACCAACCAAGTAAATTTACCACCAGACTCATGCCAAAGCTCAAACCGATTATCTTGTCCACAACTTCAGGGGAATTGGATAGAACGTGGATGTGGAAACAGGCTCTATGCTCCATGCTCGGAGTTACCTCGCTACTGCTTCCTGGTAATGGCGTCAACAAATCAATTCCACATCAGAGCCTTCTGATGAACGAGCAAACCGACACCCAAGAAGGAAGTTTTTTTTTTTGTCGGGAGGATGTTTTTCATTTGGCTGTCTGTTGGTTTTTGGTTTTTCTTCATCTTTTTGGTATCCTTTTTGTATGGGTCCTGTTGCGGTACGCTTTGTTTGCCTTGGTGTAATTCTATGGCCCAATGCCTATGAAGTGGAAGCGTACAAATAAAGCAAATAGGGATATGCTAAATATCACAGAGATGGGAATTGCCAAGAAAATTGCCAACGATTGCGATTTTTTTAAATTCACCACTACACGCAGAGAAGGAATATGATCACCTCAAACATGTTTCAAGAGCAAAATGTTATTTTTGTATGGTGACCATGTAACATGTTTGTCAATAAAATATTATTTTCTCGTCAAATATAACCTGCTTGCCGAAATCAGATACATGATTTCCGAGAAAATAACATGGTTGCGAAAACCATGTTACATGGTCACCACCCAAAAATAACATTTTGCTCTTAAAACATGTTTGAGGTAATCATATTCCTTCTCTGGGTGCAGGCATTGTTATTGCTTTTTATACGCACCACCATAGAATGGTGATGGGGTTATATAAAGTTTGTCATTCCGTTTGTTACACATCGAAATATCGATTTCGCTATTTTATCGGTATAAAATATATTATATATATATTCTGGATCAGGGAGAAATTCTAACACGATATAAGCATGTCCTTCTGCCTGTCTGTTGTAATCACGCTACAGCCTTCAATAATGGCGCTATTGTCCTGAAATTTGGCACAGATTCGTTTTTTGTTTGCAGGCAGGTCAAGTTCGAAGATGGGCTACATCGGTCCAAGTTTTGATATAGTCCCCATATAAACCGATTTCCCGATTTGGGGTCTTGGGCTTATAAAAACCGTAGCTTTTATCCAATTTGCCTGAAATTGGAAGTCTAGAGATATTTGAAGACCATAAAAAGGTGTGCCGAAAATGGTACCCATCGGTCCATGTTGTGATATAGCCCCCATATAGACCCATCTCCCGATTTTTATTCTTGGGCTTCTAGAAACTGTATTTACTATCCGATTTGCCTGAAATTTGAAATCTACAGGTATTTTGGGACCCTACTAAGGTGTGTCGGAAATGGTCCGTATCGGTCCATGTTTTGGTATAGCCGCCATATAGACCGATCTCCCGATTTTTATTCTTGGGCTTCTAGAAACTGTATTTACTATCCGATTTATCTGAAATTGGAAATCTAGAGGTATTTAAGGACCAGAAATAGGTGTGCCGAAATTGGGGTGTATCGCTCCATTTTTTGGTATAGCCTCCATATAAACCGATATCCCGATTTTGCTTCTTGGGCTTCTAGAAACTGTATTTACAATCCGATTTGCCTTAAATTGGAAATCTAGAGGTATTTTGGGACCCTAATGAGGTGTGCCGAAAATGCTCCGTATCGGTTCATGTTTTGGTATAAACCGATCTCCCGATTTTATTTCTTGGGCTTCTAAAAACTATATTTACTATCCCATTTGCCTGAAATTTGAAATATGGAAGTAATTTATGACCACAAATAGGTGTGCCGATATTGAGGTGTATCGGTCCATTTTTATACCCTCCACCATAGGATGGGGGGTATATTAACTTTGTCATTCCGTTTGTAACACATCGAAATATTGCTCTAAGACCCCATAAAGTATATATATTCTGGGTCGTGGTGAAATTCTGAGTCGATCTGAGCATATCCGTCCGTCCGTCCGTCCGTCCGTCAGTCCGTCTGTTGAAATCACGCTAACTTCCGAACGAAACAAGCTATCGACTTGAAACTTGGCACAAGTGGTTGTCATTGATGTAGGGCGGATGGTATTGCAAATGGGCCATATCGGTCCACTTTTACGTATAGCCCCCATATAAACGGACACCCAAATTTGGTCCACATCTGTCCATAATTATATATAGTATATAGTATTTAACAACCATATATGGTATTTAACAACCATGCAAAAATTAGTCCGTATCGGTCCATAATTATATATAGCCCCCATATAAACCGATCCCCAGACTTGGCTTGCGAGGCCTCTAAGAGAAGCAAATTTCATCCGATCCGGCTGAAATTTGGTACATGATTTTAATATATGGTATTTAACAACCATGCAAAAATTAGTCCGTATCGGTCCATAATTATATATAGCCCCCATATAAACCGATCCCCAGACTTGGCTTGCGAGGCCTCTAAGAGAAGCAAATTTCATCCGATCCGGCTGAAATTTGGTACATGGTGTTAGTATACGGTCTCTAACAATCATGCAAAAATTGGTCCACATCTGTCCATAATTATATATAGCTCCCATATAAACCGATCCCCCGATTTGGCTTGCGAGGCCTCTAAGAGAAGCAAATTTCATCCGATCCGACTGAAATTTGGTACATGGTGTTAGTATATGGTCTCTAAAAACCATGTAAAAATTGGTCCACATCGGTCCATAATTATATATAGCCCCCATATAAACCGGTCCCCAGATTTGTCCTCCGGAGCCTCTTGGAGGAGCAAAATTCATCCGATCCGGTTGAAATTTTGATCGTGGTGTTAGTATGTGATCTCTAACAAATACGCAAGAATTGGTCCATATCGGTCCATAATTATATATAGCCTCCATATAAATCGATCCCTGGAGCCTCTTGGAGAAGAAAAATTCATCCGTTGAAATTTGCACGTGGTGTTAGTATATGGCCGCTAATAACCATGCCAACATTGGTCCATAGAGGTCTATAGTTATATATAGCCGATCCCCAATCACACAAAAATTGGTCCATATCGGTTCATAATCATGGTTGCCACTCGAGCCAAAAATAATCTACCAAAATTTTACTTCTATAGAAAATTTTGTCAACACATATGGACTACCTTGCAATTTAGAAAACGGTGTTAGGAAGTTTTAAGATACCTTGCCATCGGCAAGTGTTACCGCAACCCAAGCTTTTCGATTGTGGATGACAGTCTTCAGTAGAAGTTTCTACGCAATCCATGGTGGAGGGTACATACACAGACAATACAGATTGGTTGTGACAACCGAATTTATTGCCAACCTCCTTTTGGCAGTTGTAGCAACTATCAGTTGGCAGTTGTGTCACCCGACTGATTCGGTCGACACAACCAATGCCTAATGTGATATTGATTGGGTCTGCCGACGACATTGGTTGTAGCTACCTTCATCATTCGGTTGTGTTGCCCAACCTTAATAATACTCATGGCCAAATTAAAAACCAATTCCTTCCCAATTAAATATTATATTTTATTTTATTTAAAAATATGAAATGAAAATAAATCTTAATTCATTGTATTACATATCAAATAATGAAAATTACAATTTATAATTTTTAGCGATTAAGTTGGTTGTAAATTAGAGAGCGTTAATTAGAGAGCTAGAATTAAAATATGGGGTTTGTTTTATATGGGGGCTATATAACTATAGACCGATATGTACCAGTCTTTGTATGGTTGATAGCGGCTATATACTGGCACAATGTACTAAATTTCAAACGAGTCGAATGAATTATGGGGCTCCGGAGGTCAAATCTGTGGATCGGTTTCTATGGAGGCTATATATAATTATAGACCGATATGGACCAATTTGTCATGGTTGTTAAAGACGATATACTAACACCACGTACCAAAGTTCAAGAGCATCGGATGAATTTTGCTCTTCCAAGAGACTCCCGAGGTCAAATCTGGGGATCGGTTTATATGGTGACTAAATATAATTACGGACCGATATCGACCTAACACCACGTACCAAATTTCAACCGAATCGGATGAATGTTGCTTCTCTAAGAGGATCCGCAAGCCAAATCTGGGGGGTCGGTTTATATGTGGCAATATGCATTTGCAATACCATCCGACCTACATCAATAACAACTACTTGTGTCAAGTTTGAAGTTGATAGCTTTTTTCGTTCGGAAGTTAACGTGATTTCAATAGACGGACCGACATGGCTAGATCGACTCAGAATTTCAGCACGACTAAGAATATATACTTTATGGGGTCTCAGAGCCATATCTCGATACCCTCCACCCCATCATATGGTGGAGGGTATAATACCCAACTCAATGGAGGACACATAAGAAATTTACTTGAAGACTCATCTCGTAACATATTGCATGAACATCTGCACCTGTTTAGCTGACATGTACGTAAAATGGTGAAAATCGTTACTATTGAGTTTATAGCAGATTACAAGTATTTACTTTTTGCCGACGTTGCCAGCTATGGAGAGAGTTTATATTTGCTTTAGCACGGAATTAAGTTGTCAACCTCTCTGGCCAGTATTTGACTAAACTAAAAGACAAAAGTTTTGATTAATTGATCAAATCACAGACTGGATGCTAGGGTTAAATACCTGTTGGAACTGTGAAGATTGGTACATTAAAGTGGTGTCTCGGAGCACTCCTTGACCATTGTGGAAGTGCATTTCTCATCCAATCTATTACATTCCGAGTTCTCCAGGTAACAAATTATGTTTAGAAGATTAAAAATTAAAAAAATACGTCTTCCTTAGACATGAAATTAATATTTTAATAGAAATGACATTTGTACAATAATTCAAATGGCATTCGGTTGTGAAAGCCATCCGTAAGTTGTGATAACAAAGTGACAGTTACGACAACTAATTACGGCAGGTTGTGTCATCCGAATACGGGCAAAATTTTTTAAAGTAGAGACATTTGGCTCCTACAACTGTCTGTCTTCTATCACAAACGTAAATCCATTGAAATAATCGAAACATTGTAGTAGAGACCCACGTATGATTGCAAATATAGTACATAGATTGGGGCAATTGATATTTAATTATAAATGTAGAATTTTCATTACTTCAACCGATTTCCAACCAATCTCTTCTCTGTGTGTAAGCTTCGGCCTGGCCGAACTTACGGTCGTATGTACTTGTTTGGTATAACCCCCATATAGACCGATCTCCCGATTTTGCATCTTGGGCATCTAGAGACTATATTTTCTAGACGATTTGCCTGAAATTGGAAATCTAGAGGTATTTTGGGACCTAAAGAATTGATTTGCTTGGGAGAAGATTTGTCATCAAACCCCCCGAAATTCTATATATTACCAAGTAAGCCGCTACGACGAAGAGTTTTCAAAGTAAACTATTATATTTGATTCATGGTGGTGGGTATTTAAGATTCGGCCAGTCCGAACTTACTGCTGTATATACTTGTTAATTATTCAATTATTTTATCTTGGAATATATAAAACACTGAAAAATTGGTTTTCTCATTCACTCAATTAATTAATTTATCCAATTTTAAATTTTAAATTGAAATTTCTTCAATAACTTGAATGAAGAAATTAATTTTAAATAAAAAAAAAAACATTTTATTAAAGAATTAATTGATTTCTTCGGCACTTTTAATTATTACTTAATTTAATTGGTTCAATTGAACGTTTAATTGATTTTGGTTGCACAGAAAAAAATTTAAAAAAAAATATAATTTTCTTAGATCTGGCAAAACGTATTAATCACTAATCACCTTCAAATTTCTATACCCTCAGTTTACCCATCAATAAATATTCTCTCTTACTTTGTCGGTTATAGAGAAACAAATAACGGTGTCTATAAATCTTGAGGTTTGTTTGATCAACAAAGAAATTCCTTATCGCCATCTATGTAATGCTTATTATTGTAGTTAGTGAAATTCAACATAGAGTGGGGAGAGTGGAAACTAAAACCATGGAAAACACAACAAACCACACACACACATGCCAAGGACTCTCTAGGTCTTTCACATTGCCTAGATATAGACAGACACACACACACACAGCTCAACTCATATTCTCTAGCAAACCATAGACCACTGGTACGAAGAGCCATTGAATTACATGGTAAGAAAGCCCGCTCCGCCCCCTTATCAAACCTGTGTGTATAGATGTTTGTATGGTAAGAATTTTGCAGAATTGCAGACATTAGCCACACAAGACAGATAGAGGGCAATTTAAAGCATGCCGGCCCGCCGGCCGGCCGGTATTTGTAGAATTTACATTTGCTACAGTCATCATTATTCTTTGTAATGGACCTTTAATGTTGGCATTTACAGATACTGTGGATACTATTCTGTGGACGTCATAGTCACAGAGGAACTATGAATGAAAAGGACAAGAAGGATAAAGGTAGACTACAAAATCAAGTTATATATAAAGGCTGAAACTTTTAAATATGAATTTAGGAAGTTGTAATTTAATATCCTTAATCTGAGAGATTTTCAAATTCAATATTATAAATTAAAACAAGTATATACGGCCGTAAGTTCGGCCAGGCCGAAGCTTAAATAACAAGGTGGTCCAAGGGAAGCCCTCCCAGTAAATTTTATATATAGCTGTGTAACTATTTAAATATGCTTCGTAATATTAATACATTTGTTCATTAAAATTGAGCCAATTAAACAATTTCATAAATATAATGAAACTTTTCGTTATTGTTATGATTTTTCAACGAAACGTTTCAGACTGTTACTAAACATAATCATTGTTTCAATGAAAAGTATGTGCTACGTTTATGAAAAAATGTTCATGGCTTAATTTTAATGAAATTTTTTTAATGCGGTTTCGAACTTATTTATCCAGAATTCCCCATTGTGGGATAAAACACCTGGCCTTCAGGACAATAACACTAAAAGTAGTTGATATTAATTTTGTTTTGTTGAGTATGAAATTCTCCCTACCACACACACTCTCTATCTCTCTCTCTCTTTGACTTAGAAATTTAAAATAAATGTTAACTTGGAAATATTTATGATTTTTAACAGTTCTCTATTGTATTACAGAAGAACAATCTGTCCTTGAGAAAGTCAACAGCGTAACAGATAATGTTTCTCGATTTAATGAATAAGAGGTTGAGGAACTCACTCACTCTGTTGGATAGCTATTCAAGAAAATATCCCTAATAGAGTTAACAGTTCTCAGAGTTGATAAATTTGTTACGTTTTGAATAAATAAAGTAACGTGGTACCATTTTCAACCTGTTTTTAAATTTAAATATGAATACCAGTGAAAATCAAGCTGTCGAAGTGGAAATAATTGAGAGCAGTACATGGAAATCGGTCACTGCTTGCTGGGGAACCCTTAATGCCGATTTTAAATGTCGATCTAATGAATAAAATATTGAGGAATCTTTGTACTCATATCTCTTTAATTACGAAACTTAAAGACTGGAAAAGAAATTATATATTGATAAAATTTTCTATAGAAATAAAATTTTGACAAATTTTTCTATAGAAATAAAATTTTGACTAAATTTTCTAAAGAAATAAAATTTTGACAAAATTTCCTATAGGAAAAAAAATTTGACAAAATTTTTCTATAGAATTAAAATTTTGCCAAAAAAAAAAAATTCTATAGAAAAAAAATTTGAAAAAATTCCTATAGAAATAAACTTTTGACAAAATTTTCTATAGAAATAATTTTTTTTTTCAACATTTTCTATAGAAATAAAATTTTCACAAAATTTTCTATAAAAATACAATTTTGACAAAATTTTCTATAGGAACAAAAATTTTACAAAATTTTGACAACATTTTCTATAGAACTAAAAATTTGACAACATATTCTATAGACATCAAAATTTGACAAAATTTTCTAAAGAAATAAAATTTTGACAAAATTGTCTATAGAACTAAAAATTTGACAACATTTTTTATAGAAATAACAAGTATATACGGCCGTAAGTTCGGCCGAAGTTTATGTACCCTCCATCATGGATTGCGTAGAAACTTCTTCTAAACACTGCCATCCACAATCGAATTACTTAAGTTGCGGTAACGCTTCTAAATTGTATGTAAGTCCATACGTGGTATATATTAAATCAAAAAAGATCGATCCAATACGTATATAATTCAGTTGCCAAAGTAGACATAAAATTTTGACAAAATTTTATACAGAAATAAAAATTTAACAAAATTTTCTATCGAAATAAAATTTTCACAAAATTTTCTATAGAAATAAAAATTTTGACAAAAATATCTACAGAAATAAAATGTTGACAAAAATATCTACAGAAATAAAATTTTAACAAAATTTTCTATAGAAATAAACTTATGACAAAATATTCTATAGAAATAAAATCTTGGTAGATTATTTTTGGCTCGAGTGGCAACCATGATTATGAACCGAATAAAATTTGAACAAAATTTTCTATAGAAATAAAATTTTGACAAAAATTTCTATAGAAATAAAATTTTGACAATGATGAAAATTTTATTATGAACCGAATAAAATTTTAACAACATTTTCTCTAGAAATAAAATTTTGGCAAAATTTTCTATAGAAATAAAATTTTGACAAAATTTTCTATATAAATAAAATTTTGGTAGATTATTTTTGGCTCAAGTGGCAACCATGATTATGAACCGATATGGACCAATTTTTGTGTGATTGGACCAATTTTGGTATGGTTGTTAGCGACCATATACTAACACCACGTTCCTAAATTGAACCGGATCAGATGAATTTTGCTTCTCCAAGAGGCTCCGGAGGTCAAATCTGGAGAACGTTTTATATGGGGCTATATATAATTATGGACCGATATGGACCAATTCTGGCACGGTTGTTAAGGATCATATACTAACACCATGTTCCAAATTACAACCGGATTGGATGAAATTTGCTTCTCTTGCAGACTTCGCAAGCCAAATCTGGGGATCGGTTTATATGGGGGCTATATATAATTATGGACCGATGTGGACCAAGTTTTGCATGGTTGTTAGAGACCATATACCAACACCATATACCAAATTTCAGCCGGATCGGATGAAATATGCTTCTGTTAGAGGCTCCACAAGCCAAATCTGAGGGTCCCTTTATATGGGGGCTATACGTAAAAGTGGACCGCTATGGCCCATTTTCAATACCATCCGACCTACATCGATAACAACTACTTGTGCCAAGTTTCAAGTCGATAGCTTGTTTCCTTCGGAAGTTAGCGTGATTTCAACAGACGGGCGGACGGACGGACATGCTTAGATCGACTCAGAATTTCACCACGACCCAGAATATATATACTTTATGGGGTCTTAGAGCAATATTTCGATGTGTTACAAACGGAATGACAAAGTTAATATACCCCCATCCTATGATGGAGGGTATAAAAATTATACAAAATGTTCTATAGAAATAAACGTTTGACAAAATTTTCTATAAAAATAAAAATTTGACAAAATTTTGTATAGAAATGAAAATGTTACAAATTTTTTCTATAGAATTAAAATTTTGCCAAAATTTTCAATAGAATTAAAATTTTGAAAATTTTTTCTATAGAAATAAATTTTGAAAAAATTTTCTATAGCAAAAAATATGAAAAAATTTCCTAAAGAAATAAAATTTTGACAAAATTTTCTATCGATCTAAAAATTTGACAAAATTTTTTACAGAAATGAAAATTTGACAAAATTTTTCTATAGGATTCAATTTTTGAAAAAATTTTCTACAGAAATAAATTTTGAAAAAAAATCCTATCGTTATTGTTGTTTTTGATCTCAGCTTAAAGCCATGCATTGACTAAACTACAAGTGTAGCTTAAGCAACAGAGGAAAAGTATACTTGTCAAATTTATTTGGGCAAAGCCCTATAGACTGCAAGATGGTTGGATGGACGCACGTTTCGGAATTACCACATTCCTCATCAGCATCCTCTACTAGCAGCAAAACTATCAACCAATTATCAGAATAAATTCGGGTAATTCACCCAACCCAAAGTGAACTACACTTGAACCTCCCGAAAAAGGGTTTGATAGTCGGCTACTGCCTAAACAAATTTGCAAGCATATCTCTTTTCCTTTGCCAAACTCAAATCATCGATTTGAATGTATATGGCAGGGTTTGTTTTTGAGCGTGCTTCCTCTATCTTCATTCGTTTTGTTTGTTATTGTTGGCTTCTCTTCAATCGTTATTGTTGTTTTTGATCTCAGCTTAAAGCCATGCATTGACTAAACTAAAGGGTGATTTGTTAAGAGCTTGATAACTTTTTTTTTTAAAAAAACGCATAAAATTTGCAAAATCTCATCGGTTCTTTATTTGAAACGTTAGATTGGTCCATGACATTTACTTTTTGAAGATAATTTCATTTAAATGTTGACCGCGGCTGCGTCTTAGGTGGTCCATTCGGAAAGTCCAATTTTGGGCAACTTTTTCGAGCATTTCGGCCGGAATAGCCCGAATTTCTTCGGAAATGTTGTCTTCCAAAGCTGGAATAGTTGCTGGCTTATTTCTGTAGACTTTAGACTTGACGTAGCCCCACAAAAAATAGTCTAAAGGCGTCAAATCGCATGATCTTGGTGGCCAACTTACCGGTCCATTTCTTGAGATGAATTGTTCTCCGAAGTTTTCCCTCAAAATGGCCATAGAATCGCGAGCTGTGTGGCATGTAGCGCCATCTTGTTGAAACCACATGTCAACCAAGTTCAGTTCTTCCATTTTTGGCAACAAAAAGTTTGTTAGCATCGAACGATAGCGATCGCCATTCACCGTAACGTTGCGTCCAACAGCATCTTTGAAAAAATACGGTCCAATGATTCCACCAGCGTACAAACCACACCAAACAGTGCATTTTTCGGGATGCATGGGCAGTTCTTGAACGGCTTCTGGTTGCTCTTCACTCCAAATGCGGCAATTTTGCTTATTTACGTAGCCATTCAACCAGAAATGAGCCTCATCGCTGAACAAAATTTGTCGATAAAAAAGCGGATTTTCTGCCACTGATTTTGGTAATAAAATTCAATGATTTGCAAGCGTTGCTCGTTAGTAAGTCCATTCATGATGAAATGTCAAAGCATACTGAGCATCTTTCTCTTTGACACCATGTCTGAAATCCCACGTGATCTGTCAAATACTAATGCATCAAAATCCTAACCTCAAAAGAATCACCCTTTACAAGTGTAGCTTAACCAA
This sequence comes from Haematobia irritans, assembly GCF_050003625.1. Lineage (NCBI taxonomy): Eukaryota > Metazoa > Arthropoda > Insecta > Diptera > Muscidae > Haematobia > Haematobia irritans. The sequence goes on along the minus strand of NC_134400.1, from coordinate 188,310,654 downwards.
CAGAGGAAAATTTGACAAGCATACTTTTCCTCTGTTGGTTAAGCTACACTTGTAGTTTAGTCAATGCATGGCTTTAAGCTGAGATCAAAAACAACAATAACGATTGAAGAGAAGCCAACAATAAAAAATTCCTATAGAAATAAAATTTTGACAAAATTTTCTATAGAAATAATTTTTTTTCACAATTTTCTATAGAAATAAAATTTTGACAAAATTTTCTATAAAAATACAATTTTGACAAAATTTTCTATAGGAACAAAAATTTTACAAAATTTTGACAACATTTTCTATAGACATCAAAATTTTCTAAAGAAAAAAAAATTTGACAAAATTTTCTATAGAACTAAAAATTTGACAAAATTTTTATAGAAATAAAAATTTGACAAAATTTTCTATAGAAATAAAAGTTTGACAAAATTTTCTATAAAAATAAAAATTTGACAAAATTTTTATAGAAATAAAAATTTGACAAAATTTTCTATAGAAATAAAAGTTTGACAAAATGAAAATTTTACAAAATTTTTCAATAGAATTAAAATTTTGGAAATTTTTTCTATAGAAATAAATTTTTAAAAAATTTTCTATAGCAAAAAATTTGAAAAAAAATTTCTAAAGAAATAAAATTTTGACAAAATTTTCTATAGAACTAAAAATTTGACAAAATTTTTTATGGAAATGAAAATTTGACAAAATTTTTCTATAAAATTACAATTTTGCCAAAACTTTCAATAGAATTAAAATTTTGAAAAAATTTTCTACAGAAATAAATTTTTGGAAAAATTTTCTATAGAATTAAAACTTTGAAAAAAATTCCTATAGAAATAAAATTTTGACAACATTTTCTATAGAAATAATTTTTTTTTTTTCAAAATTTTCTATAGAAATAAAATTTTGACAAAATTTTCTATAAAAATACAATTTTGACAAAATTTTCTATAGGAACAAAAATTTTACAAAATTTTGACAACATTTTCTATAGAAATAAAAATTTGACAAAATTTTCTATAAAAATAAAAATTTGACAAAATTTTCTATAAAAATAAAAACTTGACAAAATTTTCTATAGAAATAAAAATTTGCCACAATTTTCAATAAAAAATTTTGAAAAATTAAAAAAAAAATCTATAGAATTAAAATTTTGAAAAAAATTTCTTTAGAATTAAAATGTTGAAAAAAATTTCTATAGAATTAACATTTTGACAAAATTTTCTATAGAATTAAAATTTTGAAAAATTTTTCTATAGAAATAATTTTTTTTCTAAATTTTCTATAGAAATAAAAGTTTGACAAAATTTTCTATAGAAACAAAAATTTGCCAAAATTTTCAATAGAAAATTTTGAAAAATTTAAAAAAAAAAATTCTATAGAATTTAATTTTTGAAAAAAAATTCTATAGAATTAAAATTTTGAAAAAATTAGCTACAGAAATAAATTTTGAAAAAAAATTCTATAGAATTAAAATTTTGAAAAAAAAATCCTATAGAAATAAAATTTTGACAAAATTTTCTATAGAAATAATTTTTTTTTCAAAATTTTCTATAGAAATAAAATTTTGACAAAATTTTCTATAAAAATACAACTTTGACAAAATTTTCTATAGAAACAAAAATTTTACAAAATTTTTAAAATATAAAATTTTGACAACATTTTCTATAGACATCAAAATTTGACAAAATTTTCTATAGAAATAAAAGTTTGACAAAATTTTCTATAAAAATAAAAATTTGACAAAATTTTCTATAGAAATAAAAATTTGCCAAAATTTTCAATAGAAAGTTTTGAAAAATTTAAAAAAAAAATTCTATAGAATTAAAATTTTGAAAAAAATTCTATAGAATTAAAATTTTGAAAAAAAATTCTATAGAATTAAAATGTTTATCTATAGAAATAAAAATTTTACAAAATTTTCAATAGAATTAAAATTTTCCACAATTTTTCTATAGAAATAAAATTTTGACAAAATTTTCTATAGAAATAAAATTTTGACAAAATTTTCTATAGAAATACAATTTTGCAAAATAAGAATTTTTTGTTTAGTATTTGTTTTTTTTTTTGGTAAAAGTTTCTCCAAATTTTGGTAGATTAGTTTGAGCTCCAGTACCAACTGTGATTACTATCGCTGGAATGTTATTGCTTTCGCAAAAAGATACTTTTTCGAAACAGATTTAGTACCATTTCAAATATTCTAATTATCATCGCACGAGAAAAGAGTTCCTTGTGTTTTATGTTTGTGGGGAATAAAATAAATACCTCTCCAGTCTCCATTTGTCACTCTCATACACACTCTCTCTCTTTTAAACTCTCTAAAAACTTACATACCTGCGCAATAACTCCACGACTAAGAGGTGTAGTAATATTGACTGTTGTTGTATTCTGAGACGTTGTATAGGAGCTGGAACTTTGTGTAACACATCCGCCGGTATTCTCTATGCCAACATTGGATATTTGATTATTTGAGGTGCCCGGTTTATTGATGTTTATTGGCATTGTTGGCAAACTTTGATGTTGCGATGACCCTGTAGATGTTGCCGCTGCAAAAGTAATTCTTTTTACAGAGCTGTATAGTGACGAAGGAGATGATGATGGTATGGAATGTTGATGTTCTTGAGTCTTTTCATGATGATGTCTTGGTACTTCTGATTGTTCTTGGTCCATCATCTCTTGTTTATGTTCCAATTTCAAGGAGTCTTGTTGAGCGTCGATTGTAGTGCAGGTGGCCAACTCCTCGGTCTGTTCAATTTTCAATGCCATCTTTTGTGGCTGATGTTGTAGCTCCTCTTTGGTGGCTTCGGTTGATGTTATTGCCTCTAATATCTCTGTGGTCAATGAGGTGTTGTCCATAGTGGTCTGTTGAGTTGTTGTTGTTGGTGGTTGACCAACACCAACAACCATAATTGCATTCTCTTGCTGTTGCAATTGCTCTAAAGGTGTTGGAGATGGTAATTGGTGTGGTGATTTATTTATTTCCAAATTGGACATTGATAGGCCTTAAAACAACACCAATAACACAAATACACACACACTTACACTTTACTTGCAATAAATAAGGAATAATATAAACAAGGATTTTATTTTTGTTAATTTTTTATTTACAATTTTTATTTTTTTTTTAATTCTTCAATTTCACATTTTTTCTTCGTTTTTCACAGCAAATTTCCTTGCATTATTTTTTAACAATTTTTGTTATTATTTTTTAAACACCAACTGTTTTTTTCTTTCTTATCACCCGCGTTTTGAAATGTTTTCTTTGTCTCGTCCGTTAATAAAATCCCCCTTAACTTGTCACTCGTTAACTTGAAAATCGTTGTAATCTGTTCTGTACCGAATTTCAGACTAACTTACTACTACGAAAATCTTACTCTGCCAAAAGCGCATTTCTTACCGGGCTGAGCTATAGTACAGCGCTTTGGCAAATAAAAAAATTGTTTGTGTAACTGCGCACTTTATCCTTGAGATGAAAATTCTCCCCCTTCCATAAATACATTCTATCATTGATGTAGAGTATCCATATCCGCAATCATACTCTTAATACATCCCCTCATCACTCTCACTCTCTCTCTGTGTCTCTTTTATTACAACCCATCATGGTGGGTTGAGTAGAACACCAATGTTAAGGAATACAACAGGAATTTCAAACACACACTTTGTCGTGGGGTGGGTGGTAAGGATAAGGAGAGAAATCGAACCATTAAAAAAACACTGAGATGAAAATAATTGCAAAACATATAAAAATTATTTCACAGTGTTGTATGATTGAAATTTCCCCCTTTCTACCCCAACTCCTCCAAAAGTGTTAAACTTGAGGGTTGCGATAAACATAAGGAATGATTGCACAGTGGTTTCCATTTAAGATAAGTGAATACTTTCATGTTTGAAATGAGACATTCTTCATCCAAATGAAAACTTCTGCAAATCAAATTAACTCTTTTTATACCCACCACCATAGAATGGTGACGGGGGTATAATAAGTTTGTCATTCCGTTTGTAACGCATCGAAATATCGATTTCCGACTATATAAAGTATATATATTCTTGATCAGGGAGAAATTCTAAGACGATATAACTATGTCCGTCTGTCCGTCTGTCTGTCTGTCTGTCTGTTGTAATCACGCTACAATCTTCAATAATGAAGCAATCGTGCTGAAATTTTGCACAAACTCGTCTTTTGTCTGCAGGCAGGTCAAGTTCGAAGATGGGCTGTATCGGTCCACGTTTTGGCATAGCCCCCATATATACCGATCTCCCGATTTTACTTCTTGGGCTTATAGAAACCGCAGTTTTTATTCAATTTACCTGAAATTGGAAATCTAGAGGTATTATAGGCCCACAAGTACGTGTGCCAAAAATTGTGAGTATTGGTCCATATTTTGGTATAGCCCCATATAGACCCATCTCCCGATTTTACTTCTTTGGCTTATAGAAATCGCAGTTTTTATTCAATTTACCGGAAATTGGAAATCTGAAGGTATTGTAGGACCACAAATACGTGTGCCAAAAATTGTGAGTATCGGTCCTTATTTTGGTATAGCCCCCATATAGACCGATCTCCCGATTTGGGGTCTTGGGCTTATAGAAACCTTATTTTTTTATCCAATTTGTCTGAAATTGGAAATCTAGAGGTATTTTAGGACCATAAAGAAGTCTGCCGAAAATGGTGAGGATCGGTCCATATTTTGGTATAGCCCCCATATAGACCGATTTCCCGATTTTACTTCTTGGGCTTCTAGAATCCGAAGTTTTTATCCTATTTGCCTGAAATTGGAAATCTAGAGGTATTTTCGGGTCATAAAGAGGTGTGCCGAAAACGGTGAGTATCGGTCCATATTTTAGTATAGCCCCCATAACTCCTTGGGTTTCTAGAAACCGTAGTTTTTATCTGATTTGCCTGAAATTGCCATATAGACCGACTTCACTTCTTGAGGGTGTAGAAGACGCACTGATGATGAAAATTGCTTGAAACTCAATGTAAAATTTCCAGATTTTACTTCTACAGATTTAAGATTTCAAATCAAGACGTTATTTTATAATTTTCTTGCACACTTACAAGAGATGTTAATGATTCCTCTAAAACTCAAACAAAAATGGTTCTTATAAATCCAGAATCTGATATAGTCCTCATGGATGAAATCTTTAAATTTATCTTCGGGAAGTGTCCTCAAGTCCTCAAGCCCTCCTGAAATTTCAAAGGAACCCCTAATATTTGGTTCATGGTGGTGGGTATTTAAGATTCGGCCTGGCCGAACTTACGGCCGTATATACTTGTTTTAAATTAAATGAAACCTTTTTCAAAATAAATGAAAGTCAATTTTCCAAACTCAAGATTTTTTTTTTAAATTTGAGAGAGTCGACTTACATTTTTTCAAAATTTAGAAAAATACGACATTTCCACAAAAATTGGAAAATGTTGGACAATTGAACAATTTTAATATGTGATAATAATCAGCTTTATGATTTTGAAAAAGAAATTCTCTTTTTAAGTTTTACGATTTTTTAAACTTGAAAAAGTGGACTTTTGCACATTTCGATTTTTTACTTAATTTTGGAATGTTGTCTGTTTGTGTCTTAAATTTTTTCAAAAGTTGGATAAGTCAACTTTTCGATAATTCGAATATTTAAAAATTGTAAAAAGTCGAAAAATTTACTTTTTCAAATTTAAAACTTTTAAAACTTGAAAAAACTCGACTTTACTTTATTTTTTTTTTAGAAATTTAAAGAAGACGACTTTTTAAGTTTGTCGACTTTTTTCAAAACACAACAAATTTCAATTTTTCAAAATTTGGGAAAATTTTGACAAAATTGAAAACTCAAAATGGTGAGTTTTCAATTTTGTCAAAATTTGGATATATAAGATTTTTCAATAAATTCGATTTTTAGAAATTGGGAAAATTCTTAAAATCATTGGATTATTTTCAAATGGGAAAATAATCGACTTTACATTTTTTTTAGATATTTGAAGAAGTCGGCGTTTTTAAAAAAGTGGTCTTTTCATTTCATTTTATTAATTTTTTTATTTTAGGAGTTTTAATTTTTTTACTTTTTCAATAGTTGGATTAATTTAAAACTTGAAAATAAATCGATTTTAGGATTTTTTTTTTAATTTGGAAAAGTTTTTTGTTTCAAAGTAAGAAATATCGATTTTTAAAAATGTAAATTTCGAGTTTTTTATTAGTTAGTAAAATTAACTTTTTAAACATTTGAAAAAGTTGATGTTTTGGATTTTGAAATTTTTTTCAAATGGGAAATGTTTATTATCCCACTTTTCTTCGACTTTTCTCAAATTTTCAAGTCTCGATTATCCCACACTTCTTCGACTTTTCTCAAATTTTCAAGTCTCGATTTTCCGATTTTGAATTTTTCCAAATTTTTCTAAATCGACTTTTCGTGTTTAGAAAAATCGAAAGGTAGACTTTTGGGGTTTCGACTTTTTTAAAAGTTGGAAAAGTCAACTATCCCTTTCGGTGTTTCCCAAGAATCAGATAACCGATCGAAGGAAGAATCAACTTTTCGACTTTTTTGAAATTTAAAAAAGACGACGTTTCAATTTTTTAAATAGTCGAATTTTTAAAAAAACGGAAAATTCAACCTTTTCCCAAATTTAAAATGTCAATCATTTGACTTTCTTAAAAGCCAATTTTTCGATTTTTATTTAATTGCAAAAGTCGATTATTTGTTAGAAATTTAAAAAAATCGAGTTGTCCTAACTTCGACTTTTTACACCCAGGGCTGCCAATAAAATTTCAAGAAAAATCGTCACTTTTTTCCGAAAAAATCGTCATAATCGTCACTTCCATTTTAAAAATCGTCAGTGTAAATAATATTCAATCTAAACAATTTTTTTGGTTAAAAACAAAAGTATTTATTTCATATAAAGAACAGAAAATTAATATATCCCACTATGCATTTCAACAACAACAATGAATTCGTCTTTGTATAAAAATAACTTAAAAAATGTATGCAATGCTATGCAATTAAAAAATAATATAAAAATTATTTTTTATACCCACCACCATAGAATGGTGACGGGGGTATAATAAGTTTGTCATTCCGTTTGTAACGCATCGAAATATCGATTTCCGACTATATAAAGTATATATATTCTTGATCAGGGAGAAATTCTAAGACGGTATAACGATGTCCGTCTGTCCGTCTGTCTGTCTGTCTGTCTGTCTGTCTGTCTGTCTGTTGTAATCACGCTACAGTCTTCAATAATGAAGCAATCGTGCTGAAATTTTGCACAAGCTCGTCTTTTGTCTGCAGGAAGGTCAAGTTCGAAGATGGACTATATCGGTCCAGGTTTTGATATAGTCCCCATATAAACCGACCTCCCGATTTGGGGTCTTGGGCTTATAGAAATCGTAGTTTTTATCCAATTTGCCTGAAATTTGAAATCTAGAGGTATTGTAGGACCACAAATACGTGTGCCAAAAATTGTGAGTATCGGTCCATATTTTGGTATAGCCCCCATATAGACTGATCTCCCGATTTTACTTCTTGGGCTTATAGAAAACGCAGTTTTTATTCAATTTACCTGAAATTGGAAATCTAGAGGTATTGTAGGACCACAAATACGTGTGCCAAAAATTGTGAGTATCGGTCCATATTTTGGTATAGCCCCCATATAGACCGATCTCCCGATTTTACTTCTTGGGCTTATAGAAACCGCAGTTTTTATTCAATTTATCTGAAATTGGAAATCTAGAGGTATTGTAGGACCACAAATATGTGTGCCAAAAATTGTGAGTATTGGTCCATATTTTGGTATAGCCCCCATATAGACCGATCTCCCGATTTTACTTCTAGGGCTTATAGAAACCGCAGTTTTTATTCAATTTATCTGAAATTGGAAATCTAGAGGTATTGTAGGACCACAAATATGTGTGCCAAAAATTGTGAGTATCGGTCCATATTTTGGTATAGCCCCCATATAGACCGATCTCCCGATTTTACTTCTTGGGCTTATAGAAACCGCAGTTTTTATTCAATTTACCTGAAATTGGAAATCTAGAGGTATTGTAGGACCACAAATACGTGTGCCAAAAATTGTGAGTATCGGCCCATATTTTGGGATAGCCCCCATATAGACCGATCTCCCGATTTGGGGTCTTGGGCTTATAGAAACCGTAGTTTTTATCCAATTTGTCTGAAATTGGAAATCTAGAGGTATTTTCGGGTCACAAAGAGGTGTGCCGAAAATGGTGAGTATCGGTCCATATTTTAGTATAGCCCCCATAAGAACGATCTCCCGATTTAACTCCTTGGGTTTCTAGAAACCGTAGTTTTTATCTGATATGCCTGAAATTGTAAATATTCTGGTATTTTAGGCTCACAAAAACGTGTATCGGATTAAGTTTTTATCGGTCCATTTGGTAATGCCTCCATATAGACCGACTTCACTTCTTGAGGGTGTAGAAGGCGCACTGATCATGAAAATTGCTTGAAACTCAATGTAAAATTTCCAGATTTTACTTCTACAGATTTAAGATTTCAAATCAAGACGTTATTTTATAATTTTCTTGCACACTTATAAGAGATGTTAATGATTCCTCTAAAACTCAAACAAAAATGGTTCTTATAAATCCAGAATCTGATATAGTCCTCATGGATGAAATCTTTAAATTTATCTTCGGGAAGTGTCCTCAAGTCCTCAAGCCCTCCTGAAATTTCAAAGGACACCCTAATATTTGGTTCATGGTGGTGGGTATTTAAGATTCGGCCCGGCCGAACTTACTGCTGTATATACTTGTTTTTTTAATATATAGTTACAAATTCAGTATGATTTTTATTAAAAAATTTTCCACAATTTGAACATAAATCTCCAATTAAGAGGTACAATATTCAATTGAAATAAAATTTTAACAAAATCTTCTAAAGAAATAAAATTTTGACGAAATAGAAATAAAATTTTGCAAGAATTTACTATAGACAAAAAATTGCCAAAAATGTTCTATAGAAATAAATTTTTCAAGAACGTCCTATAAAAATATGCAAAAATTCTTTACAGATATAAGTACTCAGAAATTTTTCTATAGAAATAACATTTTTGACAAAAATTTCTATATAAATATAATTTTGACGACATTTTCTATAGAAATAAAATTTTGACAAAATTTTCTATAGAACTAAAATTTTGACAAAATTTTATATAAAAATAAAACTTGACAAAATTTTCTATAGAAATATAATTTTGACAAAATTATCTATAGAAATATAATTTTGACAATATTTTCTATAAAACCAAAATGTTGACAAAATTTTATATAGAAATAAAATTTTGACGAACTTTTCTATAGAAATTAAATTTTGGCTACTTTTTCTGTAGAAATAAAATTTGGACAACGTTTTCTGTAAAAAATAATATTTTCTATCAATTCAATATAAAACATTTCTTTCGAATGAAACAATTTTTTACCACAAAAATTTGATCAACAACTTAATTTTTTTTATTTGGTAGATTTTTGGTAAAAATTTCTTCAAATTTTGGTGGAGTATTTTTGGCACGAGTGGCAACCGTGATACTAATACTGTAGGTGTAAAATGAGGTATAGCTCCAACATGTATGAAATTTCTAGCAAAAAATCGCAATTTCTCTATCTGGCAACTGTCAAATGTATTCTTTCTTTTGTTGGCTCTGAGCGTGTAAACGAACAGCTTCTAGTCAAAATGTTTGAACGCAGCTAATATCGTCATTTTTGGGGCAAAAATCGGAAAATCGGCATTGGCTATTTTTTGAGTAAAAAATCGTCAAAATGCCGATAAATCGGCAAAATTGGCAGCCCTGTTTACACCCTGCGTCAGAAGGAGACGAGATAGACACATGGTATCTTTGGCAATAATGGTCAGTGACGGCTCCTGACACAATTGCCACTCGATAATTTTAGAAAATTTTATCAAAAAACTACCAAACAAAAAATTTTATTTTTATAGAAAATGTTATCAAAACTTTATTTCTGTAGAAAAATTTATCCAAATGTTTCTTCTCTATAAAATTTTCTCACAATTTTAATTTTATAGAAAATTTTGTCAAAATTTTATTTCTATAAAAATTGTGTCAAAATTGTATTTCCATAGAAAATTTTGTCAAAATTTTATTTCTATAGATAATTTTTTAATTTTTTTTTTCTATGGAAAATTTTGTCAAAATAATAATCAAAATTTTATTTCTATAGAATTTTTTTATAATTTTGTTAAAGCTTAATTTTTATAGAAAATTTTGTCAAAATTTTATTTCTATAGATAATTTTATTACAATTTTATTTCTATAGAAAATTTTTTAAATTTTTTTATACCCACCACCATAGAATGGTGACGGGGTATAATAAGTTCGTCATTCCGTTTGTAACGCATCGAAATATCGATTTCCGACTATATAAAGTATATATATTCTTGATCAGGGAGAAATTCTAAGACGATATAAGCATGTCCGTCTGTCCGTCTGTCTGTCTGTCTGGCTGTCTGTTGTAATCACGCTACAGCATTCAATAATGGAGCTATCGTCCTGAAATTTGGCACAGAATCGTGTTTTGTCTGCGCACAGGTCAAGTTCGAAGATGGGCCATGTTTTGGTATAGCCCCCATATAAACCGACCTCCCGATTTGGGGTCTTTCGCTTATAGAAACCGTAGTTTTCATCCAATTTGCGCGAAATTGAAAATCTAGAGATATTTTGGGACCTTGAAGAGGTGTGCCAAAAATGGTGAGTGTCGGTCCATGTTTTGGTATAGCCCCCATATAAACCGACCTCCCGATTTTACTTCTTGGGCTTATAGAAACCGTAGTTTTTATCCAATTTGCCTGAAATTGGAAATCTAGAGGTATTTTTGGGCCATAAAGAGGTGTGCCGAAAACGGTTAGTATCGGTCGGTATTTTAGTATAGCCCCCATAAGAACGATTTCCCGATTTAACTCCTTAGGTTTCTATAAACCGTAGTTTTTATCCGATTTGCCTGAAATTGTAAATATTCTCGTATTTAAGGCTCACAAAAACGTGTATCGGATTAAGTTTTTATCGGTCCATTTGGTAATGCCTCCATATAGACCAATTTCACTTCTTGTGAGAATAGAAGGCGCACTGATCATGAAAATTGCTTGAAACTCAATGTAAAATTTCCAGATTTTATTTTTCGGGTGAAAATCTACAGATTTAAAATTTCAAATCAAGACGTTATTTTATAATTTTCTTGCACACTTACAAGAGATGTTAATGATTCCTCTAAAACTCAAACAAAAATGGTTCTTATAAATCCAGAATCTGATATAGTCCTCATAGGTGAAATCTTTAAATGTATCTTCAGGAAGTGTCCTCAAGTCCTCAAGCCCTCCTGAAATTTCAAAGGAAATCCTAATATTTGGTTCATGGTGGTGGGTATTTAAGATTCGGCCCGGCCGAACTTACTGCTGTATATACTTGTTTTTCTATAGAAAATTTTGTCAAAATTTTATTTCTATAGAATTTTTTTCATAATTTTGTTAAAGTTTAATTTTTATAGAAAATTTTGTCAAAATTTTATTTCTATAGATAATTTTATTACAATTTTTTTTTGTATAGAAACATTTACCAAAATTTTGTTTTTATAGAAAATTTTGTGAAAATTTTACTTCTTTAGATAATTTCATCAAAATTTTTTTTCTATAGAAAATTCCATCAAATTTCATTTTTATATTAGAATTTTTTTTTTATCATAATTTTATTTCTATAGAAGATTTAAGAAGATTTTGTATAAATTTTATTTCTATAGAAAATTTTAAAAAATTTTTTTTATATAGAAAATTTTGTCAAAATTTTATTTCTATAGAATTTTTTGCATAATTTTGTTAAAGTTTAATTTTTATAGAAAATTTTGCCAAAATTTTATTTCTATAGACAATTTTATTACAATTTTATTTATATAGAAACTTTTACCAAAATTTTGTTTCTATAGAAAATTTTGTCAAAATTTTACTTCTTTAGATAATTTCATCAAAATGTTGTTTTTATAGAAAATTTCATCAAATTTCAGTTTTATATTAGAATTTTTTTTATCATAATTTTATTTCTATAGAAGATTTAAGAAGATTTTTTCAAAATTTTATTTCTATAGAATTTATTGGATAATTTTGTTAAAGTTTAATTTTTATAGAAAAATTTGCCAAAATGTTATTTCTATAGACAATTTTATTACAATTTTATTTATATAGAAACTTTTACCAAAATTTTGTTTCCATAGAAAATTTTGTCAAAATTTTACTTCTTTAGATAATTTCTTCAAAATTTTATTTCTATAGAAAATTTTGTCAAAACATTAATTCTTTAGATAATTTCATCAAAATTTTACTTCTATATATAGAAATAAAATTCTGATAAAAACTTCTATAGAAGCTTTTATCAAAATTTTTTTTCTATAGAAAATTTCATAAAATTTTCCTTTTTATTTTAGATTTTTTTTTTATCATAATTTTATTTCTATAGAAGATTTAGTAAAAAATGTTTTCTAAAGAAAATTTTGCCAAAATGTCATTTTTTTCGAAAATTTTGTCAATATTTTATTTCTGTGGAAAATTTAGTACCTCTTATTTGGAGAGGAATATTTTGTAAAATCTACCTAAACATCAATAATTCTACCAATCTACCAGACAGTAATAAATCTACCATTTTTAGTATAGAACCCCTTTGATTTTTAAAGAAACCAGTTCAGATTTAGATATAGGACCCATATACATTTTTTGTCCGATATGCACTGATGTGACCACAGAGCCCAAAGTTTACTTTGATTAACGTGAAATTTTACCCAAATTTGCTATAAACGTCAAGATTGGTAGTTTACAAAAAATCGATTTCGACTTTTCTGTTGGCATTGTGACACTGTGCCCCAAACTTAACCCACAGACACTTTTTCTAACTGAAACATTTACAACGGGGGTGGTGTGTTTTTCTTCTGTTTTTCAATTGAATCTCTGCAAATGTTCCCGCGTAATTTCGCTGTCCTCCCCCTGGAAGTTTATTTATATTCACAAAATGTAAATGCAATATACGGAAGGAAAAATCAATGGATATACCATTGCCTCATTCGTGGAGCAGGTTAACACAAACCCAAATATCTCAACAGATAACAGAAAAATCCATGTCACATATCCTTTAGTTCTATCACTATCCTCAATGTGAGTGAAGCCTCTATCTCAATTCACAATTCATGCCTAAAAACTTTATCTATGTTACTCTGCTAACAATCCTTGGTGCTGACGGGGAATAATAGTGGTAGTTTATTGAAAGTGTATAATCCAATTTTATGACTCCTTTTTTATTGTCATGGTTGTTAGGTTTTTTTTCTATTTTTTTAACTTCACTCTGGAGAATTTACCCTGCTGCATTGGGACCTAGTTTATTACATATTTTGTTTAGCGAAGTGGTAGCTTTTATTCGATGTAATTTTAAAATAAAAATTTCGAATATTTTTGAAATGGAACTTCTCTACAGATGATTAAATGAAATATAGAAAAAAATAAAAAAACGTATTGCAAGTAGTTGCAGAAACGAAATTCAGACAAAATTTTTTACAGAAATACAATTTTGACACCATTTTCTATAGAAATTAAATTTTGACAAAATTTTCTTTGGAAATCAAATTTTGACAAAATTTTTTGGCGATAAAAAATTTTGACAAAATTTTCTTTAGAAATAAAATTTTGACCCAAATTTCTTTAGAAATAAAATTTTGACCGAAATTTCTTTAGAAATCAAATTTTGACAAATTTTTCTTTAGAAATCAAATTTAGCCAAAATTTTCTTTAGAAATCAAATTTTGACAAAATTTTCTTTAGAAATCAAATTTTGACAAAATTTTCTATAGAAATCAAATTTTGACAAAATTTTCTATAGAAATCAAATTTTGACAAAATTTTCTATAAAAATTAAACTTTAACTAAATTATGAAAAAACAAGTAAGGAACGTCTAAAGTCGGGCGGGGCCGACTATATTATACCCTGCACCACTTTGTAGATCTAAATTTCCGATACCATATCACATCCGTCAAATGTCTTGGGTGCTATATAAAGGGTGATTCTTTTGAGGTTAGGATTTTCATGCATTAGTATTTGACAGATCACGTGGGATTTCAGACATGGTGTCAAAGAGAAAGATGCTCAGTATGCTTTGACATTTCATCATGAATAGACTTACTAACGAGCCACAACGTCGAATTTTCAGTGAATGGGCCCTAGAAAAGTTGGCAGAAAATCCGCTTTTTTATCGACAAATTTTGTTCAGCGATGAGGCTCATTTCTGGTTGAATGGCTACGTAAATAAGCAAAATTGCCGCATTTGGAGTGAAGAGTAACCAGAAGCCGTTCAAGAACTGCCCATGCATCCCGAAAAATGCACTGTTTGGTGTGGTTTGTACGCTGGTGGAATCATTGGACCGTATTTTTTCAAAGATGCTGTTGGACGCAACGTTACGGTGAATGGCGATCGCTATCGTTCGATGCTAACAAACTTTTTGTTGCCAAAAATGGAAGAACTGATCTTGGTTGACATGTGGTTTCAACAAGATGGCGCTACATGCCACACAGCTCGCGATTCTATGGCCATTTTGAGGGAAAACTTCGGAGAACAATTCATCTCAAGAAATGGACCGGTAAGTTGGCCACCAAGATCATGCGATTTGACGCCTTTAGACTATTTTTTGTGGGGCTACGTCAAGTCTAAAGTCTACAGAAATAAGCCAGCAACTATTCCAGCTTTGGAAGACAACATTTCCGAAGAAATTCGGGCTATTCCGGCCGAAATGCTCGAAAAAGTTGCCCAAAATTCGACTTTCCGAATGGACCACCTAAGACGCAGCCGCGGTCAACATTTAAATGAAATTATCTTCAAAAAGTAAATGTCATGGACCAATCTAACGTTTCAAATAAAGAACCGATGAGATTTTGCAAATTTTATGCGTTTTTTTTTTAAAAAAAGTTATCAAGCTCTTAACAAATCACCCTTTATAAAGGTTTGTCCCAAATACATACATTTAAATATCACTCGATTTGGACAGAATTTGATAGACTTTTACAAAATCTATAGACTCAAAATTTAAGTTGGCTAATGCACTAGGGTGGAACACAATGTTAGTAAAAAAAATATTGGAAACATTTAAATCTGAAGCAATTTTAAGGAAACTTCACAAAAGTTTATTTATGATTTATCGCTCGATATATAAGTATTAGAAGTTTAGGAAAATTAGAGTCATTTTTACAACTTTTCGACTAAGCAGTGGTGATTTAACAAGGAAAATGTTGGTATTTTGACCATTTTTGTCGAAATCAGAAAAACATATATATGGGAGCTATATCTAAATCTGAACCGATTTCAATCAAATTTGGCATACATGACTATATGACTAATTGTACTCCTAGTGCAAAATGTCAACCAAATTGGGCCAAAACTCTGGCTTCTGGGGCCATATAAGTCCATATCGGGCGAAAAATATATAAGGAAGCTATATCTAAATCTGAACCGATTTCAATCAAATTTGGCACACATGACTATACTACCAATTGAACTCCTTGTGCAAAATTTCACGCTAATCGGAATAAAACTCTGGCTTCTGGGTCCATATAAGTGCATATCGGGCGAAAGATATATATGGGAGCTATATCTAAATCTGAATCGATTTCAACCAAATTTGGCACGCATAGCTACAATGCTAAATCTACTCCCTGTGCAAAATTTCAACCAAATTGCCCCAAAACTCTGGCTTCTGGGGCCATATAAGTCCATATCGGGCGAAAAATATATATGGAAGCTATATCTAAATCTGAACCGATTCCAATCAAATTTGGCACACATGACTATACTACTAATTGTACTCCTAGTGCAAAATTTCAACCAAATTCGGCCAAAAATCTGGCTTTTGGGGCCATATAAGTCCATATAGGGCGACAGATATATATATGGGAGCTATATCTAAATCTGAACCGATTTCAATGAAATTTTGCACACTTGATTATACGACTAAGTTTTATGTTTGTACAAAATTTCAAGCAAATCGGTATAAAACTCTAGCTGCTGGGTCCATATTAGTGCATATCGGGCGAAAAATATATATGGGAGCTATATCTAAATCTGAACCGATTTCTTCCAAAATCAATAGGGTTCTATTCTGACCAAAATTAGGAACATGTGCCAAATTTGAAGACGATTGGACTTAAATTGCGACCTAGACTTTGATCACAAAAATGTGTTCACAGACAGACGGACGGACGGACGGACAGACGGACATGGTTATATCGACTCAGGGACCCACCCTGAGCATTTTTGCCAAAGACACCATGTGTCTATCTCGTCTCCTTCTTGGTGTTACAAACATATGTACTAACTTATAATACCCTGTTCCACAGTGTGGCGCAGGGTATAAAAATTCTATAGAAACAAAATGTTTACAAAATTTTCTATAGAAATCAAAGTTTGACAAAATTTTCTATAGAAATCAAATTTTAACAAAATTTTCTATAGAAATAAAATTTGGACAAAATTTTCTATAGAAATAAAATTTTGACAAAATTTTCTATAGAAATAAAATTTTCTCTAGGAATAAGATTTTTCTATAGTATAAAATTTTGATAAAGTTGCTGTAGGAATACAAATCTGACTAAATTTTCTATCGAAATATAATTAAAAAATTTTTTTGGAATAAAAATTTGGCAAAAATAGAGATAACATTTTGAAAAAATTTTTCTCTAGAAATAAAATATTGACATAATTTTCTATAGAAATGAGGTTTTGACAAATTTTCTATAGTATAAAATTTTGATAAAACTTTCCCTAAGAATACAATTCTAACAAAATTTTCTATCGAAATAAAACTTTTTAGAAAATTTTCTCTAGAAATAAAATATTGACAAAATTTTCTATAGGAATAAAACTTTGATAAAACTTTCACTAGGAATACAACTCAGACAGAGTTTTCTATCAAAATAAAATTTTGACAAAATTTTCTGTAAAAATAAAATTTTGACAAAAATTTCTTTAGAAATAAAATTTTGACAAAATTCTCTTTAGAAATGTTGACAAAATTTTCGATAGAAATCAAATTTTGACAAATTTTCTATAGAAATCAAATTTAGATAAAATTTTCCATAGAAATAAAATGTTGACAAAATTTTTTACATAAATAAAATGTTGACAAAGCTTTCTATAGAAATAACATTTTGACAAAATTTTCTATAGGAATAAGATTTTTCTATAGTATAAAATTTTGATAGAACTTTCTAATAGGTTAGGTTAGGTTAGGTGGTAGCCCGATGTAATAGTCTATTTAGTCCATTGTTATACCACATTGGTGAACTTCTCTCTTATCACTGAGTGCTGCCCGATTCCATGTTAAGCTAAATGACAAGGGACCTCCTTTTTATAGCCGAGTCCGAACGGCGTTCCACATTCCAGTGAAACCACTTAGAGAAGCTTTGAAACCCTCAGATATGTCACCAGCATCACTGAGGTGGGATAATCTACCGCTGGAAAACTTTTTTGGTGTTCGGTCGAAGCAGGAATCGAACCCACGACCTTGTGTATGCAAGGCGGGCATGCTAACCATTGCACCACGGTGGCTCCCAACTTTCACTAGGAATACAACTCAGACAGAGTTTTCTATTAAAATAAAATTTAGATAAAATTTTCCATAGAAATAAAATTTTGAAATTTTTTTATAGAAATAAAATTTTAACGAAATTATCTCTAGGAATAAGATTTTGACAAATGTTTCTATAGTATAAAATTTCGATAAAACTTTCTCTAGGTTAGGTTAGGTTAGGTTAAAGTGGCAGCCCGATTAAATTTCAGGCTCACTTAGACTATTCAGTCCATTGTGATACCACATTTAACTAAAAGTACCTATTACATATGGGCACTTCTAGTCTTAACCACTGAACCTTCTCTATTATTTACTTTTGTGGAACCAACCAGATTGCTCCAAAAACATTAACAAACTGCTTAAGTTAACGTTTTCCAGGTCAGCCAGTAATTTAAAGCTATATGCTACTAAAATTCGCTTACGCCTTACACAAAAAGCAGGACACTCACACAAGAGGTGTTTAATTGATTCCTTTTCCTCCACGTCATGACAGCTTATACAATAGTCATTATACTTCGCACCAATAGTTTTTGCAAAATCGCCTATCAGGCAGCTACCCATTATAGCAGATATCAGGAGTGATATCTGGCGTCTCGAGAACACTAGCATATCTAGTGTGCGGTTTAAGTTTAAATGGGGCCATATTTGCTTGGTGTCGTTACAACCCTTGCAATTTTCCCATCGAATATTGGCCATCATAACAGCCTTCTCACGCAGTAAGAGCTTGCAGGTGGCCAGAGGCATACCAACAGATTCTAGTTCCCCTGGAATATGTAAGGTAGTTCCTAGCCTTGCTAACACATCTGCTTCACAGTTCCCCGGTATGTTCCTATGACCAGGCACCCATATTAGGTGAATATTGTACTGCTCAGCCATCTCGTTGAGAGATTTGCGGCAGTCTATGGCCGTTTTTGAGTTAAGAAACACAGAGTCCAAGGATTTTATTGCAGGTTGACTGTCTGAGTATATATCAATGCCAATATTTGTTGGAACATTACTTCTCAGCCAATTCACCACCTCTCTTATTGCCAATATTTCAGCCTGAAAAACACTACAGTGATTAGGTAATCTTTTCGCTATTCGAATTTCCAGATCTTTAGAATATACTCCGAACCCCACTTGTCCATTCAATTTGGAGCCATCAGTATAGAAATCTATATATCTTTTATTCCCCGGGGTCTGTGTACACCACGCCTCACTGTTGGGAATTAGAGTTTCAAACTTTTTGTCGAAAAGTGGTTTTGCCAGGGTGTAATCCACTACGTTAGGCACATCTGGCATTACTTTGAGGACCGAACTATGACCGTACATTTTTTGCGACCACAGCGATAGCTCGCGCAACCGCACAGCCGTTGTTGCAGCTGACTGTTTGGCCAAAATGTCTAAAGGCAATAGATGTAGCATGACATTAAGGGAGTCTGTTCCTGTCTTACTAAATGCGCCTGAGATACATAAGCTCGCCATACGCTGAACTTTATCTAAACAAGTCGGTTTCTGAAGTGCCGGCCACCAGACTACAACACCATATAGCATTATAGGTCTAACCACTGCCGTGTATAGCCAATGCACAATTTTTGGTCTTAGTCCCCACTTTTTCCCTATTGCCTTTTTGCACGAGTACAAAGCTACCGTGGCTTTTCTCGCCCTCTCTTTAATATTAAGCCTAAAATTCAGCTTCCTGTCCAAAATAACGCCAAGGTATTTTGCACACTCACCAAAGGGAATTTCAGTACCCCCTAAGGAAATGGGCCTAACCGTGGGAGTTTTGCGATCTTTGCAGTACATGACTATTTCTGTCTTTGCTGGATTTACACCAAGACCATTATCTTTCGCCCATTTCTCAGTCATCCGGAGAGCTCTCTGTATAATATCTCTGATTGTGGATGGGAATTTTCCCCTGACTGCTAGCGCCACATCATCTGCGTATGCCACCACTTTTATCCTTTCTTTTTCTAGAGAAACCAGAAGGTTGTTTATAGCAACATTCCAAAGAAGAGGTGATAGAACTCCTCCTTGGGGAGTGCCTCTGTTCACATACCTTTGTATGTTTGCTTGCCCTAGTGTGGCTGAAATACGTCTCTTTATTAGAAGTTCGTCTAACAGCCTAAGTATACCTGTATCAACATTCAGAGTTGTCAGTCCATTTAATATCGAGCTCGGATGGACATTATTGAACGCCCCTTCGATGTCTAGAAACGCCACGATTGTGTATTCTTTGACAGATAGTGAGCTTTCAATAAAGCTGACCAGTTCATGCAATGCGGTCTCAGTAGACCTGCCCTTCGAGTATGCATGCTGTCGTTTCGAGAGCAAACTTGAATCCACGCTAGTTCTAAGATACATGTCTATCATCCTCTCCAGGGTCTTAAGTAGGAATGAGGATAAGCTGATTGGTCGGAAATCCTTCGCACTCGAGTGAGAGGCTTTTCCTGCTTTAGGTATGAAGACGACTTTTGTTTCCCTCCACTTTTCTGGAATATATGCTAAGTTTACACATTGTTTATATATCACCGTCAACCAGGGGATAATTCTTTCAGCCACTGCCTGTAACTCCGCCGGAGTAATTCCATCAGGTCCGGGGGATTTGAATGGTCCAAAGCTATTTAAAGCCCATTTTATTCTAGATTCCGACACAATTTCCTCGATAGGAAGTGATCGCCGAGCCTCTGTTACACCGCCGGAACATGGTTCAACCGTCTGATTTCCAGGGAAGTGTGTGTCCAAAAGTACCTCCAACGTCTCCTCACTGGACGTTGTCCAATTTCCCTCCGATGTTTTAATGAAACCTGGAGCGGTGTTAGTGGATGCTAGTACCTTCCGTAGTCTGGAAGCCTCTGACGTATTCTCAATACTGCTACAGTAATCATCCCAAGAGTTTTGTTGAGACCTTCTCAGTTCTCGTTTATATTCTCTCAGATTCATCTTGTAAGTGTCCCAATCCTCCGGAGCTCTTGTGGACTTTGCTTTGTTAAAGAGCTTCCTGCAGGATTTCCTCATATTACTTAACTCCGTAGTCCACCATGGCGGCAGATTTTTTCCCCTTGGCTTTCCCCTAGGGCAAGCAGCTTTCAGTGAAATGTTGAAGGCCTTCGTAATCCGCTCCACTGCGTGTTCGATATCTTGCACAGTGCTCATATTTGTCTCCGGCATTTCCGGTATCATCAAATTGAACGATTCCCTATACCTATTCCAATCAGCTTTCCTAACATTTGGCGGAAATATGGTCTTTGAAGTACGAACAGCCAATCTGAAACTGATGTAGCGATGATCTGAGAAGCTATGTTCCCTCAAAACTTGCCACTCAGATATCTTATCATTCAGTTCCGGAGAGGTCAACGTTACGTCCAAAACCTCTTGTCTGTTCCTGGTGACGAAGGTTGGTGCATCTCCCTTATTGCAAACTACCAGGTTAGTACGCAAAATAAACTCTATTAGCGACTCTCCCCTTGCATTAGTATCACTACTTCCCCAAATACTATGATGTGCATTTGCATCGCATCCCATAATGAGCTTTGTCTTTGTTTTTAGTGACTCCTCAACTAAGGTCTTAACGGCACAGGGTGGCATATCCCTATCATGTCCCATGTAGACCGAAGATACCCAATATTTGCATGTGGATATCTCTAGACTGGCTACGACAGTATCTGCATTGCTCAATGAAGGAAGCAGAAACAAGTTTAGTTCGTTTTTAGCAATTATACATGCTCGATTTATATCGTTACCGGTATTATGCAAAAGTTTGAAACCCGGAGTGCTTAATTCACAGATCTTGTTCTTATATATGTATGGTTCTTGAATAAGAACTATATCTATGTCTCCTTTCATCAGGAGAACTTTTAAGGCAGCACAAGCGGCCTTACAATGGTGAAGATTTATCTGGAGGAACCGTAGAACCATCCAAATTTTCAACCACCGTCACATCAGCCGCTTCAATTGAGTCATCAAGGGCTTCCTCTTCACAGATCTCGGTGACTCTCGCAACAGTCCGCGGTTCAGCTTTGGTGAGGCTTGAGCCTGTAGAAACTTCCCGCATATGATTTTCGCCATAGTCTGCCGGTTTTATGTCTCCTTCGGCTTCGCTAGGAGATTTTTTCACTGCTGACTCTACCGGTGGCTTGTCCGTTTCGGTATCCTTTGGCTGATCGCTTTTGTATACCTTCATATGGATATCATGAAAGCCATAACTTACGCGTCCTTGGGTCTGGGCTAGATGTGGTAGCGACTCTATGTTTAATATAAACACCGCATGTCGTCTTGGTCCATCCACCTCATCCAAACGACCAACCTTCCAATCGGCGGTTGGAAGATCTGGGTTACATTCTTTTAGTCTCTCTAGTATTGACTCAGGATCAGGAGGGTTTGCCGGTATCCATGCATGTGCTCTAGGTTTAGCCGGTATGTCTTTTTTATCGACTAACTCCAAAGCGGCTCCTTCCCAAACTTCACCAATTAGCATCAATGCAGCTTTAAAGCAATCCATAGACCTCTGGTCTGCAAAAGCTATTAACTTATATCGTCCTTGATACCATCCAGCATCTTGCTGTCGAGGACTTGGTCCGGGAAACTTTTTTCGCACCTCTGAGTAGACACCAGACATCGCGTTCTCAATTTCCCCCCATTTTTGCTTTGGAATCATACCGTCCAATGCTCCTTTATTAATAATAGCCATCACAAGGCTGTCTTTTGCAACTGAGGCAAACGATCTTTGATCCCGTTTAGAGGATGGTAGCTCATCCGGTGATCGTTCCCTTTTTCCAGCTTCAAGAATTCCTTGAGCCCATTTTAAGGAATCGCTTTGCTTAGCCGACAACGTGCTTGGGTCGACTGATCCTAATTTCGAGAGGGATTGCCTCCTTTTGATGTCGTCACCTTAGAAAAGGTTCGACTTGCCAAAGTGTCACCGCCAGTCGACCCGTCTACAGGTCGACTAATTGGGCCTGACTCTTGGTCGCTGCCCAAATTTATAACTTCAGTCGTTACCCGTCCACTGGGCCCTGAAGTTAGCAACCCAATGGATGACTTTGAATTTCGCTGCATGGTGGTTTATTATTTCCACCACACATGAAATTCGTAATAAGTACTTATTACGATGAAATACTCCGCTATTAGAAAACACGTCCGTTCAGTTCGACGGTTGAATCTGTTGAATCTTTCTCTAAAAATACAAGTCTAACAAAATTTTGAACCGAAATAAAATGTTGACCAAATTTTCTCTAGGAATAAATTTTTGATAAAATTTGCTCTAGGAATAAAATGTAGAGCAAATTTTATATTTGCTCTAGGAATAAAATGTTGATAAAATTTTCAATCGAAATAAAATTTTGACAAAATTTTCTATCGAAATTAAACTGGTACAAAATTTTCTATCGAAATTAAATTTTTACAAAATTTTTTCTACGAATAAAATGTTGACAAAATTTTCTATCGAAATAAAATTTTGACAACGTTTTCTATAGATATTAAAATGTGACAAAATATTCTATAGAAATCAAAAAACGGCAAAATGAGATTTTTTATTTGATAGTTTTTCGGTAACACTTTCTTAAAATTTTGAAACTTGTATCGATTTGTTACAGCAGAGCCTATAACTTTATTTTCTTCGTAAAAATAGGTCCATAATTTATTGAGGATTTTTGTAAGGAATTTTAATTTAAATTGCGGATTGTTTTAGTACTAATGCTTCCAAATTTGAGGACAAGAGCCAGGGAAGTTCTGGCAACACTGATCGGTATGATTATGTTGTGATCATAGCCCTTTGCATCCTTGACGTATAATTTCTTAGCGAAAGAGAACAGGCTTTTATTGCATTGTCATTGTTAGGAGTCAAATCAGGGTTGCCACGTGTGTGACATAAAGTCCCCCAAAAATATAATCTTGTAATATAAACTGCGCTTTACCTTAATGCAACATTTCCAAACTTGTCTTTTACTTTGTAAAACACATTTCCACACTGTTAGCCCGCCTATAAACTAGAAAATTTGACAATAAGCATTTTTCGCTTAAATATGGCAAATTCGACAAATGAACAATTAAATGTTGTAATTTCGTAAATATCCCAATATCAGACAATATAATAAACTAGATCATATTATTCAAGCAATAAACTAAAAAGGCAACGAACGATCTAATCATCATCATCATCATCATCACCATGATCATAGTTACAAAGGTTCTTTGTTTATTGGCTATGTGTGTGTGTATTTATGTGTGATTGTGAGGTTTTGCCATATTTAGAGGGTATTGGTTTAATGGATGTCGTTCGTTGTACCCCCATAATTTACATTCAAGTGAAACCTAATGCTCAATTTAACCTCCATTTAAGATTCGGAAATGTCATGTAAAACGCACCATTTTATTACCCTATAAGCATTTGTTGTTGGCGTTACGGGTGGCGATAGCTAAAAGGTGTTTTTGTTGTTGTTGATAAAAACCAACACAGATAGTGGTGGACATTCTCATTAAACGGTATCATTTTTCTGCTCCAATTTTAATTCTTCTATAAAATTCTCACCTACGCCCTCCATGAAATAGACTTTATGATATGGTAAAATAGACCCTCGCAAACTTGACAATCTGAAGAATTCTTTAAAAGACTGATGAATATGATGGTGATATCTTTATACGAGTATGAAATGAATGAACAAAGCCGACCATCATTGTCATCAATGAAATTAACCTTCTTTGTCTGAGTACTACTGTGTGTTATTGCATACAGCTCTTGTTGATGTGTTGTCGTTTTTGTTTCTTGTACTCTGAGAACAGTGTGACAACACCACAAACACTCATTATTATGCAAATGTTAACCACTGATATTAACATTTCAGTTATTCAGGTACTGTTGCTGTGCTGTCACTATGATTATCTGTTGGCTATGATGATATTCCACATGAGATCTAAGGTGCGTTACACATGCCCAAACATGCACTTTACCACAACTGTCCATGGACACTCGTCCAATTCAATCGCAATTTGACGACAACCTTTTTCACAACATTCTTAACTTAACCATTGTCCAGAAAATGTTGTACTACATAGAAATGTACTTGCACAGTGGGTGAAATTTTATAAAATTATTCACTTGATTTTCAATAACTCGAAATATTTTAATTCGAATTTTCTTTGACTCAAACTATAGAGAGATTTAGGTTTTTATACCCTCAACCATAGGATGGGGGGTATATTAACTTTGTCATTCCGTTTGTAACACATCGAAATATTGCTCTAAGACCCCATAAAGTATATATATTCTGGGTCGTGGTGAAATTCTGAGTCGATCTGAGCATGTCCGTCCGTCCGTCCGTCTGTTGAAATCACGCTAACTTCCGAACGAAACAAGCTATCGACTTGAAACTTGGCACAAGTAGTTGTTATTGATGTAGGTCGGATGGTATTGCAAATGGGCAATATCGGTCCACTTTTACGTATAGCCCCCATATAAACGGACCCCCAAATTTGGCTTGTGATTGCTCTAAGAGAAGCAAATTTCATCCGATCCCGCTGAAATTTGGTACATGGTGTTAGTATATGGTCTCTAACAACCATGCAGAAATTGGTCCATATCGGTCCATAATTACATATAGCTTCCATATAAACCGATCCCCAGATTTGGCTTGCGAAGCCTCAAAGAGAAGCAAATTTCATCCGATCTTGCTGAAATTTGGTACATGGTGTTGGTATATGGTCTCTACTAAGCATGCAAAAATTGGTCCACATCGGTCCATAATTATATATAGCCCCCATATAAACCGATCCCCCGATTTGGCTTGCCGAGCCTCTAAGAGAAGTAAATTTCATCCGATTCGGCTGAAATTTGGTATATGGTGTTGGTATATGGTCTCTAACAACCATGCAAAAATTGGTCCACATCGGTCCACAATTATATATAGCCCCCATATAAACCGATCCCCAGATTTGGCTTGCGGAGCCTCTAAGAGAAGCAAATTTCATCCGACCCGGCTGAAATTTGGTACATGGTGTTAGAATATGGTCTCTAATGACCATGCAAAAATTAGTCCACATCGGTCCATAATTATATATAGCCCCCATATAAACCGATCACCAGATTTGACCTCTGGAGCCTCTTGGAAGGCCAAAATTCATCTGATTCAGTTGATATTTGGTACGTGGTGTTAATATATGGCCTCAAACGTGGTGGTAGTATATTTTATTTAACAACAATGCCAAAAGTGCTCCATATCAGTCCATAAGCATATGTAGCCCCCATATAAACCGAACCCGAGATTTGGTTTTGAAGCCTTTTGGAGGAGCAAATTTCATCCGATTTGAAATTTGGTACATCGTGCTAGTATATGGCCGTTAACAACCCTGCCTAACTAGGTCCATACCGGTCTATAGTTATATATAGCCCTCAGATAAATCGATCCCCAATCACACAAAAATTGGTCCATATCAATTTCATAATGCTATATAGCCCCCATAAAGGGTGATACGGTCAAAATTTGGTCAAGGGAAAACGCGTGTAAATCGGTGAAATCGTTTATTTAAAAAATCAAGTTAAATTTCTTTTTCGAGTTCAATTAGTATAAAATTCAGGAAAAATATTCAGTTAGGCTTTCGCTTTTCCAAATCCGAATTGCCGGGCCTCACGCTTGACACCTGCCATCAGATTTTGTACAGCCACCTTGTCCACCTTCTTCGCCGCAGAAAGCAAGTTTGCCTTGAACTGCTGCTCGTCCTTAGCAGTTGTTTTGGTCTTATTTAGGTTCCGTCTATAGGGTCTTATAGGGTTCTTGTTCTTGGGAACCACCTGCACGTTGTTGGCGGCGTACCACTCCATGGCCTTTTTACCGCAATGGCAAGATGCCAAATCCGGCCAAAACAGTACGGAACAACCGTGTTTCTTCAGGAAAGGCAGCAGACGTTTATTCAAACACTCTTTCACGTAAATTTCTTGGTTGACAGTCCCGGAAGCTATGAAAATGCTGCTTTTCAAGCCACAGGTACAGATGGCTTGCCAAACCAGATATTTCTTTGCGAACTTTGACAGTTTTATGTGCTTGAAAATATCTGCTACCTTTCCTCTTCCTTTTGCCGTATAAAACTCCTGTCCCGGAAGCTGCTTGTAGTCGGTTTTGACGTAGGTTTCGTCATCCATTACCACGCAGTCAAACTTCGTCAGCATCGTCGTGTACACCCTCCGGGATCGCGCTTTGGCCGTCGTATTTTGTTTATAATCGCGATTTGGAGTCTCGTTTTTTGGCTCGATGCACGGTTGTAGACGATACACCCAGCTTATTTGCGGCATCTCGGAGAGAGAGGTTGGGGTTTCGCTTGAAACTACCGGCAACTTTCTTTGTCGTCTCAGCGGCTTCCGGTTTTCGATTTCCCCCCGATCCAGACTTCCTGGCTGTCGACAAACGTTCCCCAAACACTTTAATTACATTTGTAACGGTTGATTTGGCAACTTTTAGCGATTTTGCCAGCTTTGCGTGCGAGTAGCTCGGATTTTCGCGATGCGCGAGCAAAATTTTGATACGCTGCTCTTCTTGCTTGGACGGCATTTTGACAACAGAAGAGTGAATTCCAAAATCAAAATAGGAGCAACATTCTACACACACATACACCTTCAAAATGAGGGGTGTGACTTACCTATACATAAATTTTTTGTTTAATATATACCACGTATGGACTAACTCACAATTTAGAAAACGATGTTAAGAAGATTTAAGATACCACAACCCAAGTAATTCGATTGTGGATGACAGTCTTTCGTAGAAGTGTCTACGCAATCCATGGTGGAGGGTACATAAGATTCGGCGTGGCCGAACTTACGGCCGTATATACTTGTTTGGTTTAATATACCACATATGGACTACCTTGCAATTTAGAAGACGGTATTAGGAAGTTTTTAAGATACCTTGCCATCGGCAAGTGATACCGCAACCCAAGTAATTCGATTATGGATGACAGTCTTCAGTAGAAGTTTCTACGCAATCCATGGTGGAGCCATAAGCTTCGGCCTGGCCGAACTTACGACCGTATATACTTGTTTGTATTGTGTTTTCCATCCCTGTCGTATAACTTCAAAAACGTCTAGCTTACCATAGAGCTGTAAGTTGACAGATTACAACACTAGGATTTGTCTATAGAATTCTAAATGTTGTTGCCCCCAATGTTTTGGCTCATAATCTGAGAGAAATGAGTGCATTGTACTAGACTGTGATTTGTTGGCGGTTACGCCGTTTTGTTTGCAATAAACGATGACAGTGGCGAAGATGACGGCGACCAACTATTGCTAACAGAATTTGCCAGACTCTCGTTCCCACAAGTTCCCAATAAATTGTTGCCAACTATTTATGAAACAAATTAAAATCCTTCAAATATTTACATATTTTAGATGTGGCTATCCCGTTTTCGCTGAACGCCTATTTAATTGTGAAAATTTTTTGTCATAAGTTGTTATAAATGAACATCCTCTTAGTTGAATAAACATCGTTACTGGTGATGAAGTAGTAGATCTACCACGACCATACCAAGTTGAAAAATCATATGATTATCCTGGTCATACCTCAACATCGATGGCATAGTCGAATATCAACTCACTAATGTCCTTATCCCCATCAACGAAAAAAGAAACAAATTATGGTAAAATTCTCCAATACTGGCAACACTGCCATATGAGTGACATGAAGTGACCACCAACAGAGTTTTGTCACAATTCGCTACATACACACACGCATCTGTGTATGTCACAATGGAAAACTCTACTTGAGGTGATATCTGCATCAAAGTGATTTGTTATTGTTGTTGTTTTTATAGTTGTTCTCTTTTTTTCTGTTTATGCGTGTGTTCAAATGGTGCATGTAAGCCTTTGTATGTGAGCAAGATCTTATCGTTAAATAAAAACGAGCTCACAAACCATAAAACTCCTCCAAGCTCAACTCACAACGATGGGGCGATTGAATTACACGAGTCGGTGTTTACATGGTTTTATGAGCCCCCGCTTGTTATTGTCATACTCTCGCTTGGCACATTTAATGGCGACATGCATAAATTGCATTTTAATGATGTTCTTTTTTTTTTTTGTTGTTGTTGCTTACTTTTCATATAGCTTGGTGGTGTTACTATTCAATGATTTACGGCTATGAATTTAAAGACAGAAACAACAAAAAAATACCGAAAAATGTCATAGATGACACACAATAATTTCTTCTAAAGTCCCCTTATCACTCTCTGTAGAAATCTTTTAAACTCCCCGTATTGAAGATAAATTGTTAAGATTTATATTTTGATATTGAAATAAAAAAACGTAGTTTCAGTAATGGCAATGAATCATTGTGCTACTTGTAATCCATCAAAATATCTTCACGTTTTTTAAGGGATCTTGAAATATTTTTGTCATTAGATCTTAATTTTTTTTATCTGTTTCTCTCTCTCTCCCTTCAAGAAAAATTCCAAAAGGTTAATGTACTGTTTAGAATTTAACATATCCAGTTAATGTTGCATTCAATGAAACGGGAGAGAACTGTTAACTTCGATCTGCTTAATAGATAGTTGGCTTCTGTTCACAACATTATGCTGATCTATTTAGTATCCACTACCAAAGGCCATTTAGTATTACAGGGTGAACGATATGTATTGCACCCTACTTCAGGTTGTTATCAATTCTAAAACACTGCTCTGACTGATGGGAAGACTTATTCCAGTGACAGTTCATTTTATTGTTTACAAGCTTACAAAAGTATTTGGATCTATTGCATTCAGAAATAACGTTCTGTATGTATGATGAAATCAAATCCTAATAGGGTGATTGGTTGGAAAATCACAAGTGGCTATCGTAAGAGGCCTCCAGGTTTTACATGTGAATAAATTCTTCTTTACCGTGTTAGTGGCAGAGGACAAAATACGGCATCGTCATCTGAAAGATTGCCAACAGTCACGGTTGCCACTTCATCCAAAAACAAACCATCAAAATATAAAAAAAAAAACAAGTATATACGGCCGTAAGTTCGGCCAGGCCGAAGCTTATGTACCCTCCATCATGGATTGCGTAGAAACTTCATCTAAACACTGCCATCCACAATCGAATTACTTAAGTTGCGGTAACGCTTGCCGATGGCAAGTTATCTTAAAACCTCCTAACACCATCTTCTAAATTGTATGTAAGTCCATACGTGGTATATATTAAATCAAAAAAGATCGATCCAATACGTATATAATTCAGTTTGACAAAGTAGACAAACTGAATTAACAAATTGACAAAATTTTCTACAGAAATAAAATTTTAACAAAATTTTCTATAGAAATAAAATTTTCACAAAATTTTCTATAGAAATAAAAATTTTGACAAAATTTTCTATAGAAAGAAAATTTTGACAAAAAATTCTACAGAAATAAAATATTAACAAAATTTTCTATAGAAATAAAATTTTGACAATGATGAAAATTTTATTATGAACCGAATAAAATTTTAACAAAATTTTCTCTAGAAATAAAATTTTGACAAAATTTTCTATAGAAATAAAATTTCGACAAAATTTTCTATAGAAATAAAATTTTGACAAAATTTTCTATAGAAATAAAATTATGGTAGATTATTTTTGGTTCTAGTGGCAACCATGATTATGAACCGATATGGACCAATTTTGGTATGGTTGTTAGCGACCATATACTAACACCACGTGCCTAATTTGAACCGGATCGAATGAATTTTGCTCCTCCAAGAGGCTCCGGAGGTCAAATCTGGAGAATGTTTTATATGGGGGCTATATACAATTATGGGCCGATATGGACCAATTCTGGCACGGTTGTTAAAGATCATATACTAACACCATGTTCCAAATTACAACCGGATTGGATGAAATTTGCTTCTCTTGGAGACTTCGCAAGCCAAATCTGGGGATCGGTTTATATGGGGGCTATATATAATTATGAACCGATGTGGATCAATCTTTGCATGGTTGCTAGAGACCATATACCAATATCATGTATCAAATTTCAGCTGGATCGGATGCAATTTGCTCCTCTTTGAGGCTTCGCAAGAAAAATTTGGAGATCGGTTTATATGGGGTCTATATATTATTATGGACCGATGTGGACCAATTTTTGCATGGTTGTTAGAGACCATATACCAACATCATGTACCAAATTTCAGCCGGATCGGATGAAATTTTCTTCTCTTTGAGGCTCCGCAAGCCAAATCTGGGGATCGGTTTATATGGGGGCTATATATAATTATGGACCGATGTGAACCAATTTTTGCATGGTTGTTAGAGACCATATACCAACACCATGTACCAAATTTCAGCCGGATCGGATGAAATATGCTTCTGTTAGAGGTTCCACAAGCCAAATCTGAGGGTCCCTTTATATGGGGGGCTATACGTAAAAGTGGACCGATATGGTCCATTTTCAATACCATCCGACCTACATCGATAACAATTACTTGTGCCATGTTTCAAGTCGATAGCTTGTCTCGTTCGGAAGTTAGCGTGATTTCAACAGACGGACGGACGGACGGACGGACATGCTTAGATCGACTCAGAATTTCACCACGACCCAGAATATATATACTTTATGGGGTCTTAGAGCAATATTTCCATGTGTTACAAACGGAATGACAAAGTTAACATACCCCCATCCTATGATGGAGGGTATAAAAATTATTAAAAAACTAGCACATAAAAAATCTTATTTTGCAGTGTTTGGTTTCTACAGAAAATTTTGTCACTTTTTTTCCTATAAAAAATGTGTCAAAATTTTATTCCTATAGAAAATTTTGCCAAAATGTTATTCCTATAAAAATTTTGCCAAAATTTTATTCCCAGAGAAAATTTTGTCAAATTTTTATCCCTATAGAAATTTTTTTTCAAAATTTTATTCCTAGAGAAAATGTTGGCAAAATTGTTTCCTATATAAAATTTTGTCAAACTTTTATCCCTATAGAAACTTTTTTCAAAATTTTATTCCTATAGAAAATTTTGTCACAATTTTATCCATATAGAAAATTTTATCAAAATTTTATTCCCAGAGAAAATTTTGTCAAATTTTTTTCAAAATTTTATTCTTAGAGAAAATGTGGTCAAAATTGTTTCCTATATAAAATGTTGTCAAACTTTTATCCCTATAGAAAATTTTTTCAAAATTTTATTCTTATAGAAAATTTTGTCACAATTTTTTCCTATGGAAAATTTTACCAAAATTTTATTTGTATGGAAAAATTCGTTAAAACTTTATTTATATAGAAAATGTTATCCCAATTTTATTCCAATAGAAAATTTTGTTACGATTTTATTTATATAGAAAATTTTGTCAAAATTTTATTCTTAGAAAAAATGTGGTCAATATTGTATCCTATAGAAAATTTTACCAAAATTTTATTTGTATGGAAAAATTCGTTAAAACTTTATTTATATAGAAAATGTTGTCCCAATTTTATTCCAATAGAAAATTTTGTTACGATTTTATTTATATAGAAAATTTTGTCAAAATTTTATTCTTAGAAAAAATGTGGTCAATATTGTATCCTATAGAAAATTTTGACAAAATTTTTTACTACTTTTCCTCTGTTGGTTAAGCCACACTTGTAGTTTAGTCAATGCATGGTTTTAAGCTGAGATCAAAAACAACAATAACGATTGAGGAGAAACCAACAATAACAAACGAATGAAGATAGAGGAAGCACGCTCAAAAACAAACCCAGCCAACTACATTCAAATCGATGAGTGTTTGGCAAAGGAAAAGAGATATATGTTACTTGCAAGTTGGTTTAAGGAGTAGCCGACTATCAAACCTTTTTTCGGAAGGTTTAAGTGTAGTTCACTTTGGGTTGAGTGAATTACCCGAATTTATTCTGATTATTGGTTGATAGTTTTGCTGCAAGTAGAGGATGCTGATGAGGAATGTGGTAATTCCGAAAAAGCTGTACATCCAACCATCTTGCAGTCTATAGGGTTTTGCCCAAATAAATTTGACAAGTATACTTTTCCTCTGTTGGTTAAGCTACACTTGTAATTTAGTCAATGCATGGTTTTAAGCTGAGATCAAAAACAACAATAATGAAAAAAAAAATTGACAAAATTTCTTATAGAAATAAAATTTTGATAGAATTTTCTATAGAAATAAAATATTGCCAAAAATTTTCTATAGAAATAAAATGTTGACAACATTTTCTATAGAAATAACATTTTGGAAAATTTTTCTATAGAAATAAAATTTTGACAAAATTTTCTATATAAAAAAAATTGACAACATTTTCTATATAAAAAAAAATTGACAAACTTTTCTATAGAAATAAAATTTTGACAAAAAATAATATAGAAAATTTTGTCAAAATTTATTCTTGTAGAAACTTTTGTCAACATTTTATTCTTGTAGAAAATTTTGTCAAACTTTTATTCCTAAAGTAAATTTTGTCAAAATTTTATTCATAGAGTAAATTTTATTCTTATAGAAAATTTTGTCAAAATTTTATTCTTGTAGAAACTTTTGTCAAAATTTTATTCTTATAGAAAATGTTGTGAAAATTTTATTCCTATAGAAATTTTTGTCAAAATTTTATTCCTATAGAATATTTTGTCAAAATTTTATTCCTGTAGAAAATTTTGTCAAAATTTTATTTCTATAGAAAATGTTGTCAAAATTTTATTCTTATAGAAAATTTTGTCAAAATTTTATTCCTGTAGAAAATTTTGTCAAAATTTTATTCTTGTAGAAAATGTTGTCAAAATTTTATTCTTGTAGAAAATTTTGTCAAAATTTTATTCTTGTAGACAATTTTGTCAAAATTTTATTCCTATAGAAGATTTTGTCAACATTTTATTCTTATAGAAAATTTTGTCAAAATTTTATTCCTAGAGTAAATTTTGTCAAAATTTTATTCTTATAGAAAAATTTGTCAAAATTTTATTCTTGTAGAAACTTTTGTCAAAATTTTATTCCTGTAGAAAATTTTGTCAAAATTTTATTCTTGTAGAAAATTTTGTCAAAATTTTATTCTTGCAGAAAATTTTGTCAAAATTTTATTCCTATAGAAAATTTTGTCAAAATTTTATTCTTATAGAAAATTTTGTCAAAATTTTATTCCTAGAGTAAATTTTGTCAAAATTTTATTTCTGTTGTTTTTTTATTTCAGCTTAAAACCATACATTGACTAAACTACAAGAGTAGCTTAACCAACAGAGGAAAAGAATGTTTGTCAAATTTATTTGGGCAAAGCCCTATAGACTGCAAGATGGTTGGATGGACGCACGTTTCGGAATTACCACATTCCTCATCAGCATCCTCTACTTGCAGCAAAACTATCAACCAATTATCAGAATAAATTCAGGCAGTTTATTAAACCCAACAAAAACCACACTTGAACCCTCCGAAAAAAGGTTTTACATTGATAGCCGGCTTATGCCGAAATAAATTCGAAACAAACATATCTCTTTTCCTATGCCACTGTCAAATCATCGATTTGAATTCACATGGCTGGGTTTATTTTAAGCGTGCCTCCTCTTCTTTTTCCATTTGTTTTGTTTTGTTATTGTTGGTTTTGTTCTTTAAGCATTGTTGTTGTTTTTTTATTTCAGCTTAAAACCATACATTGACTAAACTACAAGAGTAGCTTAACCGATTATTTCTATAAAAAATTTTGTCAAAATTTTTTTCCTTGAGTAAATTTTTTTCAAAATTTTATTCCTATAGAAAATTTTGTCAAAATTTTATTCCAATAGAAAATTTTGTCAAAATTTTATTCTTATAGAAAATTTTGTCAAAATTTTATTCTTGTAGAAAATTTTGTCAAAATTTTATTCATAGAGTAAATTTTATTCTTATAGAAAATTTTGTCAAAATTTTATTCCTAGAGTAAGTTTTGTCAAAATTTTATTCTTATAGAAAATGTTGTCAAAATTTTATTCCTATAGAATATTTTGTCAAAATTTTATTCTTATAGGAAATTTTGTCAAAATTTTATTCTTGTAGAAACTTTTGTCAAAATTTTGTTCCTGTAGAAAATTTTGTCAAAATTTTATTCTTGTTGAAAATTTTGTCAAAATTTTATTCTTGTAGAAAATTTTGTCAAAATTTTATTCCTATAGAAAATGTTGTCAAAATTTTATTCCTATAGAAAATTTTGTCAAAATATTATTAGTTAGAATATTTCGTAAAAATTTTAATTCGATTGAAAATTTTGTAAAAATTTTATTCCTTTGCAATGGTAGAAAACCTTATGGTGACAAAATTTGCTATGGAAATAAAATTTTGACAAAATTTTCTACAGGAATAAAATTTTGACAACATTTTCTATGGAAATGAAGGTTTGACAAAATTTTCTATAGAAATAAAATTTTAACAAAACTCTCTATAAGATAAAATTTTGAAAAATTTTTTTATAGAAATAAAAGTATGACAAAATTTTCTATAGGAATAAAATTTTGACAAAATTTCCTATTGTAACAAAAAATATTGACAAAATTTTCTATAGGATAAATTGTAACGAAATTTTCTATAGAAATAAAATTTCGACAAAAGTTTCCATAGAAAAAAAATTTGACAAAATTTTCTACAGAAATAAAATTGTTCCAAAATATTCTACGAAAATAAAATTGTGACAAAATTTTCTATAGAAATAAAATTTTGATAAATTTTTTTGTATAGAAATAAATTTTTCTATAAAAATTAAATTTTGTTAAAATTTTCTATAGAAATAAAATTTTTACATTTTCTATAAAAATAAAATTGTGTTAAAATTTTCTACAGAAATAAAATATTTCTATTACTTAACGTTTTCGTATTTTCTTTTTTTCGCATCATGCCTCTCGGTTTATGCCACCAATTCCAATGGAATAATGTGGCCTTTCTTACTGCCTATCATACTTCATCACCATGATTCCATTAAATTATATGTTTCTGTAAATATCATCATTACCATCACCAGTGCTTCAACGTCAGCATATCATGACAGACAATGCTGGGTGATGATGACAGCCTACGACTATAGCAATTCAGCTACATGCACTAATCTTTCCGAATTGTTGACATCAAATAGAGCGAAAATGTGGTAGGCAAAAAAAAAACAAAAAGCAACAACAAAAGCTAGCCACCCAGTTACAATCATAAAAATGCACAGCGCAATATATAGAAAACAAAAAAACTGAAAATCTATAGAAAAATTATAGTTCAAATAAATTTGTACTCGTTTATGGTAACAAATACAAGGCCATAAAGCCGGCTAAAACAGGGGGCTGGCTGGCTCGCTGAGTGCCTGGTTTATGTTAGGATTTCGCAAAAGCAAAAACAAAGCAGCCATCAATATATCCATCTATCCATTCAAGCAGGCAAACAATTCAGCCAGCCAGCCCACCATGCTTAAGACCGTATATCTTCTCACAATAGATGGCGAAGTTTAATTTTGGCAATATCAGAGTCGTAACCGTTGTTGTCATAGCATGTCGCACAAATCTCACAATCTTCATTGGAGTTTTCACAAATTATGCCCACCACACGCTATCAAGGCACAGTGGGTTGGATACTAGACACGATTCCATTACAGGAATTTCTCATGTCTAATGGAGGTCATGGTGGGGGTTAATTTTAAAATTGTGGGAGAGATAAAATTTATAAGGTCATTCTGAATTTTAAATACTAAAAAAGCATTATTCAGCCAAGCTGAATTGACACCAACATTCAAAAGCCATAGGCAAGGGAGGAACCACCATCTATTGATAATTTTTTGCTTCAACGCTTTATAAGTCCCCTTCTAAATTTGCTATAGAAAAAAAATTTTGACAAAATTTTCTATAAAAATTAAATTTTGACAAAATTTTCTATAGAAAATAGAAATTTTTACAAAATTTTTGATAGAAATTAAATTTTGACAAAATTTGCTAAAGAAATAAAATTTTGACAAAATTTTTTGTAGACATAAAATTTTGACAAAATTTTCTATAGAAATAAAATTTTCACAAAATTTTCCATAGAAATAAAATTTTAACAAAATTTTCTATAGAAATAAAATTTTTACAAAATTTCCGATAGAATTAAATATTTGACAAAATTTCCTAAAGAAATAAAATTTTGACAAAATTTTCTATAGAAAGAAAAATTTTACAAAATTTTCTACAGAAAAAAATTTTGACAAAATTTTCTATAGAAATAAAAATTTGAAAAAAAAATCTATAGAAATATAATTTTGACAAAATTTTCTATAAAAATAAAATTTTGACAAAATTTTCTATAGAAAATAGAAATTTTCTAAAGAAATATAATGTTAACAAAATTTTGTATTGAAATAAAATTTTGACAAAATTTTCTATAGAAATAAAATTTTGACATAATTTTCTATAGAAATAAAATTTTGACATAATTTTCTATAGAAATGAAATTTTGACATAATTTTCCTTAGAAATAAAATTTTGACAAAATTTTCTATAGTAATAAAATTTTGACAAAATTTTTTATAGAGATAAAATTTTGACAAAATTTTCTATAGTAAAAAAATTTTTACAAAATTTTCCATAGAAGGAACATTTTCGCAAAATTTTCTATAGAAAATAGAAGTTTTCTAAAAAAATATAATTTAAACAAAATTTTCTATGGAAAAAAAATTTTGACAAAATTTTTTATAGAAATAAAATTTTGACAACATTTCCTATAGAAAGAAAATTTTCACAAAAATTTCAAAGAAAATTTTGACAAAATTTTCTATAGATATAAAACTTTCACAAAATTTTCTATAGAAATAAAATTTTGAAAAAATTTTTTATATAAATAATTATTATGATTATTAATTTTGTGATTATTAATGATTATTAATTTTGACAAAATTTTCTATAGAAAGTAAATTTTCACAAAAATTTCAAAGAAAATTTTGACAAAATTTTCTATAGATATAAAACTTTCACAAAATTTTCTATAGAAATAAAATTTTGACAAAATTTTCTATAGAAAATAGAAATTTTCTAAAGAAATACAATTTTAACAAAAATTTCTATAGAAATAAAATTTTGACAAAATTTTCGATAGAAATAAAATTTTGACAAAATTTTCTATAGACATAAAATTTTGACAAAATTTTCTATAGAAATAAAGTTTTGACATAATTTTCTTTAGAAATAAAATTTTGACAAAATTTTCTATAGGAATAAAATTTTGACAAAATTTTCTATAAAAATGAAATTCTGACAAAATTTTCTATAGAAGGAAAATTTTCGCAAAATTTTCTATAAAAATAAAATTTTAACAAAATTTTCTATAAAAATAAAATTATGACAAAATTTTCTATAGAAATAAAATTTTGACAAAAAAATCTATAGAAATATAACTTTGACAAAATTGTCTATAAAAAAATTGACAAAATTTTCTATAGAAAATAGAAATTTTCTAAAGAAATATTAATTTAACAAAATTTTGTATAGAAAAATTTTGTATATGAAATTTTGACAAAATTTTCTATAGTAATAACATTTTAACAAAATTTTCTATAGAAATAAAATTTTGACAAAATTTCCGATAGAAATAAAATTTTTACAAAATTTTTTATAGAAAGAAAAATTTTACAAAATTTTCTATAGAAATAAAATTTTGACAAAATTTTCTATAGAAACAAAATTTTGACAAAAAAAATCTATAAAGAAATAAATTTGACAAAATTTTCTTTAAAATAAAATTTTGACAAAATTTTCTATAGAAAATAAAAATTTTCTAAAGAAATATAATTTTAACAAAATCTTGTATAGAAATAAATTTTGAACAAAATTTCCGATAGAAATAAAATTTTGACAAAATTTCCTAAAGAAATAAAATTTTGACAAAATTTTGTATAGAAAAAAAAAATTTACAAAATTTTCTATAAAAATAAAATTATGACAAAATTTTCTATAGAAAAAAATCTATAGAAATATAACTTTGACAAAATTGTCTATAAAAAAAATTGACAAAATTTTCTATAGAAAATAGAAATTTTCTAAAGAAATATTATTTTGACAAAATTTTGTATAGAAAAATTTTGTATATGAAATTTTGACAAAATTTTCTATAGTAATAACATTTTAACAAAATGTTCTATAGAAATAAAATTTTGACAAAATTTCCGATAGAAATAAAATTTTGACAAAATTTTTTATAGAAAGAAAAATTTTACAAAATTTTCTATAGAAATAAAATTTTGACAAAATTTTCTATAGAAACAAAATTTTGACAAAAAAAATCTATAGAAATATAAATTTGACAAAATTTTCTTTAAAATAAAATTTTGACAAAATTTTCTATAGAAAATAAAAATTTTCTAAAGAAATATAATTTTAACAAAATCTTGTATAGAAATAAATTTTGAACAAAATTTCCGATAGAAATAAAATTTTGACAAAATTTCCTAAAGAAATAAAATTTTGACAAAATTTTCTATAGAAAAAAAAATTTTACAAAATTTTCTATAGAAATTAAATTTTGATACAATTTTCTATAGAAATAGAATTTTGACAAAAAAATCTATAGAAATATAATTTTGACAAAATTTTCTATAGCAATAAAATGTTTACAAAATTTTCTATAGAAGGAAAATTTTCGCAAAGTTTTCTATAAAAAATAAACTTTTAACAAAATTTTCTATAAAAATAAAATTATGACAAAATTTTCTATAGAAATAAATCTTTGACAAAAAAAATTTGTAGAAATTTAATTTTGACAAAATTTTCTATAAAAAAATTGACAAAATTTTCTAAAGAAAATAGAAATTTTCTAAAGAAATTATTTTAACAACATTTTGTATAGAAAAAATTTTGTATATAAAATTTTGACAAAATTTTCTATAGTAATAAAATTTTAACAAAATTTTCTATAGAAATAAAATTTTAAGAAAATTTTCTATAGAAATAAAATTTTGACAAAATTTCCGATAGAAATAAAATGTTGACAAAATTTTCTATAGTAATGAAATTTTGACAAAATTTTCTATTTTAATAGAATTTTAACAAAATTTTCTATAGAAATAAAATTTTGACAAAAAAAATCTATAGAAGTATAATTTTGACAAAATTTTCTATAAAAATAAAAAATTTTGACAAAATTTTTTATAGAAAATAGAAATTTTCTAAAGAAATATAATGTTAACAAAATTTTGTATAGAAATAAAATTTTGACAAAATTTTCTATAGTACTAAAATTTTGACAAAATTTTCTATAGTAATAAAATTGTTACAAAATGTTCTATAGAAAGAAAATTTTCTCAAAAATTTTTATAGAAATAAAATTTTACATAATTTTCTATAGAAATAAATTTTCACAAAATTGCCTATAGAAATAAAATTTTGACAAAATTTTCTAAAGCAATATAATCTTGACAAAAGTTTTTGTAGACATAAAATTTTGACAGCATTTTCTATAGAAATAAAATTTTGACAAAATTTTCTATAGAAATAAAATTTTGACAAAATTTTCTATAGAAAGAAAAATTTTACAAAATTTTCCATATACATAAAATTTTTGACATAATTTTCTTTAGAAATAAAATTTAGACAAAATTTTCTATAGTAATAAAGTTTTGACAAAATTTTCTATAGACATAAAATTTTGACAAAATTTTCTATAGACATAAAATTTCGACAAAATTTTCTACAGTAATAAAATTTTGACAAAATTTTCTATAGACAAAAAATTTTGACAAAATTTTCTATAGAAATAAAATTTTCACAAAATTTTCTATAGAAATAAAATTTTTGACATAATTTTCTTTAGAAATAAAATTTTGACAAAATTTTCAATAGTAATAAAATTTTAACAAAATTTTCTATAGTAATAAAATTTTGACAAAATTTTTGTATAGAAAGAAAATTTTTACTAAATTTTCTATAGAAATAAAAGTTTAACAAAACTTTCAGAAATAGGTTTTATTCCTATTGAAAATGTTGTCAAAATTTTTATATCTCTAGAAAATTTTGTCAAAATTTTATTTCTCTAGAAAATTTGACCAAATTTTATTTCTCTAGAATTTTTTGTCAAAAAGTTATTTCTCTAGAAAATTTTGTCCAAATTGTATTTATCAAAATATATTTTTGAAAAATAAGATTTGTTTTCTTTGGTAGTTTTTTTTTGGCAAAAATTTTCTCCAAATTTTGGTGGATATTTTTTGGCTCGAGTGGCAACCGTGCATACTGTGCCCGGTTTACATTTCCCAGCCACAAACTTCTTCTTTCGATGGCTATGTTGAAGATGTTTTGTGCCATCTAGCGCTATATGAACACCATTGGATATCCTTTACTTCAGAGTTGTCAGGGAATAGGAACTTTAGTTGACTTGAGCTCCTACTACAGCTACTACTAAACAACTGGCTTCGGCATCTCTATCTATCCACAAGTCAACTTTTAACAAATCTCTTGTTTTTATGGGTTTTAAACTTTCCACTTTAGTTACAAACAAATGTGAATAATGTTTGTCTTTTGTTTTATGCCAACTGAGAATCGGCTGAGATTTGAATTTCTTTATTCTTTTGTTACGATGCTGGTTGGTTGGTTGGTTGGTAGGTACTGCTGCTTGCTTGCTTGTCATTTATTGACTCCCACTATAGTGGCTTAGCTTTTAAAGTGACGAAATTGAGCTAATGTGGATAAAGAGCTTGAGTGTTGGATTAAAAGTCAAACAGAGAGATAATCTCAGTGGTGAGTTATTTGAATTGATATTAATGACAGTGTTGGTACTAAGAAGTCTTTGATGAGGGGGAGATTTTTTTTTCGTTGACAAAAGCAAAAAAATAAGCAAAGAAGAGGAGAACCCCAAAAATTGCTACAATGTTTTCGAATTAGTGGGTAAATTCTGAGTTTAATTAAAGAAACAAGCTGAGCACTTGGTCAATATAACGCCAGGGCTAAACATTTTAAGCTATCAAACGAAGCATTGCTGGACCAATCGTATTTGACATTACAATAAATAAATTTTTTTTAGAATTAAAATTTTGACAAAAGTTTTTATTGAAAAACAATTTCTACAGAAATAATATTTCGCAAAAAAAATTTTTGACCAAATTTTCTGTAGAAAATACATTTTGACAAAATTGTCTATAGAAGTAAAATTTTGACAAAATTTTCGTCAGAGTAACATATGTTGAGGAAATTTTCTATAGAAATAAAATTTTAACAAAATTTTCTATAGAAACAAATTTTGATAAAATTTTGCAAAAATTTTCTATAGAAATAAAATTGTGCTAAATTTTTCCATAGAACTAAAATTTTGCAAAAAACAAATTTATAGAAATAAAATTTTCACAAAATTTCCTACAAAAAT
This sequence comes from Haematobia irritans, assembly GCF_050003625.1. Lineage (NCBI taxonomy): Eukaryota > Metazoa > Arthropoda > Insecta > Diptera > Muscidae > Haematobia > Haematobia irritans. Next base: position 188,268,843 of record NC_134400.1, on the reverse strand, counting down.
AAAATTTTGAAAAAATTTTCTATATAAATAAATTTTTGACAAAATTTTCTAATGAAAAAAAAACGTTGACCAAATTACCTCTATATATAAAATTGTGACAAAATTTTCCATATAAATAAAATTTTGACAAAATTTTCTATAGAAATAACATTTTTACAAAGGTTTCTAAAGAATTTTTTTTTTTGAAAAAATTTTTATAGCAATAAAATTTTCTATAAATACAATAGACAACATTTCTTTCGAATAAAATATATTTTTTTTTACCCTCCACCATAGAATATATTAACTTTGTCATTCCGTTTGTAACACATCGAAATATTGCTCTCAGACCCCATAGAGTATATACATTCTGGGTCGTGGTGAAATTCTGAGTCGATCTAAGCATGTCCGTCCGGCCGTCCGTCTGTTGAAATCACGCTAACTTCCGAACAATAGAAGCTATCGACTTGAAACTTGGCACAAGTAGTTGTTATTGATGTAGGTCGGATTGTATTGCAAATGGGCCATATCGGTCCACTTTTACGTATAGTCCCCATATAAACGGACCTGAAATTTGGTACATGATGTTAGTATGTGGACTCTAACAACCATGCAAAAATCGGTTCACATCGGTCCATAATTATATATAGCCCCCTTATAAATCGATCCTCAGATTTGGTTTGCGGAGCCTCTAAGAGAAGCAAATTTCATCCGATCCGGCTGAAATTTAGTACATGGTGTAAGCATATGATCTCTAACAACCATGCAAAAGTTGGTCCAAACCAAATCGGGGGATCGGTTTATATGGGGGCTATATAAACCGATCCCCCGATTTGGTTTGCGGAGCCTCTAAGAGAAGAAAATCTCATCCGATTCGGCTGAAATTTGGTACATGGTGTTAGTATATGGTCTCTAACAACCATGCAAAAATTGGTCCATATCGGTCCATAATTACATATAGCCCCCATATAAACCGATCCCCAGATTTGACGTCCAGAGCCTCTTGGAAGACCAAAATTCATCTGATTCAGTTGAAATTTGGTACGTGGTGTTAATATATGGCCTCAAACACTCATGCAAAAATTGGTCGAAATCGGTTCATAATTATATATAGCCCCCATATAAACCGATCCCCAGATTTGAACTCAGGAGCCCCGATTCGGTTGAAATTTGGTACGTGATTTTAGTATATGGTATCCAACAACCATGCAGGAATTGGTTCATATCAGTCGATAATTATATATAGCCCCCATATAAACCTATCACCAGATTTGACCTTCGGAGCCCTTTGGAGAAGCAAAATTCATCCGATCTGGTTGAAATTTGGTACGTGGTGTTAGTATATGATATTTAACAACCATACCAAAAGTGGTCCATATCAAGTCCATAATCATATATAGCCCCCATATAAACCGATCCCGAGATTTGGTTTTGGAACCTCTTGTAGGATCAAATTTCATCCGAGTCAGTTGAAATTGTTGCATTGTGCTAGTATATGGCCGTTAACAACCATGCCTAACTAGGTCCATATCGGTCTATAGTTATATATAGCCCTCAGATAAATCGATTCCCCATTAACACAAAAATTGGTCCATATCAAGTTCATAATTGTATGTAGCCCCCACACTCAAAACAAAAGTGAACTCTCTATTTCACTAAAGCCAATTTAACTTTATTTTAGTTCATGGAATTATTAGAGCAAATTTCCTTTACTCTAATAATTTTTTGCGTACGTTAGTTAAATTAACTAAAACAAATATGCACAAATGAAGCATAAAGATTAACCAAATTCGAGTCTTCTACAAAATAGTTCAATATTTCTTTAAATTTGTATATTTTACTACACATGCGTTCATCATGAACTTCGTATGTCACTAAAGACATTCTTGCAATTTTGAACTCCAATTTTTTCCTTCAAAGCACAAAATTTTCTCTAACAAGTGAAAAAAAAACTTAATTATGTTTAATAAATTTTCTTGAATTTGTCGAAAAATAATTACTTATTTTTATGATATCGGCGTGATGCCAGCGTTTGTAATACTGTTTAGTTAAAATTTTCTAAAAATATTCAAAATTTTCTAAAATTAACCGAAAGTTTTTTTCCTAGTGGGTTCACTGCTTCTTCCGTGCATATAAGCGACCCCCATATTTCAATTCTGGCTGTCTACGTACCGTGCAAAAATCCTTATCGATTCCTAATTATTTGTAGACTTACCTATACATACCTTTTTTGTCTAATATGTACCACTTATGGACTAACTCACCTTAGAAAACGATGTTAAGAAGTTTTAAGAAGTTCGTAGAAGTTTCTACGCAATCCATGGTGAAGGATACATAAGATTCGGCCTGACCGAACTTACGGCCGTATATACTTGTTTTTGCTTTTCGTAGTAAGCGTGTGAATAAGAGAGAAGGAGAGATAGAGAGAACACATTAATGTATCAATATTACGAAATGATTGTTATTTTATTTTTTTTTTTTTTGTAGACTAAGTACTTGATAAACCTTCGTATATTGTGTTACTTATTCTTTATAACGTTATTGTTTTTTTAAGAAATATAAAATGGTGGCTTTACTCTTGTATTTGATATCAGTTATAGTTGCTTTGCAGTTTTTGTTGTTGTTTGTTGAATAAGGGTGTGCAGAGAGAGAGAGAAATGATATGATGAAATGTTAGTGACATAACTATAACAGTGGAATTCCGTGGGCTATTAGCAAATGCATTACTTTACTTTGTAGGTATTATTGGGTGAATAAGTATTTGAGTGAGAGAACATGGAATACTCGTAATGAAAGAGAATATCAATGTTTTACCTCAAGGCGGTTTTCCTGTTATAAATTAATTTAAATAAATGAAATAAATCTTAAATTATATTAAACTAAATTGAAGATTTGATATAGTGGTAATTAATAGCAACAAATTCTAGCCTCAACAAAAAGGGAATTTTTAAATCGGTTTATGGTTTACTATCGGATTCTTTTGTTTTTAATTTAATATTCAATATCCAATATAACATATTTATGTGTATGCGTGTTCATGGTTTTGTTCATTAAGCTAAAGCATAAATATTACTCGAAAAGAAATCATTAAATTAATTATTAAATTGAATATTAAAAATTCAATTTTTTTTGTGCAGCATATACCATTTATATTTTTGTAGACTCATTGAATGATAAAAATTATATAATTCCCCCCCAAAAAACAGTCATATACCCAGTAAGTTTTATTTTCCATTCTATCGTCACTGGACAAGAATACTCATAATGGACCAATAAATGAATCAATGAATAATTCACAGAAACCAAAAAAAAAAATGATGCGAAAATATTTATGTCAAACAATTTAATTGTTATTAATTAATAATTGTCACACGCTTTTACGTTAAACGAACGAACACAAAAAAGACCAATCGACCCAATCACTCGAGGACAAGTCGACAATTGCTAGCTTTCTGCTAGTGCCCATAGAGACCATAGGAAAGACCACAGAAACGGCCATATAAAATCTCTAACAAAGTGAGTAACTACATGGAAAAATATTAATTGACTTGCAAACGAATTTTTAGAACAATGACAAAATTTTCTATAGAAATAAATTTTTGAAAAAATTTCAATAGAAATAAAATTTTGAAAAAATTTTAATAGAACTAAAATTTTGACAAAATTTCTAATAGAAATAAAATTTTGCCAATTTTTTTTATAGAAATAAAATGTTGCCAAATTTTTTTTATAGAAATAAAATTTTGACAAAATCTTCTATAGAACTAAAATTTTGACAAAATTTCTTATAGAAATAAAATTTTGACAAAATTTTCTATAGAAATAAAATTTTGACGAAATTTTCGATGGTCATAAAATTTTGACGAAATTTTCTATAGAAATAAAATGTTGACAAAATATTCTATAGACGTAAAATTTTGACAACATTTTCTATAGAAATAAAATTTTAACAAAATTTTGTATAGAAATAAAATTTTGGCAAAATTTTGTATAGAGATAAAATTTTGACAAATTTTTCTATAGAAATAAATTTTTGATAAATTTTTCTATACAAATAAGGGTTTAAAAATTTTTTTTATAGAAATTTTCTATAGAAATAAAATTTTGACAAAATTTTCTATAAAATTTAAATTTTGACACAATTTTTTATAGGATACAAGTTTGCCAAAAATTTTCTATAGAAATAAAAGTTTGATAACATTTTCTATATAAATAACATTTTAGAAAAATTTTCTATAGAAATACAATTTTGCCAAAAATTTTTTTTTTAATTAAAATTTTGACAAAATTTTCTATAGAAATAAAATTTTACCAATAATTTTTTATAGAAATACAATTTTCACAAAATTTTCTATAGAAATAAAATTTTGCAAACATTTTCTATAGAATTAAAATTTTGACAAAATTTTCTATAGAAATAAAATTTTGACAAAATTCTCTATAGAAATAAAATTTGCCAAATTTTCTATAGAGATAAAATTTTGACAAATTTTTCTATAGAAATAAAACTTTTACAAAAATTTTCTATAGAAACAAAATTTTGACGAAATTTTTTATAGAAATTAAATGTTGACAAAATATTCTATAAAAGTAAAATTTTAAAAACATTTTCTGTAGAAATAAAATTATGACAAAATATTCTATAGGAGTAAAATTTTGACAACATTTTCTGTAGAAATAAAATTTTGACAAAATTTTGTATAGAAATAATATTTTGGCAAAATTTTATATAGAAATAAAATTTTGGCAAAATTTTGTATAAAGATAAAATTTTGACAAATTTTTCTATACAAACAAGATTTTGACAATCTTTTTATAGAAATTTTCTATAGAAATAAAATTTTGCCAAAATTTTCTATAAAATTAAAATTTTGACACAATTTTTTATAGGATACAATTTTGCCAAAAATTTTCTATAGAAATAAAATTTTGACAAAATTTTTATAGAATACAATTTTGCCAAAAATTTTCAATAGAAATAAAATTTTGACAAAATTTTCTATAGAAATAAAATTTTGCGAAAAAATGTTTATAGAAATACAATTTTCACAAAATTTTCTATAGAAATAAAATTTAGAAATAAAATTTTGCAAACATTTTCTATAGAATTAAAATTTTGACAAAATTTTCTATAGAAATAAAATTTTGACAACATTTTCTATAAAAATAACATTTTGAGAAAATTTTTTATAGAATACAATTTTGCCAAAAATTTTCTATAGAAATAAAACTTTGACAACATTTTCTATAGAAATAACATTTTGGAAAAATTTTCTATAGGAACAAAATTTTGACGAAATTTTCTATAGAAATAAAATGTTGACAAAATATTCTATAGAAGTAAAATTTTGACAACATTTTCTGTAGAAATAAAATTTTGACAAAATTTTGTATAGAAATAAAATTTTGGCAAAATTTTGTATAGAGATAAAATTTTGACAAATTTTTCTATAGAAATAAAATTTTGACAAATTTTTCTATACAAATAAGATTTTGACAATTTTTTTATAGAAATTTTCTATAGAAATAAAATTTTTCAAAATTTTCGATAGAAATAAAATTGTGACAAAATTTTCTGTAAAATTAAAATGTTGACAAAATTTGTTATAGGATACAATTTTGCCAAAAATTTTCTATAGAAATAAAATTTTGCCAAAAATGTTTTATACAAATACAATTTTCACAAAATTTTCTATAGAAATAAAATTTTGACAAAATTTTTTAACATATAGAAATAAAATTTTTCAAACATTTTCTATAGAATTACACTTTTGACAAAATTTTCTATAGAAATAAAATCTTGAAAATTTTTTATAGAAATAAAATTTTGCCAGAATTTTCGATAGAAATAAAATTTTGAAAAAATTTTCTATAAAATTAAAATTTTAACAAAATTTTTTATAGAATACAATTTTACCAAAAATTTTCTATAGAAACAAAATTTTGCAAAATTTTTTATAGAATACAATTTTGCCTAAAATTTTCAATAGAAATAAAATGTTGACAACATTTTCTATAAAAATAACATTTTGGAAAAATTTTCTATAGAAATAAAATTTTGCCAAAAATTTTCTATAGAAATAAAATTTTGACAAAATTTTCTATATAAAAAAATTGACAAAATTTTCTATAGAAATAACATTTTGGAAAAATTTTCTACAGAAATAAAATTTTGACAAATTTTTCTATAGAAATAAATTTTTGATAAATTTTTCTATACAAATAAGGTTTTGAAAATTTTTTTTTTATAGAAATTTTCTATAGAAATAAAATTTTACCAAAATTTTCGATAGAAATAAAATTTTGACAAAATGTTCTATAAAATTTAAATTTTGACACAATTTTTTATAGGATACAAGTTTGCCAAAAATTTTCTATAGAAATAAAATTTTGATAACATTTTCTATATAAATAACATTTTAGAAAAATTTTCTATAGAAATACAATTTTGCCAAAATTTTTTTATTGAATTAAAATTTTGACAAAATTTTCTATAGAAATAAAATTTTACCAATAATTTTTTATAGAAATACAATTTTCACAAAATTTTCTATAGAAATAAAATTTTGCAAACATTTTCTATAGAATTAAAATTTTGACAAAATTTTCTATAGAAATAAAATTTTGACAAAATTCTCTATAGAAATAAAATTTGCCAAATTTTCTATAGAGATAAAATTTTGATAAATTTTTCTATAAAAAAAAAAAAACTTTTACAAAATTTTCTATAGAAACAAAATTTTGACGAAATTTTTCATAGAAATTAAATGTTGACAAAATATTCTATAGAAGTAAAATTTTAAAAACATTTTCTGTAGAAATAAAATTTTAAAAACATTTTCTGTAGAAATAAAATTATGACAAAATATTCTATAGAAGTACAATTTTGACAACATTTTCTGCAGAAATAAAATTTTGACAAAATTTTGTATAGAAATAATATTTTGGCAAAATTTTATATAGAAATAAAATTTTGGCAAAATTTTGTATAAAGATAACATTTTGACAAATTTTTCTATACAAATAAGATTTTGACAATCTTTTTATAGAAATTTTCTATAGAAATAAAATTTTGCCAAAATTTTCTATAAAATTAAAATTTTGACACAATTTTTTATATGATACAATTTTGCCAAAAATTTTCTATAGAAATAAAATTTTGGCAAAAAAATTTTATAGAAATACAATTTTCACAAAATTTTCTATAGAAATAAAATTTAGAAATAAAATTTTGCAAACATTTTCTATAGAATTAAAATTTTGACAACATTTTCTATAGAAATAAAATTTTGACAACATTTTCTATAAAAATAACATTTTGAGAAAATTTTTTTTTTACAATTTTGC